>NC_137830.1:36715866-36888366 GCF_963921795.1 Nannobrachium achirus
CGTCAACAAAATAAAAACTAGACTAAAACGTTAGTGAGGGACTGAGAAGAGAGTCATTTTAAGTTTGGTTGCTCTCAGGTGTTGCGTGCTGAAAATAGCAGATCTATAATAACTATTTCCAGCACACAACCAAGTGTAAAATCAGTCATTACGATGCCACCAAGACCTGCCAAAATACATTTCAGTTGACTAAATCAACTGTAGATTTAGTCGCCTAAAATCTTATGATATTTAGTCGACTAAAATTAGACTAAAACTAATACTTTTCAGGTGACTAAATTATGACTAAAACTAAATTACATTTTATTCAAAAGACTATGACTAAAACTAAATCAAAATGTACTGTCAAAAACAACACTGTACACAGACAAATGTGTCCAAGGCAAAGACTTGACCCTGTCGGTGGCACATTTTAGATTTGAACACACCATCATAATGTTATTATGATCATAAGACCCAACGTCAAGACTCCAGGTTTTCTCTATGACACTGATTTACTATGACACCATGGCACATTATGAGTCCACTATTACCTCACTACAAGGTCCACCATAACTCTGAGAGCAGGGACGTGCTGGCCATTGGGGAAAGCGGGACAACTCCCAGGCCGGCCATTAGGAGAAAATTTAAAATAAAATGTCGGCCTTCGTTCCATTTTGGGGGCTAGGTGGCCAACAAAGTAAATCGTCACTGTCGGGCAGAAACCTCGTATCTCCAAGTTTCAAATGTATACATTTTTTCGCAAAACAAAGCCCTGCTTCATCATACAAGGCTGTTGCACAAAAGTAGTGAAAACAGCCGATCTACAAGCACACAACGCCTCACGGTGCATTTTTAAAATGATGAATTTTGGACATACAAGGTTTCCACCCGACAACGACAAAATATAACTCATGTACAGTAATTGGCCCACTGGCTTGTCACTTGTCATGATCTGAAATGGCAAATCTTTGAGTAGCAGCAGCGCTATAGAGAGAGATCTCTCTCTCTATAGCGCACAATGAGGGCCTCTCCAATTCTTTTTCCCGGGCTGAATCAGGGGCCCAGCATGTCCCTGTCTGAGAGCGTGCAAATGGAAGCTTTTGACGTACGCCCTCAGAGTTACAGACCTGTTATGGTCATTCAGGGCTATCTATCTCTTCATGCGTTTCCGGTAACATAATTGTCCCACCACAAGCCAACATGGCGATGACCCCTGAGCAATAATGCACACGCACTCGCGCGCGCGCACACACACACCTGTTCTTGTTGAGGTTGACAGTGTGCAGGACCTCTGTGTCGTGGTCCAGAAGCTCCAGCTTCTCGGCCAGGTCAGCGGTGTTCTGGGAGGCGGCCCGCCGCAGGCTCATGTACTTACTCCTCTCCATGTCCAGGACCTTGCACACAGCGCTCACCTGAGACAGCCTGCAGAGGAGAAGAAGGATTAGAAATATGTTCAGGACATACAGTATGAACATGACCAGGTCAACCAAAGAGCTTCTTAGTGGTTCTTGAACTTTCTTTTTTCGTGTTAACCCATTTAGAACGGGTACACATTATTGTGTATCATTATTGAATGCTTTAACTATTGAAAAATAGCAGGTATACAAGCTCACAGCATTTGAGTTACAAACGTTCGCTTTGAAAATACATATATTCAAAGATTTGCACACATTTTCACAACTTTTTCAAAAATTGCAGATCTACAAGCTCGCAGTGCGGCACTCGGTGCCGCGTTGTGAGCTTGTATATCTGCTATTTTTCACTGGTTAAAGCATTCAATAATTCTAGGCCTAAATATTAAGGACCCCCAAATTGATAGCTATTTGGCCACGGACACCCATCTGAAAATGTTTCGTGCCAGGGATCCCCAGAAGTGAAGATTCATGTAAAAGAAAAAACACACTGCTGTTAAAAACGAAGCATAGCGTTAGTTCATGCAGGACACGTGAGTCTCGCCCGCCTCGGCTGTAATCAGCTGTCAGACAGATCCTTTCCTACTCCTCATTCACAGATCTGCTAATCATTAAATCACACTGTCTAATCCAATCAGAGCTCTCGCTCAGTAAGGGAGGCTCCTTTAAATACGGCTGCTAGTCTTTTATCCGAAGCTTCGAATCTGCTGCTGCTTAGCTACCTCCTCCACCCCAGCCTCCACCTTTTGACAGACACACTTTATCCACTTTAATCCTATAGAGCGTCGCAGCGGAAGTGGATTCCTGGTGTCACATAATATTCCCCATTCATTTTCGCCATAGACTTTTACAAAAATATTACATATCCTATGTGAAAACATATTTTAATATTACATTATTTGATATACTACATTCTTTTCATAGAAACAAAGGTTGTATGGTCACGATTCACTGCCATCCTGGATGGCTTAGTTCGAGGCTTAACATAATTGTTATAAATATTTTTGTAAAAGTCTCTGGCGAAAATGAAAGGGGAATATTAAGTGGCACCAGGAATCCACTTCCGCTGCGATGCTCTATAGTTTCAGAAGTAACTAGTACATAAGTGACAGGCGGGAGGGCGCGGCCCGCCTGCCCGCCCTCCGATATTGTGTTTTTATTTTGTTTCTTTATTTCTTTCAGAACACAATTCTTCTCCTATGTCCCTGGCACAACGTCTTTTCAGATGGGGTTCTGCAGCCAAATACATATTAATTCGGGAGTCCTTGACGAGAAACCGTTTGAGAAGCATCGAGATATAATGAGCCCACATTATGCCTCCCCACTCATCATTCCAGCTGTTAGCATCTGGCAGGACACTCAAGGTCCCACAAGCCGGGCAGAAACAGTACCAGAAATCATTTGTGTCCTCTGGCTGTAGCCATTCTAATAAAATATAACACGCACGCACACACACACACACACACACACACACACACACACACACACACACACACACACACACACACACACACACACACACACACACACACACACACACACAGCTAGGTGTTTTACGAGTGTTATATTTTACGTGTTGGTATTTTTTTGCCAGAATGCCAAAGGCAAAAGTTCCATTTTATGCAAATGTAATGGACAATAAAAGGTTTCTTATCTCGTCTTACATCTCGAGAGCAGGTAAAGTGGAATGAATCACCAACACCGACACTGCACAAATAGTATACTGAAATGGTAAATTATGAGAGTAGTGCATGACCATGCGATGCCTAAGTAATAGGGGTGTAACGATATAGTAACAAAAGAAAATCGATTTTAATTTGCAATGATCTATTATATCGTTTGCAAAAGCAAAATATCGTACCGATGATTGTATGGAAGTATTTGTGATTAAAAAGAATAGAGCTCCGCACACAGCTCAAAGCACCACAGTGTTTATTTAAAACAAAAAGTTAGACGACATTTCGGCCATCAGCTGGCCTTCATCAGGTTTCATATATGGAAGTATTTGTGCCATGTGTTTAGCAATTTTAAGAGGGAAAATGAAAAAGAGGGGTCTAATTACCTTTCCATTCCATATAGTTACTCTTGGTCTATCGATACATGTGTGCAATCTCTGGGTTCATGTCAAGATGCGGATGTGTCCATATGTGTTGAAATATAATGTCCATGTATTTGCTAGAGAATCACAGCGTTTACTTATTTATATTCATAATAATAGATTTTTGACACGTTTCCCATAGATTTAATTTCTTTGCTAAATAGTTACTTTGAATCATTGAATCGAATCGTATCGTATCGCCATGAATGAACCAATATCCACGTATCGTATCGTCAACCATGTATCGTGATGTGTATGGTATCGCTACTAAAATGTATCGTTACACCCCTACTAAGTAATGAATATTATTGATCCTGGGTGAACCAAAAACAACTAACACACAATAGTGTAATAAGGATGACTGGCTGTTCAGTCACTAAAGCTGTCTAAAATCATAGAAAATATCCATAGTTTTAGTCTTTGTCAGTATCCAATATCCTTTCTAAAAAAATAAAGCATAAACTAGTCTTCGACAGTCATTCACTTCCTTATAGATAAGTACTGCGAGGAGCATACAGTGTTGATTTCGTCGACTAAAACTATGACGAAAAACGTTTTTTTCACTGACGAAAACAAAATACAAACAAAATAAAAACTAAGCTGTGATGACTAAAACTAAAACTAAATATATTGACAATTTCGTCAACAAAATAAAAAGTAGACTAACACTAAAACCAGTGGAGAAGAGAGTAATTTTATGTTTGGTTGCTCTCAGGTGTTGCGTGCTGAAAATAGCAGATCTACAAGCTCACAATGCGTCGCGCTGCGACGCGTTGTGAGCTTGTAGAACGGCTATTTTCAGCACACAAACAAGTCTAAAATCAGTCACTCATTACAATGCTATCAAGGCCTGCCAAATATACATTTTAGTTGACTAAATCAACTGTAGATTGAATCGCCATAAAATCTTATGATATTTAGTCGACCAAAATTAGACTAAAACTAAAACTTATCAGGAGACTAAATTATGACTAAAAACAACACTGGGAGTATACCCTCTATAGAGCGTATGTGAGTGTGTTTCTATCAGTAAGTAACTAAGTATTATACAAATTTGAGGTATCTTTACTTTACGGGAGTATTTCCATTTTTCAGTACTTTTCCTTTCACTCCACTACATCTCAGAGAAAAATATTGTACTTTTACTCCAATACAATTACATGAAAACTTTAGTTACTAGTTACGTAGATTGTGATTATTATTACGAAACACACTATTCACTTCACCCCTATATATATATATATATATATATATATATATATATATATATATATATATATATATATATATATCGGACATTTGAAAATAGCAGATCTACAAGCTGTTAGAACAGCTATTTTCAAAAGATATTTTATTCATTTTGAACTTGAATGATTACTGCATAATGAGTACTTTTTCTTTTGGTACATTAAGTATAATTTTGATGCTGATACTTTGGTACTTGGTACTAACCCTACTCAAGTGCATTTTGAAAACGGGACTTCAACTTTTAACAGAGTACAGTACTTTTACTTAAGTCAAATATGTGACTACTTCTTCCATCTCTGCTTTCTACATTAGACTAGTGAACCGTGTGCACAGGACATAAATGGCGCTGACGGGTGCAGCGGACCAACACACTTTCAGAGACAAAAAAAATGATTAAGTTACAAACTGAAGGTCATGATGACGTCTACAACAAAAGATTCCAGGTGAGATTTGATCTCTGTGGAGGAGGCATATAAATATGAAGGAGTGGATGGAGCGAAGCATGACTCCGGGAGAAATAATCCAACTTAAAAGGTCGACAAGCGGAGCCGCGGGAAGCGAAGCGACGAGGAAGCGGACACCGGCGGTGGCCAAATGAAATGGGCCGTCAAGACGCTTTAATAACCGGAGTCAGGGGAAAAGGTGTGGTTTTAAATCTTCAAAAGGCAGCAAATACATGGATCACTTCACTTTTATGAGATGTCTACACAGTGTCAGAAACAGCAAAGGGCAACTGTCTGGCGGCGCAGCGCAAAGAGATGATGAAGAGAACATTCTATGTAAACGATGCATTGGCAATGTCAGGTCAGACTGTTTCATTGTAAGAATTATTCTTCTATGAAGTTGTTTTTGTGTCCATTTTAATTTGGCAATCCGTTTTATGAAAGTAATTCAAGTCACCGCAGGCCATCATGAATTGGAGGGAGAGCGAGTGCATACTCCGGCAGCGGCAGCAGCCGCGGCGCTGCCGTGGCAACTGCCGGACCGGTACCTAACCCTAACCGCAACCCTAACCTCAGTAAAACTATGCCTAAACCTAACCTTAACCCTAACCCTAACCTCAGTAAAACTATGCCTAACCCCAACCTTAACCCTAACCTCAGTAAAACTATGCCTAAACCTAACCTTAACCCTAACCTCAGTAAAACTATGTTACCATATTGTAACCGTTTTAGAGAAGTAATAAGCCAGATCAAGGCCTCTGGTTACCTGTATTTTATAACAGCTGGGAGGGTTGGAGACACTTTGCTTCGCCTTGTGTCTCACCACGCCTCTCAGCCGTTATAAAATACCAGGTAACAAGAGGCCTCTTGTGGCCTCTTGTTTCTTTCAATCTACAATGAGTCACGATGCAACGCCTTGTGACCTTGTACTGCAGTAGATCTGCTAGTTTCACTCCTTTTGTGTGACACTCTTATACGAAGTATAGGATATTAATCTGAGGGGGGAGAAAACCATGAAGAGGTTTCTGCCCGACAGCGATATTCTTGTTATAATGGATCACAGGAATCCTTCTGTATACTGTACGCACACACCTGTGTTGTTGCTCAGTGTAGAGTTTCTTGTGCTCCAGGATGACCAGGTCTTTCTCTCTCAGCTCCTGTTTGAATTGCTGTTTCCTTTGCTGTGGGGGAGAGAGAGAGAGAGGGAGGGAGGGAGGGAGGGAGAGAGAGAGAGAGATAGAGGGAGAGAGAGAGAGAGGGAGAGAGAGAAAGAGAGAGAGCTATGTTAAGCACTCTGTGTGTGTGTGTGTGTGTGTGTGTGTGTGTGCGTGCGTGCGTGCGTGCGTGCGTGCGTGCGTGTGTGTGTGTGTGGACCTTTGGATGTGTAGAAGAACGCAGAGCATTAACTTCAGATCCTGACAGATCCAGTTGTCATGAACACGTGGTTGTTTACAGGTTTTGATTAGCATTTTAAACTGATACGGTTGTGAAACATCCTTTTCCTGCTCCTATTGGTGCTTTCTAGTGTACGGCAGTGTTACATGTCTTTATATGTCTTGATGAATTGAATATCCAGCCACAATGGAAACAAGCCCTGAGGGTTGTTGTTGTATCATCCTTCTTTTAGCATTATTGTATATAGTTGCTGTACAATCCAGGACTTACCGGTATATTAATGAATAAAACATTACTGTATAGTAATATGACTAGTATGTACATGCAGGGGTTGGAGGTGATCTCTGTAATTTTCCACTGAGACATTTCAACCCTGGTGTCACGTAGGACAGTGATTCTCCAGGACCTCAGTCCAGTTTCATATGCATTAAACCGCAGACCTGCGTTTATCTTTCAGACCCCAGTCCAGGCCCGGCGGCTTAATGCATGGGCTTAGGGACTGCAGCGTCAAAATATTTTCCTGGGGCTGAGGTAGAGCTAAAGCAGTGGTTCTTGCCTGCCATTGAGGGACATACTCTTCAATTCAAAAAGCCGTCGCTCCCTGCCATTGAAGAGTATGTCCCTCAATTGGTCTTTTCATTGTTTTATATTACATCGCCGTCTCCTGTACCCCGGAGTTATGCAGGAACTCAGTTTCCCAAAATGCTTTAGGAAATGAAGTCATCAGGAAGTGTAAAGCCTCCATTGGCTTTAATGAATTCCTCGGCAGTAACATGGATTTATCTCTCCAGATTGCATAGATTGACACCCACCGGGACGTATCTGAGTGGCGGTCCATCGCGGTAACAAATTATTCTCCCCACAGAGACGTGAGAAGCAGCATGAAGTTACACAACGTGGACACGTAGTGGTTTCCGTGGGTCTTCAAAATAAGGTAAATCAATGAAAAACGCTGGCAGTGGTCACCGACTTGAATTAATATATACCTGGCGATTGTGTTAATATAGCATCACAATAAGTTTAACCACTTAATTCATATTTTAGTTTTTTTTTGGAGCGGTAGGCATGCGTGTACAGTATGTCTGTCTGTCTGTCCGTATGTATGAGTACGGCCTCAACAGCTGCAATACCGCTGGGTGACCTACCATCTAGTGGCGCTGTTGAGCCTCCTCAGGCACCGCTCACTCCCACTGGGTGGGATTTTATTTTTAAGTATAATGTATTTTTTAACATAAATCTTCTCTTCTGGGGGTCCCTGGCACAAAACCTTTTCAGACGTGGGCTACTAGGACAAAGACATTTAAAACTTGACATGAAAAGGTGAGCGTGCGTGTGCGCGTGCGTACTTCAGCTGGGAGCATGTCTCGGTGCTTTTGGTTCCTCTCCTCAGTCTTGATGGGGGTCAGACAGTCCAGCTGGTGCAGCTCCGCCCGCAGACGGCCAGCGACGCCCAGCAGGGCCTGTAGCTCCTCCTCCTTCTGACGCACAAGGTCCTCCACATCCGCAGGCAGCTGGACACACACACACACACAAATGCACGCGACACACATTAACAATGAGCATTCCGTCGGTGTCGGACAGAATCCTTGAATGTCCCTACTTCAACATTTTTAGCTATTTCTTTGTCCATGCCTTACCCCTTATCCCTAAACTTCTTTCTCCTTTTTGGAGCTGTGTGCAGCTCCCTATACGTGGCTGTGTGGGTCTGTGTGTGTGTGTGTGTGTGTGTGTGTCTGTCTGTCTGTCTGTCTGTCTGTGTGTCTGTGTGTATGTAGCCTGACTTCGGCGCGTAACTAGTGCCGCACCATTTACGCCACTCGCGCAATATATACATCAAAATGTGCGGCTCGGCCGGGAATGGTGTTCTATTACTTTACGTTCCGATCCGCCTTACCATGCCGACGTAATCGGCAAAAAACGACGCTTAATTGTCCCCATTGACTTATAATGGGACAATGCAAGAAATCACTTTCAAGTATTTTTCTCTCGTAAACCATAGGAGCTACAGTTTCAAACCTCGGAGAGGAGATTCATAATGATTTTAAGAATGAATCGAAAAATCATTACATCACTCGGCCTCATGGTGGCGCTATAACGGCCCACTTTACGTTTTGCCCCGTAACTCTTGAACCGTAGATCGGAAAATTAAAATTCTTTTTTCCCTGGATTCCTTGGGACAAGACGCATCTCCCCATATAGGCCACGCCCATTTGCGCCAGGATGGATTTTCCGCCATCTTGAATTTTCTCCAAAACACACTTTTTGCTCCTTTTCCTACATATTTTCTTCAAATGTCACAAAAATCGGTACACATGATCTACACACACACACACACACACACACACACACACACACACACACACACACACACACACACACACACACACACACACACACACACACACACACACACACACACACACACACACACACACACACACACACACACACACAGCTCCACTTCACACGCGTGTGATTTTTTTTTACCATTTTGAAAAACATTTTAAAATACTTCAAATAGCTGACCTAAATCGACCTGTTGTGATCGTAGATCAGCCATTTGAAATATTTAGAAATGTTTTTCAAAATAGTAAAAAATGGCAAAAGAGTTTAGGGATAAGACCAGGGGTCTTGAGCTCAATTTGCCTTGGGGCCGCTGGAGGCAGAATCTGGCTGAGTCTGGGCCGCAGCCTCAGCGCACATGCACACTTGCGCAGCGCACTAATAAAACAAACATCTGCACTAATTTGTTTCATTATTATACTGTAGTTTCATACCAGTCTAACAACTACTGTATCTATCTCCCCATCACAGAAATTAAAAAAAATCCAATCTTCTCAAATGTATTTAAAATTTTCTAACACAAAATAAGATGAACAAGAACCCTGGTGTAAACAAGTTGTGTTTAAGTTATGGAACATGTACTGTACTGTTAACTGTACTGTATTATTAACTGTTTTCTGTACAAAACTACTAATAAAACTCTCAATCAATCAATCAATCAATCAACAAATAAACAAACAAACACAAAATAAGATAAACAAGGACCCTGGTGTGAACAAGTTGTGTAACTTTCCTCAGGTACATCCCTTCTTTGATAGTCAATTTGTATGGAACATACTGTACTGTTAACTGTTTTCTGTACAAAACTAATAATAACATTCTCAATCAATCAATCAATAAACAAATACATAGGCCTAAACAAATTAAGAATTAATAAGTAAATAAATCAGTAATACTTTTCAGTTTTCAGTTTCTTCAGTCTTCTATATCTGCTGTATTCAGATTTAAACATCATTAATGTGGTCTGCAGTAGGGATGTCACTAACGGTTAATTTGGTAACGGGTTAACCGTCAGCATTAACCGGTTAATGGGCCAGGCATGCAGAGTCTGTCATCTGACCGAAACAGTCAGGCAGAGAGGAGAGAGGTGTGTGCTTGACTGCTTGTGCTTAATTGACTGACTTTTTAACCCACAATTTCACCAGCATATATATTGACTGTTGTCAATTCTCATTTAATTATGTTTTGCTGCGCAGTTGAGATGAGGATGCAAACTCGTCCAAAACATGATCGCCCCCGCCCCCACGATCACATCCAGCAAGTAGTCCTACTCATAAAAAACCGGGGGCGATGCAGTTTGGCGACAGGACTCACGGCACAGTGTATTCTGGTTGGATAAATCACCTCGGAACCCTTTCCCCAGGACAACAATAATATAGTACCTTGGCATAATATCTTGTGCATCACAACAGTGGCAAAGTTTCGTTTCGCGGTTAGCGTTAGCTCTGCTCCACAGTGGCAGACTTCATGGTGAAGTGCTCTCTACGACGGCGCTGCCATTTGATTTCCCAAGCGAGCTTTGCAGTCGAGGAGGAGGAAAAAGAAAACAGAGCTGCGCACGACGCAAAACAGCAGTCTGTTTAACAAAATCACATGGATTGGGAGTGGATGGGGGTTACGACCGACGCGCGACGCGTTCAGTCTGGTTACCCAAGATCTGATCTGATTGAGACTGCAGATCACATGAATGAATTCCTTACTTTTCTTTTATCTCGCTGCGTACGCATCACTTCTCTGAGAGACATAGCCTGGCCCTATATATTGTATAATGTCACGCTGGGCAGCAACTTAAAACAATTTTTTTTAAAGTGTTGTGAACACAGCGCGCTGGGACGAATGTCCGCATTTGCCTAGCCATGCAGGCACGGAAGAAAAGTCTCCATGGCAACGCTGCTGTAACTTTCACTCATTGAGAAACGTTTCTCTGCTTGCGTCAAGCCCGGTCGATGTCATGCCGTTCGTCAGCTCCGCACACAACAATGTAAAAGTGCCATTCATATAAAACTCGCGGGCCGCACCAACATTAAACTTTCATATTAAGGTGGGGGCCACAAAATATCGTCTCGTGGGCCGGATTTGGCCCGCGGGCCGCCAGTTTGAGACCCGTGGATAAGAGGCAAGGACGAAAATAGGGCCTTTTATGTTCTTTCCTAAATGAACCACTTCAACCCTATGGGATTGAGCGGAGTCCCTCAGGGCTCTTTACTAGTGTCTATGCTATAAGCTCACAGATTGTTCTGCAAAAGCTTAAATCCCCACAATACGGATGCTGGAGTTTATGGCTGTATTTTGATTGTACCAGATCTTATGCCTTAAAGCCAAGGCCTGTCCATGCTGTCTCCGACCCCTGAACTTTACGCCAGGCATTTCCGATTTTCCGTTGTGCAGCTTTACGAACTCTAATTCGGGGTAATGCTTTTCAGAAGATGCGAGTGACGCCATTTTGTAGTTGAACTGTACCTTTCAGACGAAAGGTCTGGTGGTAGGAGACAGTATGGACAGGCCTTGAAGTTAAGGCATAAGAGCGGGTACTAACCCTTTAGGTGACAGGCCCCCTTCAAGTAGGGTTGTTCGATATGGCCAAAAAATAAAATCTCGATTATTTTCTCTGAAATCCCGATTTTCGATTTCGATTTTTTGTTAAAAGAATAATACATTGTTTCAACTATTTTGTTTTCATTTAAAAAATGCAAGGAAATGATTTTTTTTTTCATTATTGTTTCATTTTTTGATTTTTTTTATATAGCCAAATAGCAAAATGCAATAAAACAATAAGGGTATTAATAATAATAACTTTAGATGTGCAACAATCACATACAACTTAGCGTCCTTAAGGTGGTTGCACACTGCTGCGTTTTTCGTTGCGAAATGCGTTTTTCAGGGCAAGGAGAGAGAGAGAGATAGAGAGAGCAAGGGACCGAGTGGTGCGCGAAACGGGCGGCAGTGTGCAAACGTGACTGACATAACGTGAGATTGATTTTTTTATTTGCGTGCTCCGAAATTCAGTCCGATATTCGGCCCGAAAAACGCAGCAGTGTGCAACCAGCTTTAGTGTTTCATTATCAATAGTGAGTGACAAAACAGCCAAAACAAGCCAGCTCTTGGAGGCTGGTGAGGCATTTTGGTAGGCATTTCGCCTACCAAAATGTAATTCCTGGCTACGCCCCTGCCCTGCACCACTCATGCACGGAGATGTTGACTGATTGTAAACGGAGGCGAAGCGCTTCGCTTCCCGACGCAAAATTAACACAGTGACATGGACAGTAGGAGTAGACTACAGTCAGTAGGTGGGTAACACAGAATTAATAAGCTTCTTTCAAACTACAACAAGTAAGTAAGTTTACCAGCTCAGCAGCGTTTTGTTCTGTTTGCTGCTTGAACCATCGCGAGTGAGCGCAGTGCGGTGGTGAACTCTGCTCAGTCTGACGTGCGCTAAACGCGCATCAAAGAAATTACACATCAGATAGAAAGTAGTATTAATTTGGTGTCGGACCTTGTCGTCCTGCTTTAGGAGGACGGGGCTGTGTACTTTTTGCGTGTGCAAGGCTCCAATGAGTAAGAATTTCCCTAATTAAAGTGAAAATCGATTTTACGATTTCCATTTTTTTAAATCGTCCAAAGGAAAAAAAACGGGTTACGATTAAAAATCGATTAATCGAACAACCCTACCTTCAAGTACCTGCTCTTACTGTATGCCTTAACTTAAAGGCCTGTCCATACTGTCTCCTAAGAGACAATCAAAATAGAGCCTTAAGTGTTTAATGCCCTACTTCGTCAACAAGAGAATCGCACAAAACATCATACTTGACTAAATAATAATAGCTACACTGGATCCATTGGAACACCGTTTATTTGTTTTCCCACTTCCTGAAAATAACCAGTTTTGGACAAATACACAGTACAAGGTTTCAACACGACAGGAATGAGTTACTGAAGGAAAGGAACCGAACATACTGTACACCTGCTTGGAGAGAGACCAGGGGTGTCACACCAAATTATGGGTCCTGGGTACAAGGATTCACTCACAGTTTGTGCTTTAACTATTGAAAAATAGCAGATCTACAAGCTCACAGCACAGCACCAAGTGCCGCGCTGCGAGCTTGTAGATCTGCTATTTTTGAATAGATTTGTGAACATTTGTGCAGAGTCTGAATATTTCAAATCCTTCTAAGGTTTTTGGAAAAACCTATGTTTCTATGTCAGTGGTGCCCAAATATTTTCATGCGAAGGACCCCCAAAATGATATGTATTTGGCCACGGACCCCCCATCTCAAAATATTTAGTTCCAGGGACCCCCCCCCCCGAAGCAAAATCTGAGTTAGAAATGTTCGCTTAAAAAGTACATGATTATATTCAAAGATTTGCACACATTTTCACGACTTTTCAAAAATAGCAGATCTACAAGCTCGCAGCGCGGCACTCAGTGCCGCGCTGTAAGCTTGTATATCTGCTATTTTTCAATAGCTAAAGACAGGCCCCTCCACCTTGGGCCTTAGTAACTTAGTCCCACTCCCCCCCCCCCCCCCTTGTGACGCCCCTGAGAGACACACCTGTTGACGGATGCTGGCTGCGAGGGCTTTGATCTCCTTCTCCAGCTCTCCTCTCCTCCCCGGACCGCCGTCTACTTTGGGAAGGGCGTCTACCTGCACATGTTCAACACACACAGACAGGGGCGTCACAAGGGGTAGGAAAGTGGGACCCCAAGGTGGAGGGGCCCTAATAACTTTATCTATTGAAAAATAGCAGATACACAAGCACAGAGTGCCGCGCTGCGAGCTTGTAGATCTGCTATTTTTTTTAAAGTTGTGAAAATGTGTGGAAAAACTTTGAATATATGTATTTTTTTAAGCGAACATTTCTAACTAAAATTTTGCTTCTGGGGGGTCCCTGGAACGAAATTTTTTGAGATTGGGGTCCGTGGCCAAATACATATCATCTTGGGGGTCCTTGACATAGGTTTCTTGCACAAATTTTCACGATTTTTCAAAAAATAGCAGATATACAAGCTCGCAGCGCGGCACCGAGTATATCTGCTATTTTTCAATAGTTAACATTCATGGGGGGCCCGCAGTGAATCCTTGTACCCAGGGCCCAGAATTTGGTGTGACGCCCCTGCACACGGAACACTCCATGTACCCAAACAAACCCACCATACTTTTTTTTTCTTTTTAAGGACCCGTGCTTTCAGCAAGGAGGGAGGGGATTATTTGATTATTTGGATCTCTTGAATTTTTAACCAGGTTTGGAGCAGGGAGTTTGTGTGCTGGCCTCTGGCAGACTCACACATAATGACCTCATTGTCCTGAATGCCAAACGAGAGCGAGGCACTTTTTTTCTTTTTTTTCATTTTCTACCAGGGATTATACAAACTCAATTTATATTTAGGGCCAGGCACAATCCTCCAATATTAGGCCATTTAGGCCTAGAATTATTGAATGCTTTAACTATTGAAAAACAGCAGATATACAAGCGATATGAGAAAAAAAAAAAAAAATCGAGAAAATCTGTGCAAATTTTTCAATATATATTTTTCAAAGCAAACTTTTGTAACTGCAACCTCTGCTTCTGGGGGGGGGGGGGGGGGGGGGGTCCCTGGAACAACATATTTTGAGATGGGGGTCTGCACCCAAATAAATGTCATTTTGACATGAAAAAGTTGACTTAAGAGGAAGGATTTAGAAGTCGGGTCAAAGATGGGGTCAAAGATATTCAAAGACTTGCACACATTTTCACGATTTTTCAAAAATAGCAGATCTACAAGCTCGCAGTGAGCTTGTATATCTGCTGTTTTTCAATAGTTAAAGCACAAAATAATGATTAAAGTGGTTAAAATCTAACGCGACTCGGGCGCGTTCCAGGTATTTGAGGTTTAAACATTGATTACAAAAATAATGAATAGTGTATAGCAGCGTTCCCCCCCCAGAAATTATTTCTTGTGGTCCTCTGAAACTGCAATTAGACTAAGTGACACTGAGGCTGTCACAGAGGCCAATAGTAAATTAATTTGTTACAGGCTGGAGGCATCTTGAGGGTCCAGCCAGTTAGTGATGGTGTTTTCTTCTCCATATCATTTTCTTTTTAACCACATGGGCACAGCCGCAATGTCATGCACCAGTGGCGTCAGTTCAGAAAAGGCTAAGCTATGGCAACTTCGCGCACGTGCAAGACACCAGTCATGTTACATACCATACCTTAGCAACAGGCATGAATCATGATACATTTATTTTAAGAAGTACATTTTTTTCACCCCGTTTTTTCTACGGTTTCTTGGGCTGGATATGGCAGCCTGGAACGGTTGTTCAAGACAAGTGCAGCTTAACTTGTTAGTAAACGTGCCACAATTAATAATAATGAACTGCACCTGTGCAGCTGACTTGCGGAACCTGGGAATATAGGCTACCATTTTTGTCAAGATGGGGAGAATAAAAGTGTGGAGAATATAATTATAATACCTTGTTAAAGTGACCATTTTGTTACATTATCCATTTGTAGTTATTTTACTGTAATTTAATAATAACAGATAGACAAAGAGACATTCATGGATTTATATTTACAAGTAACTTTTATTTTCCCCCTGGACCCAGGGTATGGCAGCTGCATATGCATACCCGTGCCATACACAATTGATGCCCCTGTCATCCACTCTTCACGGCACTATTCAAACTAAATCGCCTCAAACAGTATTAATTTTTAATGTTGTTATTCGCCGTAATGCACCAACCAACCTCACCGAGACAAGATACCTCATAATGTGCAAACCTACGAGGAATTTGGAGGACATTGGATTCTCTTTTTTTTTTTAAAACAGAATGTGGCATTTAGGAGGTAGGACGTAGAACAGTGTGTATGCTCAAGATCATAGAGCACTATAAGCTAAAATCTGATATCAGCCGATCTACAAGCTCACAAGAAGTTGCACTGCAACGCGTCACCACACTGCGAAGCTTGTACTGTAGGTTGACTATTTGCATTTAAGAGACTCGCTACCTTACCCCTTATGCCTGAATCTTTTGGGCATTTTTTACTATTTTGAAAAAAAAAACATGTTAAAATTGTGGAACATAGCCGATCTACTAACTATTAACTATTGCGACCATATTGCGACCGTAGGTCGCAGATTTGTATGTAAACATGGCCAAGAATTGGCATGACCAGGGCGAGGTCGCATGTCACCCTGAGGCGTCTTACAAGTAGTGTAAGACGCCTCTCGACGACAAGCGACCTTGCAGTGATGTGGACATCAGGGATGTGGACATCAGGGATCTCCATATATGGGCATAAAAGGGATTTGTTCCCCCTAGCTGGCATCACAGGGATCTCTCTAACAGGGCATCATTAATATTGATGACATCAGGGAACTCCATGGGCTTAAAAGGGATTCTGTTAGTGTGACATCACAGTGAAGCCAGAGCGTGATGACATCGTGATGACACATTTTTACGGTCTATGGGTTTGCCCATAAACCGTATACACGTCTACACGGAGACATGCTGTGACGTTTCTCATGGTAAACTGCAACCTTTGGTCGCAATTAACTACTTATTTTATTTTTTTAAATAGTAAACATAACTAAAAGGTTTAGGCATAAGGGTCAACCCGGTCATCTAATTATACAGCGTTTAAGTGCTTAACACTTCCGATGCCCAAAAAGTCCAGGAACAGGATAAGAATTACCACAGTGCGGTGTCACGGCCTCGTTATCACGTCCAGGAATGTGTTAGCTGGTTACTATGGTTACCAGGTAAACAGGTGCTGCGGCGGCCGCTGGTGAGCGAAAAAACTACATATCCCATGACGCAACGTGGCCCGACTTTCACTTCCACATTCACAGCCATTGTATCTGTCTGCAAAAATCTGGCCTTTTCTGGATACTTTCTCCCCACATCGACGGCTCCACTTTCTGTGTACTGTAGCTCACTCATGGATATTCGTGTATGGATTGTTTCTTCTCCGCGTGAAAGAAGACACGTGGGGTGGACGTGGAGAGACCACAATTATAACGTATAACTAATCTATTGAAATATTGTATCTACAGTGCAGTAACTTCCTCTGTTGTCTAAGCATGCATTTATTTTTATACCCCCAGAGTAGACATTTAACAGAAGGCTCTGGCTGATTGAGTACTTTATCTTTGCTAGTCGTTAACAAGCAAAACATTTCACTGTTGATTTAGTTTATTAGGAAATAGAAGAGCGGAACCAATGAACTTAGTTTTCGCTGCGCCCAGGTTTCCTAAGGTGAGGGCTTCCACCCTCTCCCCACAGGAATAATAGGAATAGAAATGCATGATTGGTTGATTCCTTTGGACATGCGTTTTCAGTAGGCTACACTATGAACATCACAAACTCCAGTGTTGATTTATGTTACTCTGAAATGAAATAGTTGCAAACCTCCTATCTAAGTTTTTCAACGTTTACAGTTACAATAAATCAGTGCTATTGAACAACCTTTACGGGTGTAGGTTTTACAAATATTTAATGAAAAGTATTAAAAAGTGCTTCTGACTAAACCTCCTAACTCCCTTGGATCCTCAATACTGTATGTCAAATCCCCTAACTCCCACAACGTTGTTTTCGTCTTCCTAATCAATAATGGAACTATTATGTGCCCGTGTACATGATCGATCAGAAAATAGAAAAATATACTGTGACTACTTGAAAAGGTAAGGGAAAAAACCCCTAGCTGGCAGTGGTTAGTGATTTGGTTAGATATTCTTTGCAGTAAATGAGTTCAAAACTATTTAAACATTAAAAATAAAAATCGCCATAAAAGTAGCTCTAAGCTCTCAAAGTGTTGCGTTTAAGTCCAAACATAAGGGCTTAAACCCTTTAAAACCGGTAAGTATCTGTGTCATTTTAATTGTTTGAGTTGGATATAATAGCAGATCTACAAGCATTTGTAGAATGGGAATCAGGTCTTTAGGGGTTAAAGGGATATTCCACTTTCAACAGGGAGCAGTGGGAGGGCCTCTCTCCACATACACACCCATTGTAACTTCAAACTCCATTTTAACCATGATAGATTCATTAAAAACACCCATTATTTTTTCTGGTGACTAATACTACCCTCCTAACACTTGAGCAGGCCGTGTTTTTTCGATAACTTTTTTCATTATTTTTTAATAATTATTTGGGAAAATGGAAAAAATGAAATACAACAAAATAAATGAAAAAAGTTATCGAAAAAACACGGCCTGCTCACATATTAGGAGGGTAGTATGAGTCACCAGGAAAAAAAATGGGTGTTTTTAATGAATCTATCATGGTTAAAATGAAGTTTGAAGTTACAATGGGTGTGTGTGGGGAGAGGCCCTGGGCCTGGAGGGCCTGGTAACATTTACATCAAATATCTAAATATTCAATCAAGCTAATTAAAAACTGTTCAGGGTATTCATAAAAGCCTGATTAGATGATAAAATTACCAAAAGTTTTTTTGAAAGTGAAATATCCCTTTAAGTGGTTGATGTTCTGCAGCCTGTCCTCCATGCATTGTCGCTATTTCAGCAATGTTGTAATGAGCGTATTGAACAACATCAATATCTGTGACTTTTATTAGTTGGCCCACTGGGTCACTGTTTACACTGTAAGCATGGCCACACAACAAAGACATTCAATATTAACGGCATCAATTAGGTGAGGTCTGAGCCAAGGCAACGCTGGCGTTCCTGTGGTGACGACCATGAATCCGCTATTGTCACTGGTATTGAATTGTTATGAATCTGCCATTGTCATTTATATTGTCATGAATCTGCTACTGTCATTGGTATTTTTGTGAATCTGCTATTGTCATCGATATCAGGGTTCATCCTAGGCCCCCCAAGTCATTCATGTGAGAGTCATTGGTGGTTTAATGGAAATGTTTAATTTCCTTTGTTTTAATTCTTCTAATTATGAGATGTCCCTGTTGTTCCTTTCATATAATAAGCCCCCCGCCCCCCATTACGTTGCTGATACATTTCCTATTTCTCAGACTCTCTTTGACCCCTCATTAAAAAAGTGTTTGTCACTGAAAGGTACCTGAAATGCAGGCAGGCTGTTTAAAATGCAGTATTAGAGAGAGTATTATAACACACAGTGGCTCTCTAACCTTTTCATATCAAGAACCCCCAAATTGATATATATTTAGTCCGCAGACCCCCATTTGAAAAGATAAGCCAAGTTCTCCCATAAGAAGACTTTTACAGCGCGGCTCCATGGCTCTCAACCTTTTTCCATTTCGAGGACCCCCACTTTTCCCCACAATTCTCAAGTGTTCATTTAACTCTGAGAGTGTACAAATGTAACCAAATGGACCCGTACACTCTCAGAGTTACAGACCCATAAGGATGAAGGACCCCCAGGTCAACAACAACAGCCTATAACTTGTGCGTAGTCTGCGTACAGCTGAAATGGCAGATTGCTCGTCTGGTACAGACTGCAATGAAAATAATGGGTGTTGATTTATGAGTTTTAATAACTTATTAGATTATAATAAGCTAAGCTATTATCGGCAGACAGAAAATTCTGTGTGACCCAAGTCACATTCTATCCACCCAGAGTTCCAGCTCTTTAAACGGTTTTAAACATTAATTCCTGCCTATGTAAAGAATCTTAATATTAACACATCTGGTGCCAACCCCGAGTTTCCCGAGTTTGAAAAGGTACTACTGCTGTGCCAACCCCGAGTTTCCCGAGTGTGGGCCGTTTTTGAAAAATAAAAAAAAAATAAATAAAAAAAAAAATCATTTTTTTTTTCAAAACATTTTTTTGGACCTCCAGAAATGTATTAGTCATGATCGCGATCGCGAAATTGCATGTTTAACCCCCATACCAACCCATTCTTTCAAACATGGCAGCCATGTTTGTTTACATCTGAGGAAAACATAATGGCTGATAAATCATGAATGCCTGAACGGATTTCCAAGCAGATTTTTTTGTTTGAAAGCTGTGAACAGTGTGCACACACGTGGTGCATCATCTAGGCATGGGCGTGCACTTTTTACACAATTGCGCAATTACATGGAAGTCTATGGTAACCATGGCAACGTGGGACATTGAAGAGAAAAAATCATAGCAACATAAGTGTTTACAGCCAGGTAATGTAGAATGTTGGACCAGCTCAGTGACCTTGCGGAGTGTTCTTATGCTATGTTCATGTTGAATACATGATAGGACCACAAAGTCCCCTGGACTGTTTTGTGTTATCCTTGTAGCATTAATGTCTGACTGTGCTGTTTACATTTCTGACTAATAACGTATCAAATCAATCAATGCAACTAGTCACAACTTGCAAGCATGGGTACAAGAAATTGCAGTGGTCTGGACTGTCCAGTTGCAGTCTGGTGACATTTGGGCATAATGGTTGCAACTCCAAGTAGAGTAGTTGCAAGTAGTTGCATAACGAATCATTGGTGTGGACTGGCATTTGGCTTCCTTAATGTAGAATACTAGAGGTTCGCGGCCCTGCCTGATGGTGGCGCTATATGGGACAGATCCATGTTGATGACATGAGTGTAGACATACTGTGTAGCGATTTGCGTGATTTTAGGGCCAAATCTGTAGGAGCAGTGTCCAGAAATGTGTTTGAAAAAATCTGCCTGAAGGTGGCGCTAAAGGGGACAGATCCATGTTGATGAGATGAGTGTAGACATACTGTGTACCAATTTGTGTGATTTTAGGGCAAGAATTGTAGGAGCAGTGTCCAAAAATGTGTTTTGCAAGAATCGGCCTCACACACACACACACACACACACACACACACACACCACACACCACACACCACACACCACACACCACACACCACACACACACACACCTCTGTTGTAATTCGATACTCTACTCTGCTCCTCTCCCCCCCCCCTCCCTCTCCCCCCCTCCCTCCCTCCCCCCTCCCTCTGTAACTTGATACTTTGATGATCATTTTGAGGTTTCAGCACTGGCCAGAATGGCCAGAATACTCCGTCAGGACTGGCTGCTCTGCGTGAGGCGAGATTTTGTTAAATTGAAATAAATGAGGTTCAAAGAGTGGCATGTTTAAAATGTGGACAGTGCGAAATTTTCACGTTTGTTCGACGTGGTGGCTATGTTTGTGAGAGGTGTTGTGAGAATATGTAGCTAAACATTCTGTTTTAGTTTTGCCTCCAATTGCTCCAATGTATATGCTGGGATTGGACATGGCGGTTGTGCAACACTGTATGTTGCCATTGTCAGAAGGTGTGTACTGTATGCACAAACTGTTACATGGAAGCTACAGTATGTGTTGAGCTACTGTATTTTTCTGTGGAACTGCCAGTCCAGAAGAGATTTCTGTACAGGGACATTCAAGTGTGTCTTGGTTTAGGATTCATCGTCTAATGTTGTCCATGGAAATAGTTTGTTACCTTTATTTAAACTCAGCGATACAGGCCCTCATTCACAATGCAGCCTAGATACAACAACAATGTTCAACAAAATATATACATTTACATACATCAATGTTAAAATATGTTCAGGAGAAAGAATATTTGAAACTGAAGAAACAATTTGAAACAATTAATTAAAGCATTTACGTTCTAAAACAAAGGTTGAAATAAGCTGTGACTGTTGGTTTCTAATGTCTCATATAAGTGAACGTCCTACGAGGTAACGCATTGATTGAAGCAAAATAAAATCTCACGTATGGCCATGATCTACGTAATGTGCGATTTATGAAACGTTTGTGAATGGAGTTGCAGTGACATTGAATGGACATTTGCAGTGTTTCGTAAACAATTAACACAATATTTAAAATAATGATGTTTTAGTAATATCATACATATTACATACTGCCAGGTGAAGAAATCACACACTGACACTGTAATCTTTGCTTATAAATGAAATATCCAAGACTATTAAGTAACAGTAGTTACAATAGTTTGACCACAAAATGCTCTAATCTTAAAATAATAACCGAAAATAGCCTATCTATCTACAAGGCAAGCTCTGAATGCACTTGTAGATCGTCTACATTAAATATTGATGCTGTAAATGGAAATGAAGTTAAACTGTTAATTGGACATTTCTCTTGCAGGGCTGCTTCATTTTCGTATTGTGGAGATTGAGAAACACCACTGCTCAAAATCAATGCTCACGAGTCGTTTTAGGCCATTGTAGACAAAAAATACTCTATTGATCCATTAATTAATTACGGACTCACTGGAGGCTTAACGCTAGCCGCCCCGCGCACGCACGCGCCAGCGCACACACGCACGCGCACACACACACACACACACACACACACACACACACACACACACACACACACACACACACGCACACACGCACACACACACACACACAAACACACACACACACACACACACACACATGATTTAGCTCATGGCTCATGAACTAATCCCCTATTTTCTAACATTTAAACTGTGAAAATAAAGCAGCAAGAGCCGTTGGCCGCCGCGTCCACGTCCATGGACGCGGCCGTGGACGCGTCCATGGACGCGGCCGCGAAAAAAACGTCCGTGGACGCGAGGCCGCGTCCACGGACGCAAACGGCCGGCCGTCCCGGCCGTGGACGCGGCCGTGGACGCAGACGGCCGGGGACGCGGCCGTGGACGCGGCCGTGGACGAGGCCGCGGCCGTGGACGCAAACGGCCGGCCGTGGACGCAAACGGCCGGCCGTGGACGGGTCCATGGACGAGGCCGCGAAAAAAAGGCAGCGAAAAAGAAAAAAAAAGGTGGCTATTGTATGTATTTTTTGATGGAGATTTCAAATATGACCTTCTTTTTTGCATAGGACAACTCTAACCTGCATCAATTGGTATTTTATAATTGCCAATTGTACCCCATCCATCTAAAAAACAAATTGGATGTCTATTGTATGTATTTTTTGATGGAGAATTCAAATATTAATTTCTTTTTGGGATAGGACAACTCTAACCTGCATCAATTGGTATTTTATAATTGCCAATTGTACCCTATCCATCTCAAAAACAAATTGGATGTCTATTGTATGTATTTTTTGATGGGGAATTCAAATGTTACCTTCTTTTTTAGATATGACAACTCTAACCTAAATCAATTGGTGCATCAACCTACTTACTATCTATCTATCTATCTATCTGTCTATCTATCTATCTATCTATCTATCTATCTATCTATCTATCTATCTATCTATCTATCTATACTTCACCTTTAGTCCAGAAGAGAGTTCAGCCTCAGGAACTTGCACACATGGAACTGTGTCATGACTGTGTCATGGAGCTAAAACAGAGCTATGTTAAATACTCACAATGACTCTGATGGACCAATCAGGGTGGTGGTGGGGGGAGGGATCAACAATAGACAGAAACTGGATAATGCTTTGTTAACTGTCCCACCTAAGTCCCTGCTAGTCTGAACAAACATCACCTTCCCTCTCATAACACTACTACTACTACATTTATATAAAGCTGCTCTTGCATTTGAATTCAAGTCTGACACAAGTTAAGGTTAACTTAGGTAGTATTTCATTTCGCTGGCTTTTAGGGTCTGTGTGAGTGTGTAGGCTCACAAATTATTATAATTGTCATTAAGTGACTCTGAGATCTATCCATCCATCCATCCATCCATCCATCTATTTATTTATACTTACTGTTTACATTTTCTATAAATATTTATTTCTATATAAAACTCAGTTGTGTGGAGTTATTGTGTGCCCTTTCTTGTTGCTAAAGAGTCCATTTGTTCACTAGACATTAAGTCAAGGTTACTATTTTGAGTTGAAGCTAAGTGTTTTATTGCTTTGTGGTTTAACATGATTTAAAAGGCAAATTCATTGTTATGGTTACTTTAGAAGACTGCTTTTGCATTCATGAGTTAAGAGAGCCAAGCTAATTCAAAGAGTTAGGTTAAAGGAACACAAAACATGACCTAACTCACAGCTGCCATTGGACAGACAGTTACAACATACTCTTATCTTTCACAGAACAGACAATTATCATTTATTTGATCTATTTGAGACTATGTAGCTGCTCTAGGGGAAATAGAGCATTATATCAGCCTATTCAATTGATAATGACCAATGGGTGCCAGTTTCTAAATAGTTAAAGCATATTAACATAACAATATATGTGGCCTAGACATGGATATTGCCCAATCAACTCGTAATCTACAGAAATGTCCACCACATCACACAGTATAAAACCTAGTAGGCTTAGTGGATTACCTATGTTAAATCATGTCAGGTTAGTTTGGTTCAAGGTTCAAGTATAATAATTTATGAGCCAAAAATGTGCACAAATGTACAATCACATCTAGGCTAGAATGATAACATAAAGTCCTGACTACTCCTTGTTATTGTGGTCCTAAATACTACAATGATTAGTTTGGATGCATTGCTTCTATCATGTCCAATTAAAAATAAATACATTACATATACAGAAATCTGCCTTCTCCTGTATTGTATTAGTGACATTCATTATAAATAGTAAAATAACAGGACAGAGCAAAAAAGGCCTCTGCAAAAAAGGCCTCTGCAACTAACCTAACCTAACACACACTATGTGTTAATGTTGATCAATATAATAATGTAAAAATACAAAGTTAAGTAGACCTAAGTAAGAAATAGTAAATACATTGTAATAATACATTGAAGGGGAAATGTAGGAAAACAAATGCAACTCAGCATTGAATTTATGGCAAACATTTTGCTACTCAACCCTTTCCAAATAATATACAATTAAGAAGTGGGATGTTCCACTTAGTAAGAGAAAGAATTAATGACATATATTTTTTTTTAAAGCTAGAAGACTCACCTATTATTGTAACCATGTGAATTGCTAATAATGTTATGGGTCAGATGTGTAAAGATCTATCACATTGTATTGTTCTTTTCAGACTCAACAATAATAATGATGATGTTACTTAAATGCTGATCAATGTGTGAATCTGGCTCTTATCAGGTGTGTGTTTTCTCTCCCTGTCCTGTGCTGTCCTCAGTTAAACCAAGACAGTACTGTTGTGACCAATGTGGAAAAAGCCTTCAGCTCAATTTATTATCTCAAAGTAGACCAGAGAATTCATACCGGAGTGAAGCCATTCAGCTGTGAACAATGTGGGAAGTATTTTGCTCGTCTGGACAATTAAAAGATCATAAGCGTTCACATACTGGAGAGAAACCTTATTGTTGTGACCAGTGTGGGAAAAGATTTGTTCAAAAGGGGATTTTAAAAGAACACCAGAGAATTCACACTAGAGAGAAGCCCTATTGCTGTGACCAGTGTGGGAAAAGCTTTACTCGATTGTCTTATCTCAAAATACATGAACGAATTCACACAGGAGAGAAACCGTACAGCTGTGTCCAATGTGGGGAAAAGTTCAGTTTAACGGCTGCTCTGAAAGTACACCAGAGATTTCACACCGAAGAAAAGCCTTACTGCTGTGAACACTGTGGCAAACGTTTCACTGTAAAATCTAGCCTCGTACAACACAAGAAGATTCACACTTGAGAGAGACCTTACTGCTGTCACCAATGTGGGAAAAGGTTCACTCTGAAGACGGCTCTGA
Organism: Nannobrachium achirus; assembly: GCF_963921795.1. Taxonomy (NCBI): domain Eukaryota; kingdom Metazoa; phylum Chordata; class Actinopteri; order Myctophiformes; family Myctophidae; genus Nannobrachium; species Nannobrachium achirus. Next base: position 36,741,284 of record NC_137830.1, read on the forward strand.
AAAGACACCTGAAAATCCACACTGGTGAGAAGCCATATACTGCTGTGTCCAGTGTGAGAAAAGGTTCAGTGATATTCATCATCTCAAAGCACACCAGAAAAATCACACTGGAAAGAAACCTTATTGCTGTGACCAGTGTGGAAAGAGCTTTCCTAGACTGGAACATATCAAAATACACCAACAAATTCACACCGGAGAGAAACCTTATATCTGTAACCAATGTGGGGAAAACTCTGTCAGGTACATGTCTACCGTTAGAGGCCACTGGCATGAGTGCCTTTTTAGCTCTGTTGGGGCTTGGTGAATGTACTCTGTTGTTGTTTTTTTAATTATTATCTTTGTAATGTATGGTCTTCTTACCCTGTGGGCCTTGAGCCTGTAATAAAGTATTGCTGTGCAGTGTGAGTGTCTGATTGCATGTGATCAGATAAAGACACAACAGAGGCCTTTTTTGCTCTGTCCTGTTATTTTACTATTTATAATGAATGTCACTAATACAATACAGGAGAAGGCAGATTTCTGTATGTATGTAATGTATTTATTTTTAATTGGACATGATAGAAGCAATGCATCCAAACTAATCATTGTAGTATTTAGGACCACAATAACAAGGAGTAGTCAGGACTTTATGTTATCATTCTAGCCTAGATGTGATTGTACATTTGTGCTGTTTACATTTTTGTCTCATAAATTATTATACTTGAATCTTGAACCAAACTAACCTGACATGATTTAACATAGGTAATCCACTAAGCCTACTAGGTTTTATACTGTGTGATGTGGTGGACATTTCTGTAGATTACGAGTTGATTGGGCAATGTCCATGTCTAGGCCACATATATTGTTATGTTAATATGCTTTAACTACTTAGAAACTGGCACCCATTGGTCATTATCAATTGAATAGGCTGATATAATGCTCTATTTCCCCTAGAGCAGCTACATAGTCTCAAATAGATCAAATAAATGATAATTGTCTGTTCTGTGAAAGATAAGAGTATGTTGTAACTGTCTGTCCAATGGCAGCTGTGAGTTAGGTCATGTTTTGTGTTCCTTTAACCTAACTCTTTGAATTAGCTTGGCTCTCTTAACTCATGAATGCAAAAGCAGTCTTCTAAAGTAACCATAACAATGAATTTGCCTTTTAAATCATGTTAAACCACAAAGCAATAAAACACTTAGCTTCAACTCAAAATAGTAACCTTGACTTAATGTCTAGTGAACAAATGGACTCTTTAGCAACAAGAAAAGGCACACAATAACTCCACACAACTGAGTTTTATATAGAAATAAATATTTATAGAAAATGTAAACAGTAAGTATAAATAAATGGATGGATGGATGGATGGATGGATGGATAGATCTCAGAGTCACTTAATGACAATTATAATAATTTGTGAGCCTACACACTCACACAGACCCTAAAAGCCAGCAAAATGAAATACTACCTAAGTTAACCTTAACTTGTGTCAGACTTGAATTCAAATGCAAGAGCAGCTTTATATAAATGTAGTAGTAGTAGTGTTATGAGAGGGAAGGTGATGTTTGTTCAGACTAGCAGGGACTTAGGTGGGACAGTTAACAAAGCATTATCCAGTTTCTGTCTATTGTTGATCCCTCCCCCCACCACCACCCTGATTGGTCCATCAGAGTCATTGTGAGTATTTAACATGGCTCTGTTTTAGCTCCATGACACAGTCATGACACAGTTCCATGTGTGCAAGTTCCTGAGGCTGAACTCTCTTCTGGACTAAAGGTGAAGTATAAATAAATAGATGGATAGATAGATGGATAGATGGATAGATAGATAGATAGATAGATAGATAGATAGATAGATAGATAGATAGATAGATAGATAGATAGTAAGTAGGTTGATGCACCAATTGATGCAGGTCAGAGTTGTCATATCTAAAAAAGAAGGTAACATTTGAATTCCCCATCAAAAAATACATACAATAGACATCCAATTTGTTTTTGAGATGGATAGGGTACAATTGGCAATTATAAAATACCAATTGATGCAGGTTAGAGTTGTCCTATCCCAAAAAGAAGGTAATATTTGAATTCTCCATCAAAAAATACATACAATAGACATCCAATTTGTTTTTTAGATGGATAGGGTACAATTGGCAATTATAAAATACCAATTGATGCAGGTTAGAGTTGTCCTATGCAAAAAAGAAGGTCATATTTGAATTCTCCATCAAAAAATACATACAATAGACACCTTTTTTTTTCTTTTTCGCTGCCTTTTTTTCGCGACCTCGTCCATGGACCCGTCCACGGCCGGCCGTTTGCGTCCACGGCCGGCCGTTTGCGTCCACGGCCGCGGCCTCGTCCACGGCCGCGTCCACGGCCGCGTCCCCGGCCGTCTGCGTCCACGGCCGCGTCCACGGTCGCGTCCACGGCCGGGACGGCCGGCCGTTTGCGTCCGTGGACGCGGCCTCGCGTCCACGGACGTTTTTTTCGCGGCCGCGTCCATGGACGCGTCCACGGTCGCGTCCATGGACGTGGACGCGGCGGCCAGCGGCTGTCTCTCAAATAAAGTGTGAATACACAAATAATCTCATGAAAACATTCACAATCCCCTCACCTTCGAAGCAGTTTTACTGGCCATGAGAGGGTTTGGCTGTACTGTACTTTGATCTGGTTGTTGATTTGTTGTCACCGCACTGCGTACAGTGCTTGTGCCTAAGGCTGGGCCATACGAGGACATCAACATGTCCGTACATCAACATCAACATGCAGTGGCGTTAAGTAACTAAGTACATTTACTTAAGTACTGTACTTAAGTACAGTTTTGAGGTATTAGTACTTTACTTGAGTATTTCCAGTTTTCAGTACTTTTATTTCTACTCCACTATATCTCGGATCCAAATATTGTACTTTTACGCCACTACAATTATTTGAAAACTTTAGTTACTAGTTACTTTGCAGATATAAATGATTACGGTATATTATAAAACATACATTAATGCACTTAAGCCCTATTCTATACCGTGGCTATTTGAAAATAGCCGACGCGTTGTGAGCTTGTAGATCTGCTAGATCTGCTATTTTCAAACATTTTGTACTTTAAGTACATTTCAATGCCAATACTTTCATACTTTATTCAAGTACATTTTGAATTCCAGACTTTTACTTGTAACAGGTACATTGCAGTATTGATACTTTTACTTAAGTATAAAATGTGAGTACTTGTTCCACCACTGTCAACATGTCTGCACACCAACAAAAGTGTCCATGGCCAGACTTGTCCATGTCCGAATCAAATTTATGATTTTGAAAATATAGTGATAAATGCTGCATTGATGCATGTATACAGCCAGTATACAGTGAATAGCCTTGGACCATGCTGCATGCATGCAGCCAGTATACAGTGAATAGCCTTGGACCATGCTGCATGCATGCAGCCAGTATACAGTGAATAGACTTGGACCATGCTGCATTGATGCATGTATACAGCCAGTATACAGTGAATAGACTTGGACCATGCTGCATTGATGCATGTATACAGCCAGTATACAGTGAATAGACTTGGACCATGCTGCATTGATGCATGTATACAGCCAGTATACAGTGAATAGCCTTGGACCATGCTACATTGATGCATGTATACAGCCAGTATACAGTGAATAGCCTTGGACCATGCTGCATGCATGCAGCCAGTATACAGTGAATAGCCTTGGACCATGCTGCATGCATGCAGCCAGTATAGGGTTGTTCGATGTGGCCTATAAATAAAATCTCGATTTATTTCTCAGAAAAGTCGATTTTCGATTACGATTTCGATTTTTTGGTAAAAGAATAATACATTGTTTCAACTATGTTGTTTTCATTTAAAAAATGCAAGAACATGATTTTTTTTTTTATTATTGTTTTATTTTTTAAATGTTTTATATAGCCAAATAGCAAAATCTAATGTGGTGAGCCCTGCCCAGTCTGACGTACGCTACACGTGCATCAAAGAAATTACACATCAGAGATAAAGTAGTATTAATTTGGTGTCGGACCTTGTCGTCCTGCTTTAGGAGGACCGGGCTGTGCACTTTTTGCCCCGTGCAAGGCTCCAATGAGTAAGAATTACCCTAATTAAAGTGAAAATCGATTTTACGATTTCTTATTTTTGAAATCGTCCAAAGGAAAAAATCCCGATTTCGATTTTAAAAATCGATTAATCGGAAAACCCTACCCTGCAGTATACAGTGAATAGACTTGGACCATGCTGCATGCATGCAGCCAGTATACAGAGAATAGACTTGGACCATGCTGCATTGATGCATGCATACAGCCAGTAAACAGTGAATAGCCTCGGACCATGCTGCGCTAATGCATGCATACAGCCAGTATACAGTGAATAGCCTTGGACCATGCTGCATTGATGCATGCATACAGCCAGTATACAGTGAATAGCCTCGGACCATGCTGCATTGATGCATGCATACAGCCAGTATACAGTGAATAGCCTCGGACCATGCTGCGCTAATGCATGCATGCAGCCAGTATACAGTGAATAGCCTTGGACCATGCTGCATTGATGCATGCATACAGCCAGTATACAGTGAATAGCCTCGGACCATGCTGCATTGATGCATGCATACAGCCAGTATACAGTGAATAGCCTCGGACCATGCTGCGATGATGCATGCATACAGCCAGTATACAGTGAATAGCCTCGGACCATGCTGCATTGATGCATGCATACAGCCAATATACAGTGAATAGCCTCGGACCATGCTGCACTGATGCGTGTATCAGCTCCATGCTTCTATTCTCAACCAATCACACACTCACTTCATAATAGAGCACTCTATTTAAATGGAGAAGTTGCATTGCTCACTCCTTGTTTGTCGTTTGCTGCTGCCTACTGCTGTCTGTGCTGCTGTTGCTGCTGCTTTTAAAACGTGCTGCTCACCCTCCACCACCCCATCTACCGCCTGTCATTTTAGTCATTTTATGTACAGGGGAATTCGTAGTCCCTATTGGTACGGAGATGTAATGTGTACCTAAAGCAGATCCAATCCATCACCAAGCCAAAATAAATACATTTCTGCATTTATATTCAATAAAGATATTTTATCCATTCATTTTAATTGTGGACAGTATAAAATAAGGCTTAAGTGATTATAACCAGGGAAAGGCAACACATTTGTCATATTGTGATCGTCACAATCATGCAAAATCCCAGACGATATATTGTAGTCTCATATCATGATATCAATAGGATAGGCCTACCTGTGCCTTGTTGTTGTTGTAGATGGACTGTGTTTGCTCCAGCTGATCCGTGGCTTGCTTCACAGCCTGCTCCACCTGCTTTAGCACCTGCATTTCACTGAAGCATACGTTATTTATAGGATTGCTGCTCCATCGATTTTAAAGCGCCTCGACACTGTTGTACCATTCTGCCCTTAGATGGCTCACTGGTGACAGTTATGGCACCCAACATGGTGCACTTTATGTGAATGCATGCAGGCTTATCTTCTCTGTCAGACAGACGTGATAAGCACTGGTATCTGTTTATTTTTAAAGCCATTGCAGGAATGATCCCTCCTTATAAAGTTGTTCTATTTTGACTCCTAGCCCGTACCAGACCTGCCTGGGTGACTTCCTGATGCGTAGGGTTGCTATAAGGAGGGCAGCATTCTATGTCCATCATTATACTGTACATTGGGTCAGTTCAGGGCAATGGTTTTTAATTTTAACTCTTTTGATTTTAACTGTTTTATTTGATTGAACTTTTTTTTTACAAAAAGGGTTCATATTTTACATTGTAATTAGAGAAAAGATGGGGCATGCGTACACTAAATACAGTATGTCTTTTTAGACACAATAAGCCAGTGATTTCTTTATAGTAATTTCTGATTCATGTCTTAATACAGTACATATTTATTGATGACTCTACAATATAGAGTACCGTAATGTTTTTATTTTTTATTGTTTTGCGGACACACGGATGATAATTTGCATAATTGCTAAGTCTGATGTATTTACATCACATTGATATTTGCTGTTCATTAATATACAGTGTAGCGTGTGAATAAACTAATAAAGTAGTGTTTGTGTTCAATTAAAACTCTTTTCTGGTCTAGTTTGGAAGGAGGATCCACCCAAAGTGGCGTAAGTTAGTGAAGCTTATCACTGCCAGCTGATGGAGGAAACGCTGTTCTGTCGGGCTCAGGGTAGAATCTACACCGATAGACATTTTAAATGGAAGATACAGCAGAGTTATCTTGCCAACTGACGCATTAGGCCATATGCTGTTTTGCCGGGAATGGACTCTTGACTGGCATCTGGTACAATTATCCACACGTGTTGGACTTTTTTACAGTCAGCACAGTATTACTGTAGAATGTTAACCCCTTAAAAAGATCCCAGGCTAATAAGCCTTATAAGCCTTAACTCATTCACTGCCATTGACGAGAGGCTACTGAAATAAAGACCTGGTTGTTGATGTGTTGTTAGGACCTGAGGCCGATTCTAAATACACGTATGCCTTCTAAATCAGTAGCTCTCAAACATTTTTTTGTGCCAAGGACCCCCAAAAGGATGTGCATTTGGCCGCGGACCCCTAGAAGAGATTTTTCAACATTTCAACAGTAGCAGATGTACAAGCTTGCAACGTGGCACGAAGTGACGCGCTGTGAGCTTGTATCTGCTATTTTGGAGAACAACCACTGTTCTAAACCACTGTTCTAAATCCTAAAAAAATTATGTTGCTATATATAAAACACATTTTGTATATATTCTTTTCCTGTCGAGTATACTGTATATCTTAGCGTTTTGCCAATTACTTTGGGGCCCACTTCAAAATGCTCATGGCCCACTAGTCCCCCAGCCCACATGTTGGGGATGGCTAGCTGCATGAACCCATTTAGGACGGGAACCCCTTTTGGGGTTCTTGCTGTTTTGTACAGTATACAGCAACATCATTGCCTTGTAATCTTTGAATGAATATTTGAAGTTTTTCTGAAAATGTGGGTTAAAGACATACAGTATGCTGTAGTGTGTGTGTGTGTGGGTGGGTGCACAACCTGTTCTTATCTCTGAGTTTCCGGGAGTGACTCTCATGCAGCAGTTTGAAGTCTGTCGCAGTGTGTGTCATTTTCATCTCTAGCAGACCCCTGGTGAACACACACACACACACACACACACACACACACACACACACACACACACACACACACACACACACACACACACACACACACACACACACACACACACACACACACACACACACACACACACACACACACACACTTCAATTACAGCACTTTGACACTGACGCCTGTCCATCTACACCACAGCCTTGTGCCCCTGAGGAGGTCCTCTTACCCCACTTTGAGAAACAGTGCACAGCGGTGTCATTTGGGGTCCTAGAATAGGGAATGGCGATTGCGATTGCCACCCCGTTGCATTCGCATTTAACCTGAAATTCTGTAATTTTATGCATAATTTCACCACCACTGAATTGCAGATTAATCTGATTTGAGATCAACTTTGAGTGCAATGACCTTTCTGACAGTGAACAGCTAGGGCTGGGCAATATGACTTTAAATCAATATCAAAATTATTTCACACTTTTTCCTCGAGTATGAGTAATGAAAGATTATTTAAAAAAAGAAAAACTAACTGAAAATAGCAGAATGTAGAGCATTGGTTCTCAACCTTTTCAGGCCAGGAACCCCAAAATAATCATTGAACTGGGGACACCCCACCCTGACAAGTACTTGGAATGTACTGTAGAAGTTGAGGCATTATATTTAGTTTGACTCAGTTCTACAGTGAAAATAGCCGATCTACAAGCTCACGTTGCAAGGCATTGTGAGCTTGCAGATCGTCTATTTTCACAATGATTCCATATTTCTTATTGTTTGACAATTTGACCAATGTATGACAAGTTTTTATTGTATGGTTTGTTGATTACTTTTGATGAAGTAATGATCTTGAAAAGGCCTTAAAAGTGCTTACTTCACTGTCGTCTGGGGACCCCCAAAAATGTGGGGAGTCTGGAGACCCTCGACCCACAGGTTTAGAACCAGTGCAGTAGAGCAGTGGTTCTCAAAGTGGATTCCAGGGTCTCCGCGGGTTCCTTTTATGGGGATCTAAATTGACCCATGCAAGTCTGTAACTCTGAGAGTTTTATTGAAGGTGGGGATTATGAGTTATACTCTCAGATAGGTTTCTCTCCTCTGTCTGTGCTGCGTGGGTCTGTGTGTGCGTGCGTGGTAGAGTGTGTATGAGAGTGTGGAGCCTGATTGGATGATTATAGGAGGGGAGTTCCAGTCGCAGCCAGTCCGGATTGGTGCCCAGAGGACAGCGCCATCTTTAAAAGGCTGTCAGTGAGCCGGCGTCAGCAAACCCGTGCCTTCCTGACTCCCAACCTGTCTGTCTGTTTGTTCGCTGTTGTATTAGCCATGTGTGCATGTGAAGCCTGAACAGATATGTAGTCGTATGTGAGCTTTGAACAACACTTGATTTCACTTGAGCGAATAACGCCTTCTGGATAGTTATCGCCGCTGCTTAACACCTCTCGATCTATTGTTCTCAGCTAAAGGGGGGAGAGCTGGGGTTTCTTTTTGGTTATATCGGTTCTTGTTTGATATTTGTTTTTCAGTTAAGGAGGGGAAGCGTTTGTCTATTGTTTTTCTTGATAGGTAAGATATTTTTCTGTTCTAGTTTGGTTTTTGTTGTACCCTGTCCTCCACCCCGGAGGGCTGTAAATCCCTAGAAAAATAATAAAAAAACTTGAAAAGTCGAAAGTAAACTGTCTGGACGGCGGTTCTTGGGAGCTGGGAAGGTCGGTGTTCCACACCATATTATGTGGTGCTCTGGTTTCCCCTAAGCCGGAGCATTACACAGTGTACAAATGGAACCAAATGAACCCTATCGGGTTCATTTGGTTGCATTTGTACACTGTCACAGTTAAGGGGAGACATTGAAATTTGAAGGTTTGAGAACCAGTGCAGTGGTACTTCATCTACCTCTCCCCCATGAGTTCCACCTCCCGCTCCTTCAGGTCCTGCTGCTCCTTCAGCAGGCGGTGCTGCTCCGTCTCCCGGGCCTCCAGCTGGGCCCTGCGGTCCCGCAGCTCCCTCCTGGCCTCCCTGATCTCCTCCTCCAGGGAGCGCCGGCGGGCCTCCTCCGCCGCATGCTGCTCCTTCCTCCCACAGACGTCCTGTTTCAAGGCCTGCACCTGCTTCTGAGCATCTCTACACCACAACACACACACAGAGAGAGAGACCGATGCCTATAGATTAGGCTTGCATGTGACTTCAAATGATCTATTATGAAGGTCCAACAGTGGTCTAAAAATAGACCACAAAAGTTTTTTTATATTTTTTACTCAAGTAAAAGTATCAATACTGCAAAGTAGAAATACTCTGTTACAAGCAAAAGTCCAGTAATGAAAATGTACTTGAGTAAAAGTACAAAAATAAAGTACAAATGTATAAAATGTATAAAAAAGCTTTTGAAAATACTAGTAAGACGCCTCAGGGCGACAAGCGACCTAGGTCGCGCCATGTCTTGGCTGTCTGGCCAGTGATGTACAGTATATCGGAATAAATCGGACCAGTTACCCATATATCGGACCATGGAGACTCCTGGTACCCATATATGGAGATCCATGTATATGGAGATATGCTGTGAGAGCCCATAACTCAGTTATTCGTTATGTGAAAATCCTATGACGTCTATCACATGTGACATCATACGTACAATCCCTTTTATGCCCATACATATGGAGATCCCGGGCCTAAACCAGCCACACATATATTGTCTTCCTCCATGGGCATTCCCATATGAAATCCTGTTAACAGGGATCTCCATATATGGGCATAAAAGGGATTCTGTTAGTGGTTCCCATGACATCACAACATACAATCCCTTTTATGCCCATACATGGAGATCCCTGTCAGAACCAGCCACACCACTGTGATGTCACCTTGGAGATCCCTGCTCTTGAGTATCTAACATCACTGTGATGTCACCTGTGATGTCACCGATCGGCTATTTTCAAAAGGTTTTGTAATAATAATGAAAATCTACAAAGTAACTTAACTAAAGTTTTAAAATAATTGTAGTGGAGTAAAAGTACGATATTTAGTGCAGTCTAAGTTAAAGTACATAAAATCGTAAATGCAGTGAAGTAAAAGTACCTCAAAATTGTACCTAATTACAGTACTTGAGTAAATGTTCACCACTGCCAGAGACCACTGGTGGTCTGTGAAGATATTGCAAGTGGGCCAAGTTTGTCTTTGAAACCTTGCAAAATGATTCATTGTGATACAGGTCAAATAGAAACGTAAAAGCATATTACGTTAGTTCCACTGATCCAATTGATCGATTGATCTTTAAAATAAATGTATTTTTTTCTATAATTTTTATCCCACGATTTTGCAACCCATTTTTCACCCAGTGCCAATTGCCTAAGTAATCCTGGGCTCTGCTCTCCCTCTGCCGCGCCTGGGGAGAAAACGGACTAACCTCATGCTTCCTTCAATGCATGAGTAGTCCAAGTTGTTTCTTTTCACCTGACAGGGGGGATTTCCCCGGGATGGACGTAGCACGTGGAAGGAACACGTTATTCCAACCAGTTCTTTTCCCCTCCATCAAGCGCCCCGGCTGGCCAGGGGGAGGCATTATTGAGACCAGGATTACTGCATGTTTTTGTGAGGGTATCTACCCTAGGAGAATACATTTATTTTAATGATAAACATGCTCTGAAGATGCCACGTGGCCCACTCGTCCGACCACTTAACTTAAGTGGTCAGACGGGTGGGCCGCGAACACTATTCGGCAAGTGGGCCCTGATCCAGAAGAGGATGCTATGGAAAAAGAGAAGGTAAACTAAAGTAGGCTTACACACGACCTTCTGTGATAGAAGAATAAACAGAGAGGAGGAGGACGATGAAATGAGACTGAAAGGCAGAGGAGAGATGACGAAACAAACACATTATTTGAGCAAGCAGTGGTTTAAAGCAGTGGTTCTCAACCTTTTTTAGGTTGCAAACCCCAAAATAATCATATTTTAACTGGGGACCCCCCCACTCTGACGAGCACTAAGAGTTGAGGCATTACATCTTGTATAACACGGTTCAATTGTGAAAATAGCAGATCTACATGCTCACAACGCCTCTTTTTTTTAGGTATTTGTACTTTACCTACAGTAAGATAGTATTTCCAATCCTAATATTGTACTTTTACTCCACTACATTTATTTGAAAACTTTAGTTACTAGTTACTTTGCAGATATAAATTATATTATAAAACATACATTAACCACTTAAGCCCTATTTTATACTTAGGCTGTTTGAAAATAGCCAATCTACAAGCTCACAACGTGTTGCGTTGTATAGACTTTTTTAACTTTTACTTTTGGTACTTTAAGTACATTTTGATGCCATTACTTATGTACTTTTACTCAAGTACATTTTGAATTCCGGACTTTGTAACAGAGTACTTCTATATTGCAGAATTGATACTTTTACTTACAGTAAGTACACAACATTTGAGTACTTTTTCCACCACTGAAAGCAAGGCCAGAAAATGAATAAATAATTGATATTAATACTTTCCCAGCCTGGCCAGAATGGCTTGTTGTGGACTAGACGGAAATTTCTATCATTGTATTATGATCTGAGACATAATATTATGATTATAAACATCAACGCAATCCCCATCCTTCTAGGATGGCAGTGTTCTTTTTTTCTCTTCCGTCAATCCCCCGGTTAAAACTCACCACGAAGTGTCTCATCTCCATTGGCATATAGTGGGGATTTGGGCCGAGTCGTCTTCCCCCCTGTGCGTTTCGCGTGCACGATCCGTGCACATCGAGATAAACGAATGTAATCCAGTCCGTATGAAGACCCCAACTCAACTTCTATCTGGTCGAAAACATAACCAAGAGATGCTATGCTAACGCCTTCTCCTACAATGAAAGTGAACGGGAATTTGGGTATAGAGAAGGGATAGTGACCAGAAGCACTTCCGGTGCAAGGGTTGAGAGAATGATCCTTTTAGACCAGCCGAAGAAGAGACGGAGGACAGCTGCCGATCGTTTTTTTTTTTTTTTTTTTATAATTATCATTTATTTCGGTTTTAATGACCTAGTACGGAAAATTCCGGTCGGCTAATTCGAGTACAGATGAAGTACGGTTTAATCCGGTTTTAATATCAAGTGGCTCCACGTGGCTGAGAAAGAGTTAATAGTGACAGACACTCCCCAGCCCAGACACAGTAGACATTTTACATTGAAGAAACTAGGTGGCGTTTCATTAACCTGAGCGAGTGTCTCAAAAAATAGGACGTCAGAATCTATCGTCGCTGTCAGTGTTAAACCTCATATGTCCCAAACTGTTCTTTGCAGGATTCAAATGCAAAAGAAAATATCAAAAATAGCAGATCTACAAGCTCAAAACGTGAGGTTGAGCGAGTGCATTTTCCAGCAGCGGCAGAAGCCAAGGCGCTGCCGCGGCAACTGCCGGACCGGTATCCAACCCTAACCTTAACCCTAACCCTAACCTCAGTAAAACTATGCCTAAACCTAACCTTAACCCTAACCTCAGTAAAACAATGCCTAAACCTAAGCCTAACCACCGTTGGACTAATGATACGTCGCACTCCTCCGTCGCGGTAAACTTTCCACTGCCACGGCAGTTACCGGCGATGCCGGTCCTACTGCCGGCGACGCAGCGCGACTGCCGGTCCAACTGACGGTCCAACTGACGGTCTGCCACAGCCGGAGAATGCACTCGCTCCTTCTGCAAAACGTGGCACAAAACGACGCGCTTTGAGCTTGTAAATCTGCAATTTTCACTACTTTTGCGTGACACTGACTGCAGCATGAAGAAGTAGGGCATTAATTTACGAAAAGATAATGTAAAAAGTTAAAATATGGAGATACGAGGTTATGCTTTCTGCCCGACAGGCAGCGGCGCCATGAGAACGCTGCTCACAGTTCCTCCATATTTAAGTAGGTTCTGAGTGAAAGCAGGTCAAGATGCTGAAAACATTTAATCTGAACTGACTGAGGTTTCATAATGTGGGGAAATTGCTGCCGCTGCGCAGGCAAAGATGTCCCGGTTCCACTGTCAGTTGCATATTGATATGGAAAACGTGAAAAATGAAATCGACTTTACGAAGCCTGTAATACGGTGATAAAGAGACTCATTTCTGTGTTTTATGTTTTTTTCCCCCGTTGCGACTGTGCCTACGTATTAATGTAAAAAAAGAATTATATGCTCTCGCTGTAGACTGTTTCATCACTCGCATAAATGAATTGTTTAACTGCTTAATCCCTCTATAATTCTATAAGAATATAAAAATAGTGAAAGTAGCAGATCTACTAGCTCACAGGCGAACTACAAGTTGTACAACAAGCTTAGTAGATTTCACCCCTAATGACATTCCCAAAATAGGGCAGCAGTAAAGTGGTTAAATTCAGGCAGCTATTGCTGTTCTGTGACCAAAAGCATATGCGTGTGGGTCACAGCACACTGATGAATGAAGTGAAGCGAAGAGGCTCAGGTCCTTCAGTGCAAGCAGCAGACACTATGGTAGCCAGCAGTCTGTTCTATGCTGCGGCGTGCTGTGGGGAGAGAGGTGGCATCAAGGCTATAGGGACTGTTAGCCCCATGCACTGGGCAAACTGGCCAGTTGTTCAGGGTGCCAATAGGGATGGGACGATACGCAGTATTATTGTTTAACGTGATAAAAAACACTCACGATAATCGTATCGTGGAGATTTAATTTATTGTGATATCGTCCTCCATCATGCACTGGGATCAATTCGCCTTTATTTGCCAAGCTGCATATCCGGTACCATTTAAACTCCATAACTGGTTAAAGGTATACATAATATACGTACTTGATACAGTCTTTTTTTCACTCTCTTCGATTACAAGCTCACAACACGTCGCAACGCGGCGCGTTGTGAGCTTGTAGATCGGCTATTTTTTGGCAAATGTTCCCGCCCCAGGATAATGGATTTTGATTATCGCGATAATATCGCAAATCGCGATTTCTTTTGTCACAATAATCGTGATATGACATTTTCATATCGTCCCATCCCTAGTGCCAATGGGGAGCCAAAGGGCGCTGAACCACAGGTGAAAATGTTTTTATTTATGTTCTCGTCACACTTATTGGAATTAAGTAGGGCGCAAAATAGACACTGTGTGTGTGTGTGTGTGTGTGTGTGTGTGTGTGTGTGTGTGTGTGTGTGTGTGTGTGTGTGTGTGTGTGTTGTGTGTGTGCGTGCGTGCGTGTGCTGAATGGAGCAGAGAGAGGCAGACAGTATCAGGCTACATCATTTTGGTTCAGCCTTGCTTGGTTCTGTGCTTTTTCCTTTTGTAGATTTTTTTTGCTACCATTTTTATTTTCTTCTCTTTTTCTATCTTTAGAGAGAGAGAGAGAGAGAGAGAGAGAGAGAGAGAGAGAGAGAGAGAGAGAGCTATGAGGCAAGAGAAGAAGGGTTTAGCTTTGAAATGTTATTATCTTTCAGTAGTCTTGTGTTGCAGCCTTCCAGTGCCTCTCAGAGTGAGAACGGCGTGCTCCTATGTGCCGTACAGAACCCCACTGCACTCTACTTATTTGCCATTATTTGGTAGCCCTGTAAACCACCCGGTTGCCGAATTCAATTTCATTTTCATTCAGCAGCCTCAATGAAAATGAAATTGAATTCTGCGACGGGTGGTTTACCAGGGGCAGGCTAATCATTTAGTTGTTGGGACAGTAGCGTTGTTGTAACCTACGTAACATGTTTTACCCATTAAGACAGTGGTTCTCAACCTGTGGGTCGGGACCCCCAGGGGTGTCCCCAAATTATTGTGGAGGGGTCCCCAGATGATTAACTTATTGTGCAACATCGTTTTCTCATTCAACAGTAAACAAACCAACATAAAGTTTAAGTGTATAGAGGGTATCTGCACATTTCTAAAGTGACAATTTAAGGACTTTTTTTAATACATCTAAAATGACAAATTAAACATTGGCCAAATTGTCACATATTTGAGACAGAAGTTGTGAAAATAGGCGTTGTGAGCATGTAGATCTGCTATTTTCACAATAGAATTGTGTTATACAAAATGTTATTCCTAAACTCTTAGTGCTCGTCAGGGTGGGAGGGGGTCCCCAGTTCCAATATGATTATTTTGGGGGTCATGGCCTGAAAAGGTTGAGAATCACTGCATTAAGACATGAGGCAGATATATTTTGTTCCAGACGCAAAGATTTGAGGTAAGAATTTAAAAAAATCGCATTAAAAAATATGATATATTCAAAGATATGTACAAAATATTTGTATTTTTTTGCATTGCAGATCTACAAGTTCAGGCTATAAGCTTGTATATCTGCCATTTTTGAATAGCCACCAATGTCGGATTTAAAGAGACAAGAGTCTCCTACTGACCGACGACCCGGTCATTGAATATTTCAAATCCTTCTAAGGTTTTTTGAAAAACCTACGTTTCTATGTCAGTGGTGCTCAAACTTTTTCATGTGACTGCCGCTTGCAGTGTCGTGGACAATAACTGTGAAAACGAGCGCTCTATGCCGTTTCCATCCATCTTTCCCAGTGGGATCCATAATCACGCGTCCTTGACATTAAAAAAAAGGTTTTAGAATTACTGGCATAGCCTACTCTGATTTTAAATGCAGCAGCTGACTGCAATAATGAGTTTTAGCTGCCACGTGTTTTGTAAAATTCCACATGGGTGGGGAGGTTTGCCCAGGGCAGGGGGCCACATTCTGGCCTGGAGGAGGCCCAGGGATCTGTACAAGCTCAACAAGCAATGGTGGGCATGTCCAGCACAGCGCTAGTGTTGGTCTATAGCTGGACCAGAGGGAAGGAGGTGGGCAACCCTCTACAGTGAACTGTGGCAGACAGACAGGCAACTTCAGCCAAAGGCTCATTCTTTAGTTACCTACTCCTTTAGTTATTCTCCTCAGGTGAGGTTCAAGATTGGGGGAATTTGTGGACTGCAAACTTATGAACTGGTGTGTGTTTGTGTGCTTATGAATTTTAATATGTGTGTGTCTGCGAGTATAGTTTATTTCTATCTATCTATTGTTGTACAGTTGATTGATTGTTGTATGTTGTATAGTTTATTGATTTGCTGTATCTATTGTATTGTTGTTTTATCACTGTATCTATTGTTATCACTGTATCTATTGTTGTGTTATCACTGTATCTATTGTTGTGTTTGTTGTGTTATCACTGTATCTATTGTTGTGTTAACACTGTATCTATTGTTGTTATCACTGTATCGATGGCACCTGTCAAAACCTCCACCCACATCCGCAACCGAGGAGACATCTTCGACCCCACCCTGTCATTTTTTTTCCACCTCCGCAACATCGCCTGCCCTCAGCCCCTCCCTGACTTTCTCTGCGGCCAAAACCCTCATCCACGCCTTCATCTCATCCAGGTGGGATTACTGCAACAGCATGCTCTATGCCTATGGCATCACCTCCAAAACCCTCAATAAACTCCAATATGTCCAGAACTCAGCTGCCCGCCTGCTCACCAGCACCCGCTCCAGAGACCACATCACACCAGTCCTCCACTGGCTGCCTGTCAAACGACGAATCCACTTCAAAGTACTCCTCACCACCTACAAAGCACTGCACAACCTGGCCCCCCCTTATCTCTCCGAACTCCTTGAGCCACATGTCCCGACTCGTTCCCACAGGTCCAGTGAGGCTGGCATCCTCGAGGTCCCCAGGGCCAAGCGCCCAACCTGGGGTGACAGGGCCTTCTCTGTGGCCGCCCCCACCCTCTGGAACGAACTCCCTAAACGCATCAGAGACGTCCCCTCCATTCCCACCTTTAAAACCGCCCTGAAAACCCACCCATTTACAATTGCCTTTCCCAACTGACCTCGTATCTACTCTTGTTTTTATTGTTTGTTCTCTTACTGCATTTTCTTATCTTTGTTTTCCTAATAAAGTTGTTGTTTTTACCTGCCGCACACACACACATGCACACACACGCACATAGACTTGTAAAGCGACTTTGGGAAAAGCGCAATATAAATTCCAGATATTATTATTTGCGACTGTAGGTCACAGTTAACTATGAGAAGCGGCACATCTTGTCAGTACGTCCTTCTGTAATGTCTGTAAGGCCTCAATTCTGTTGACATTGAGACATCATGTGACATCACCTCATCAAAGATCAAACCCTGGATATCCATACATGGAGACGACTGGATCATCACCTAGATCTCCATATATGGAGATGACCTCTACATTTGATTCCCAGATGATGCCCTGTTAGGGCAACCACACTAATAGAATCCCTTTTATGCCCATAAAAGGGGACAAGGACAGTAAGACAGATACTATTCTTAGCTGCGTCCCCTGCCGTTACTGTACTTGCACAATGTACAGTTGTATGAAACACATTTTTTTTTTGTAGAACCGCCGACCCAACCAATATGCCCATATCTCCATATACATGGATCTCCATATATGGGTATCGGGGATCTCCATATATGGGTAACTGGTCCGATATTATATATTAATAATGAATTCCGTCCTGCGCGGCCATACATGGCCTACTTGTGCACAAGACGCAAGTTGGCACCTCGACAGAGTGCAGTTGTAATTAATACTGTATCTATTGTTGTTATCACTGTATCTATTCTATAGCCCTTACCCGTTCAAAGATATGAGCTCCGAAATGATGTGCAGTGTGTGGATTATGGGATGTGCACTGTGCACACAGTATATGAGGGATGGAAAGTAACTTTAACTGGTGCTTGCATGCTAATATGTAGGAGCATCAATGTAAGAAATACCCGTTCCATTTAACGGCTACAGAGATACTGTGTACCGATCTGCATGATTTTGGACAACATCTGTAACAGGGCCAGAACCCCCCCCCCCCCGCCCGCCCGCCCGCCCGCCTGCCCGCCTGCACACACCACACTCCCCCCCCCCCCGTGTGTGTGTGTGTGTGTGTGTGTGTGTGTGTGGGTTTGTGTGTGATTGTGCATGGCCTGAACAACAGCGCCCCTCCCTTAACATGTGTGATCACAAAAGGTACTGTAGGCTAAATAGATATAGATACACCATAAAAATGCTATTATACAGCATACGATTTGTGAAAGTGACAAACGGGCTTCACAGTTATGTCAGGCGTGTTCATATGCTGATGGTGATGCGATTTCAGATCAAGAAAGAAACGCTGAGACAGACAGACAGACACTCACTCACTCAGACATTCGCAAAATTATAGTATAGATTGTACTGTATCTATTGCTGTGTTATCACTGTATCTATTGCTGTGTTATCACTGTATCTATTGTATTGTATCTATTGTTGTACTATCACTGTATCTATTGCTGTGTTATCACTGTATCTACTGTATTGTATCTATTGTTGTACTATCACTGTATCTATTGCTGTGTTATCACTGTATCTATTGCTGTATTTGAGTTACAAATGTTTTGTACAAAGAGTTGACGTTTCCCCCTCTTTGCTGCTATACCACCCTGGGGGCGATTAATAAAGTGTCATGTTGTCCTAGACTAGGAGATGAATGTGAGCTGCTGCAGTAAAGTGGGAAAATAATGTGTAGACGGGAAGCAGCAGGGGAGACAAATGCACATCAGTTACAGTTTGTGTCTTACTACAATCCATTACACTGGGCTACAGGTGTACACTACAGTACTATTACTGTAACTAGTGACTACAAAAAATATGATTATTTTGAGGGTGCCCAGTTCAATATTTTGGTGAGTCGCGACCTGAAAAGATTGAGAACCATTGCTCTAGTCTACAGCATACATGGGCAACTGGCGGCCCGGGGGCCATATGCGGCCCCCACCTTCACTTAATGCGGCCCACTGGTTAATACCGGAATACTGATATATTATTGATTTCAGCTGTTACAATTTCAAACATGACCTGCTTTAATTCCGTCAGTCTATAATAGTAGCTTAACGACTAGTATAGTAGTATTAAAATGTACTTTATGTCCAATGTATTTGTATTTATGTTACATTTCAGGATTCCAATTAAAAAATAACCAAAAATTATTCAGGATTCCAATTCAAAAGAAGCAAAAACGTTTTGAGCTTGTAGATCTGCTATTTTTTGCTTGAGATACTAGAATGACAAAGTAGGACGTAGCAATATGCAATGAGGCCCTCTGGAGTGAAGGTGGAAATATAGTGGCCCTCGCCATCATCAAAGTTGCCCACCCCTGCTCTACAGGGACCTACCATGGGTCACAGACACGGTCAGTGAGAGAAGGAGAGAAGGATGATCCTGGCTGGGCACTGTGTCTGGCACCCAGAACTGGTAGCGAGCAAAGTGACCAACCCGGTGCACAGCCAGGAGGGGACAGAACCAACATAGACAGCGGAGGCAAGCAACAGTGCAGACTCTGCAGAGCTCCAGACCCTGCTGCTAGACAGGAGGGTTTGGAGGGCAGCGATTCAGGAGTCCCCAGTTGGTGTTGGATAGTTAGTTAGCTACTGCACTCTCGCATCACATCTACACCAGTGGTTCTTAAAGTGGGGTCAGGGGATCCCAGGGGTCCTTGTGGGGGTTCCAGGGGATCCCCCGCAACATTTTGAAATAGCATCAAAGTCAGTCTAACAGTTACAGTACCATACATAAATGCTTCAAATTGTTCACTATGTTTTGAAAATCTACAAGCTCACAATGCATATTTTCACTCAAAATCTTAAAAAATCTGGAATATTTGAAGCGGTGAAAGCCGCTTGCTTCCAAGGAGTGGCTTTGTCTGTCCCGTACATGTTTGCCAGACCCATTAAATGGGTAGGCCTACATAAGCAAATGTCGGTCTGTCCGGGTTTTCTATATAAAGGGTATATATGATGATGACATGATGATGACATGCCTACAAAAGGCATGATGTCATAAATGATGATGACAGACAGGGGGTCTGGCACAACCAGGTTGACCTGGTCTAGTTTTTTGAGGATTCCCATAGATTCCCAAGGAGTGGCTTTGTCTGTCCCGTACATGTCCCGTGCACGCAGAATTGAGGATTGGTCAAGCTTCACATGACAATTTGGCCCTCCAGACAAAATCATTAATTCATTCAGAATTCATAAAAATATAGAACTAAAGCACACAGAATGTATAGATCTAGAACACAGATTTCATAGCTCTAGAACACATAGAATAAAAATTCACCGCTTCACTTCGAACCAAGGTTTGATTTTTTTTAAAGGACCTACACCATGAATTTTCACTTTTTCTATTTTAAAACCTTTTTTTGGGGTCCCACTGGCACCTTCTATCCTCACAAAGTCCTATTTCTACATTGTGTCTTTCTCTGGTTTTGGGAAGACAGAGATGAAAAGCTTTCCACAGGTTCTCAGAACAGTGCTGTTCTGAGAGTTGTAAAAAAAAAAAAAAGTAAAAAAAAAAAAAAAATTCAAAAAAAACTTTTTTTTCAAAAAACTTTTTTTTTCAAAAACTTTTTTTTTTTTTCAAAAAACGTTTTCTTTTTCAAAAAACTTATTTTTTTTCTGGAAAAAACCCACTAGATGCGCCCCTGAGCAAACAGAGGCCGTTTTGGTATTGCAGCTGGAGAGCCTCATTATAGTAGAGCTAGAACAAACAAAAAGAATGGTCAGAGTGTTTTTTGAGGGTTAAAACCTGTCTAAGACTCAATTTTGAGCATATATTTATACAAAAAATATAGTTTTAAAAGCATGGTGCAGGCCCTTTAAAACATTTTAATCAGTAAGACTCCCTAATCGGGAGATAAGCGACCGTCAGGTCGCAGCGTGATTTTAGGCCAAAATGTGTAAAGCACAAAAATGTGTTTTAAAAAATCAGCCAGAAGGTGACGCTAAATGGGACAGATCCATGTTGATGACATGAGTGTAGTACCGATTTGCGTGATTTTAGGGCAAAGATTGTAGGAGCAGTGGCCAAAAATCTGTTTTGCAAGAATCGGCCTCATGGTGGCGCTAGAAGAGGGCCATGTGAGAATTGATGGGTTGTGGTTTGGCAGACAAGGAGTGTGTGTGCAAAATTTGGCATGGATTGGGGCAAGGGTTGCGGAGATATGAGCAGGGCAAAAGTGTGACGTGTGACGTGTGACAGACTGACTGACAGACTGACTGCTGACGGACAGCTGGTCGAGGTTTTGACAGTAACTGTGACCTGACGGTCGCAACAATGTAAATCTTGGATGAGGGTCCCTGGCAAACAATTGGGGGAGGTCCTTGACGTGGAAAAGTTCGAGAACCACTGATCTGCGCAGTAACATCTTCAGTGTTTTGATCCCTTTTTGTAACTCTGAGAGTTCCTGTCGTTGAATAATTTTACTGTGTATGGCTGATACATCTGTACTCTGAACCAGGGACGTGCTGGCCATTGGGAAAAGCGGGACAACTCCCGGTCCAGGCCGGCCATTAGGAAAAAAAATAAAATAAAATGTTGGCCTTCATTCCATTTTGGGGGCTGGGCGGCTGAACCTTATCTCCAAGTTTCAAATGTGCACATTTTTTTCACAAAGCAAAGCCCTGCTTCATCATACAAGGCCGTTGCACAAAAGTAGTGAAAACAGCAGATCTACAAGCACACAACGCTTGTAGATCGGCTGTTTTTCACTAGTTTAAATCATTTTTTAAATGATAAATACAAAACAAACAGTTTTGTACATACAAAGTTTCCACCCGACAACGACAAAATATAACTTATGTAATTGGCCCACTGGCTTGTCACTTGTCATGATCTAAAATGGCAAATCTTTGAGTAGCAGCAGCACTATAGAGAGATCTCTCTCTATAGCACGCAATGAGGGCCTCTCCAACTCTTTTTCCCGGGCCGAATCAGGGGCCCAGCACGTCCCTGCTCCGAACGTATCAAATATACATGGCCTCTGTCCTGCTGACATGCTGCACAGCTGAAGCCTAGTTGAAGGTTATGTTAGGATCCATTCATGTATGAAATCCATCATTTATGAAGGGCAGACGGATGTGGAGAGGAGAAGACGGATGAAGTATTTTTAAGCCTCAACGCAACAGAGATTTCATTTAATTTGTTCGTCTGTTGTGTGAGGCAGTCTTGATGGAGATCAAGATCTCTTTTTCAAAACCAAATCTATATTTCAGCTTTTCAATATTTCAAAATCCTCCAGCAGAACAAGACAGTAAATTTGAGTGATGGAAGAAGTTCAGATTTTCTTTTCTTTTTTTACTTATGTAAAAGCAGCAATACCACAATGTATGGCACCCCTGTAAACAACTTTTTCATCCACGTCACCCCTGTATCACATTGATACATTGGTACCTTGTCATTACGGTACATAAATATTTTTATCCCACTATTCTGTAAACAACTTTTTCACAGACTGCCCATAGGGTGTGCCAAATGTAGTTCTAAGAGCGGCCATTTCTTGGGTCAACACAGCCTTACACAGGTGTTCTGATTGGAGTAAAGCATTAGTTCTATGCAATCAAACAATTGAAACACATGTGTTTTTACCCAAAAGATGGCCACTAAGGACTACAATTGCGTCACCGTTGGCACACACTATAGCCTAACCTGTAATTCTGGTTTCTGCTCTCCCTCTGGGGGAGCAGAAGGCAGTTTAGATACCAGGATTACTGCGTGTTTTTGTGAGGGTATCTACCCTAGGAGACACAGAGAGAACATGCAAATTCCACACAGAAAGGACCTTTCGCCAACCCCACCTAGGGTGTGGGCGCTGATGACGCAGAGGAGGAAACCCGCCCCCCAGTGCCCACAGCGTCCCCCGGCGGGAATCGAACCCAGGACCTTCTAGCAGTGAGGCGACAGCGCTACCAACTGCGCCCACCGTGCCCCCCTATACTTGACATTTAACCACTTGAACCCCATCATCCCTATTCTGGGCGGAACATTGACCGGGGAACATTGACCAAAAAATCACAACGTGACACGTTGCAAGCGTGTAGATCGCCTATTTTTGGTGAAGAGATTTAGTGTAGATTGAGAAAGAACGCACTAAGGAAAGTGCAACTCAAGTCTGTTTTTCTCAATAGGCTATGGAGGCTCTAAGTGGTTAAACTGAAGTGATATTGATTAATTACAAATAAGTATTCTGCGGCACCCCTGAACTTGCGTCATGGCACCCTAGTGCCACGCACCCACTTTGAAAAACCCTGATTTAGAAGATACAAATACACACATACATTTTACCGGTCTAGTAAAATGCAATAGTGCCCCTGTACATTCTCTTTTCTGAAAAGGACCAACTCACTTTGCCATATAGAATAAGAGAGTGTAATTTATCTCCAGTGATAAAAGGCTGAGCTCTATGAAGCACAGCATTGAGAGCCTTCAAAGTAGAAGGAGAGGCTTCTAACATTCTTACTTTACATTCTTACTTTACGTTTTTCAGACAGATGCTCTACAAAACAGTCTATTATCTAACCCAGTGGTTCTCAACCTTCTTTCCTGGGAGGCCCCCCATCATCTGAGAAAAGCTGACACCCACACACACACACACACACACACACACACACACACACACACACACACACACACACACACACACACACACACACACACACACACACACACACACACACACAACTAATTCACTGCCATTGACTGATATCTGACGGATGGTTTAGTTGGCCTACAGCTCCAATGACGGATTTGACGGATTGCAAGGCTCAAAATCCAAGTGTGTAGTAGGCATGGGGCGATATGAACATTTCATATCCCGATTATTGTGACAAAAGAAACCGCGATTTACGATATTATCACGATAATCAAAATCCATTATCCTGGGGCAGAACATTTGCCCAAAAATAGCCAATAGACAAGCTCACAACGCGTCACAACGCAAGTACGTATATTATAAGTACCTTTTACCAATTATAGAGGGTTTAAAGTGGTACCGGGCGGATATGCAGCTCGGCAAATAAAAGGTGAATTGATCCCAGTGCATGACGGAGGACGATATCACGATAAATTAAATCCCATGCCTAACTGTAAGTTCATGTCCAGCTCATGGATCCTGACCCCCCCCCCCCCCCCCCCCCCACACACACACACACACCTCTGCTGTCTCCATTGAAAAAAGCTGCACATGCCTTATAAATAACCATGAAATTAATCAATTCATTATGAATTATTTAATGAACAGCGTCAAGGAGTGGTTGTACTTACAGCTTCTTATGCGTCTTTCTGTCGATTTCCTTTAGGAGCCGGTGAGGAACGGAGAGGAGCTGGGCTATCTCTGCCTGAAGAACGAGCAGGCACGCGCACACACGCACGCACGCACACACACACACACACACACACACGCGCACACACACACACACACACACACACACACACACACACACACACACACACACACACACGCACACACGCACACACGCACACACGCACACACACACTCTTCAATAGAAAGTCTGCTTAATGTTTCACTTTGATTTGATTGATGCTACACTGTTAACGGCATAAAAAACACACTCACAGACATACAGTATATTCCTGGGAATGCACATGAGCGCACACACACACACACACACACACACACACACACACACACACACACACACACACACACACACACACACACACACACACACACACACACACACACACACACACACACACACTCTCTTCACTAGGAAGTCTGCTTAATGTTTCATTTTGATTTGATTGATGCACCGTTAACGACATAAAAAACACTACAGTATATTCCTGGGAATGCACATGCACACGCACGCATGCGCCCACCCATAAGCAGCCATGGCCAAATGCATGCACCACACAGACCTGTTTGATGTCTATGATGTGGTTCTTCTCTTCCAGCTCTTTCTGTTCTCTGTGGATGTGCACCTCATGGGCATCCATGTCTTCCTGCAGACTCCTGAACAAGCGCACGCACACACACACACACACACACACACACACACACACACACACACACACACACACACACACACACACACACACACACACACACACACACACACACACACACACACACACACACACACACACACACACGAGACAGGAAGAGAATGGAGAGAGAGAGAGAGTAAGAAAAGCTGAGATAGAACGTAGTGAAGAGGCAAGGATGATACATGGGTAGTGTACTGTAGTTCTTACGGGATAAAATTTAATTATATTGATCACTCACCCAGCCTTTATTTGGCCTGGTTGAGGGACAGGGTTGCCAACCGTCACTTGAAATAATCAACCGTTATTTGGAAACTAAATGACATGTCCCTTATTGCTACGGAATATCCCTACGGGACAATATTATAATTATGATTATTGAACTGACAAGGGACACACTTTGTTCCTTATTTTGGGAATCAATCAGTGACACACATTTGTTACAAGTTTAAACAGCGGATATACATATACTTTAATACAGGTTTAAAATTTAAAAAAAAGTACAGTATACAGTGAGATTTTATAAAATGTTATCTTTTTCTGGGATTCCCTCATTGTAATTTCAGGATGTTGGCAACCCTGGTGAGGGAAGTGAGGGTAAGTAAGTACTGTAGCCGGTAGGTCAAAGTGGCCTATTGTCGGTTTCAGCTGAGAACGAGGGTGTCTATCCCACTAGACCCCTGAAAGATGGATTGCTGAGGTGGAGCGCCACACCTACCATCAGCTCCCAGTACTCACCACATGTAGTTACCCTAACCTCGCCTACCAGGCTTTCTGGGGGGAAGCCTGGTGTTCGTTCACAACAGGCCGTTTGGTTTCCGCCTAAAGCGCGGAATACTTAAGTAGTAAAACGACTGAGAGGGTGATAAGCCATGTCAGGTCTAGGGCTGATAACAGTTTCATCCCTGGGGCTGATACAGCAGACTATTCTGCACAAGCTAAATGTATTACCACTGCTGTCACCGTGGGCAAGATTTTGGCTGCTTGTATCTGCAATCTTAGTCTTTCGGTCATGATCCACTTCATGAACATCGGTTAGAGTAGGCATGAAGATTGCCTGGTGTATCGAGAGCTTTGCCTTCTGACTCAGCTCTCTTCTCGTCACGATAATGAGGTGCAGCGACGACTGCAATAACAACCATGGTCAACCATGGATAAAATCAGCCGCCAAACCCAGTTTTTACAGAAGGCAGAGTTCTATGCAGGCATAAAAGGAACCAAAGCACCAGAGTGGAAAACAGCGACTCAGCGGGTGGCCTTCGACAGCTCACTGAATGGCTGTGTACCAATGAATCAAGGTAATACTTTTTCAGCCAAACTCCTTCCCCACACTGCTGGGGAAATCATCAGCAGGCTACCGTTCCATTTGGTTCGCTGCGGCAGTTCAATGTTAGACTCAAATCAAAAATCTGTCTTGACTTGGGACTTCAACGCCAATGACTTGTGACTTGACTTCAAGTCACGTGATACCTTCCAACAAGCTTAGGACTTCTTTGAGACTCAAAAACAAAAAAAAGTTTAGGACTTGGACTTTGCTTGGGCCTTGGCCGTCTTGACTTATTAGTATATGACACGGGACTCGAGAGAAAAGACTCAAGACTTACTTGTACTTTGTCCCACCTCTAAATAATACTAATCCAAACCTAACCTGATGTAAAGTATTAGCGGAGGTCAACCTACTTGAGCTCCAGGCGCCTTTGAGTTGTCTCTCTCCTCAGCTCCTCACAGCTGTCCTTCAGGGCCGTCACTCTGCTCTCCAGCTCCTGCAGGGGGCGCCAGGGAGGGACGTCCAGGACGGCATGGTTAATACATTACTGTCTGTTCACATTGGATGTGACAGTTTTCACAGAGTGCATGTCGTCATTTACCAAAAAAGAAATAAAAAAATAACAGCAAACAAAAGGTTATAATAGTGAGATACAAGGTTTCTCTCCGACAGTGACAACGATATGCAGCTGCTCGCCTGCTCCGGTGTGTGTGAAGCTTTTGTATTTTTATCGTATAAGCGAACAGCATGATGGGGGAGAGAACCGGGCCTTTATTATTATGTCTTTTTAAAGTGAAATCAGTGAAAATAACCGATCTACAATTGACTATTTTCACTCGACACTCGACAAAGAAAACATGGAGATACAAGGTTTCTGCCTGACTGCGATGAAATGTTGCAGTCAAACAGACACGCAAAAAAAAAGTCTTTGTAAAACTGTCTTAATCATTGATGTTGCAAATCTGTCAACTGTGCGAGAGAAATAAAAGTGCACACGCCAACTGTTATCAATCCCAGCATGTGATCTATTGTCCATTAAAATCCTGTTTAATCACTGTGTGGTGCAGTAAGTCTACTGTACGCACCGCTGCTTAATCACATCTGACAAGCCAGCGTGAATCATCGTCAACCTTTATTCTACCAAGCAAGCAGTGGTGGAAAGTAGTGGCCGAGTACATTTACTCAAGTACTGTACTGTAGTGATTCTTAAACCAAAAGGACCCCCAAATTGATGTGTATTTTCAAAAATGTCAAGATTTTTTTTGAATATAGCTGTTGTATATGGCCCTGTGGGGGGGGGGGGGGGGGTCCCCTGCATTAGACCACAGACCACCATAACTCTTGAGAGTGTACTAATGGAAACAAATGGACCCGTAAGGGTTCATTTGGTTCACTCTCAGAGTTAAGGATTTCCTAAATATTCCTAAATATCCATTATTTATCTGGGACCCCCTGGAACCCCCTCAAGGACCCCTGGGGGTCCCTGTACCCTACTTTGAGAACCACCTCTGTACTGTACTTAAATACAAATTTGAGGTACATTTATTTCACTTGAGCGTTTCCATTTCTCAATACTTTCAACTTCAGTACATTTCAGAGGCAAATAGTTTACTTTTTTACACCAATTCAGTTATTTGACAGCTTTAGTTACTACAGTAGTTAGGCCTGCTTTGCATATTTAGATTGCAAAATGTACCCACATGCAGTAAACCCCTTATTTTTATACTTCAAAATTGGCATATGATTTATTTTGATTTCTGCTTTTACTCGTGTAATAATTCTTAGTACTTCTTCCATCACTGCATGCTAGTTAATTAAGAACAAATTGTTAATTACAATAATCGCCTGGCAAGACGCAAAAGACCTCCTCTGAGAACAGGGGTCAGGATAAAAAAAAAAGAAAAAGAAAAATTAGGAGAGATTAGGATAAAATTATGCAACTATTAGTCATCTAGGGAGGGTGGTTTGTTACGCTAAAACTAAACAAAAAGGACCCTGATAGGTCTGTAACTCTGAGAGTATACAAGTGGAACCAAATGGACCCCCAATTGTACACTCACAGAGTCAAATTAACACAGTGCTTAGGTAGCGCAGTGGTAAAGTTCCTGCCCAGCACAGCGGAGTCTGGGGGTTTGAATCCCACCGCGGTGCATGTGGCATTTGTCGAGCGTCTTTACGAACACAATTGGCCCCGTGTTCAGGGTTTAGGAGGGAAGCTGGGCGGGAAGGGAGATATTTGTCACTGCACATGCTCCTACACCTGTCTAGCAGAAGGCTCTGCGTCCTCCCTGTGGGGGCTCCTCAATGGCAGGTGAGTCAGTAGCATACAGCAGTGACAACACACAGAAATGTGTGAGAGGAGGAATTCACTGGCATAGAACGACTTAATAATTGGGGGGAAAGAAAAGGGGAAAGAGTTAAATTAACACTGTGGATTTCACGGTGTAGATTTGGGAGTCCCATCCCACTCTCGGAGTTGCAGACGCCTTTTGGACCGTTGGTGGGTCCCCGCCCCGGACCAGACATTGAGAACCAGTGTGTTAATGCTCATCTGCACAGTGGGAGGTCCGATGTGACACATTGTTATAATTATACAACAGCAGTGAGACTCGTTAAACATTACAAGTCTCTAATGAGCCATTTGTGTTGATAACAATAAAACAATCTGTTGGCCTTTTCATCTGTGAACACTGATGACACCGACGTGGTGGTACTGTAAAACTACTAGATGTAGTCATGGTTCTTAGAACATTAATAACACATTTTTACAGCATGTCTCCTAGATATGGGGCTCCCAGCTAAATCAGTTTAACCATTTTATCCCTACATTGGCATGTAATACTTCAGCTATTCAAAATTGGCAGATCTATAAGCTCACAACGCTGCACGTTGTGAGCTTATAGATCTGAGAAAGTTTATATATTGGAGAAAACATTTTAAGAACTCAAATCTTTTATGGGGGTCCCTGGCATGAAATATGTTCAGATGGGGCTCCACGGACAAATGCATATTAATTTGGGGGTCCTTGACATGAAAAATGTTAGATAAACACGTGTGTGTATAGCCCCATTTCCACTGTAGGGCCCACCCAGGCCAGAACTAGAACTTTCCAGAACCAAGAACCTGTGAAGTTCCGGGACCAAGTTCCGCTTATGTTTCCATGTAACCAGAACTAGCTGGGAAGGAGCGCTGCAGCGCTGCTGGCCCCGCCCATAGGTTCTCAGAACTAAAGTTTAGTTCTACCTCAGGAGCAGGAACTAAAAAAGGTTCCAGGAATCTCGTCTGGAACCGGGCCGTACGCAATGGAAACAAAACCAGAACCAAAAAAATAGGTTCAGGTTCCTGAAAGTTCTGGTTCCACCTTGCAGTGGAAAGGGGGCTTGTGTGTGTGTGTGTGTGTGTGTGTGTGTGTGTGTGTGTGTGTGTGTGTGTGTGTGTGTGTGTGTGTGTGTGTGTGTGTGTGTGTGTGTGTGTGTGTGTGCGCGCGCGTGCGTGCGTGTGTGTTGTTCTGCCAGTAGACCATGAAAGTACCTCTCTACATTCCTTCCACGCGTTTTATATTATTATAAATATTTTACTTACACTTTACAATGGAAGTCAAAGGCGGCCCAAATATTGGAGTAGACTCTGACTGACATCAATCCGACTGACATCAATAATAGATATTATCCCTAGACCCATGATTTCCACATGGGAACTAGCTGTTATTATACCAGGGTTTGTTTTGTTAAAATAAGTGTTAAATAGCTCTATGGTAGTACTCATTGCGATAGAGTGTTTGCTCAGTAATAGGAGTCTCCCTGTCTCTCCAGGTCTTTAGTAAACAGAAAATACATTTTTCAGGTAAGGATACCAATTTTATCCAATCAGGATGGGGAGCTATAGATTAAATGAGTGAATTGGAAGTGATCACACACAAAGAAATATCAAAAATGATACTGGAACTAAAACTAGAACATTTAGGCTGATTGGCTGAAATTGGCAACCCAACTGAAAATGAATGAGTTTGGTGGATGAGGTGGAGATAGTGAACAACTTACCCTAGATTTATTAAAGGTTGGTTTCCAGTGTTTTAATGAAGCAATATTACACGAGAGGGTGTTGGTTATGTGATTATTGGACCGCCTGCGTTGCCGCAAGGTTAAATAATCACATAACCAGCACCCTTGAGTGTAACATTGCGATTATACAACTGTTACCCTTAAAAAACAAGTCAACTTCATTTCATTGTAATTAAGATATTCGATAGAAATGTGTAATTTTTGAATGCCACATGTAGCTACTACTGTGTGTCCCTGAACTTCACATGAAAACTGCTAGCCTAGCCGCTAGCATAGTGTTGGGAGAGGCAGCGACCATGCAGCACAGCTGATATCTTTGTTTGGTGAGACCCATCTGGTAATGCTCATTATTCGCACAGGTAGAGAGTTATTTCAACCAATCAGATTGCTTCGTTGGAAATAGTTGTATAATCCAAGTTGTGAACCTACTGTATTTGGGGAAATAAACAATAGGGACAGTATGCCATATTGCATTTAGATTCCTTTTGAGGTTCAAACAGACATACCGGTACTATGTTGTCTTAAATACTGTATATGCACCTCTTGCTTCTGTCATACTGTACCACTTAAAGGACAACTTTGTTTTTTTTACAACAAGGGTTCATATTTTAGATTGTAATTAGAGAAAAGAAAAAGTGAGTGTTAAAATGTTTTCATTTGCTTCGTTCTATTGTTTTATCACGTTTACCATGCTAAAATGTGGGGCATGCGTACGCATGGGGGCATGCGTACAAGTGGCTAAATATGTCTTTTTAGACACAATAAGCCAGCAGTTTCTTTATTGCTATTTACAGTAAAACTTCTAGCACCCATCAGTCACATCCAACCATGAAAGGTTGCGTTGTATCTTGGGAATGGGCTTATTCTGTGTAAAATCACATATTTAGCCACTTGTACGCATGCCCCCAACCACTCTAAAACAATACAAAGAAGTAAATGAAATCAATTTAACACTCATCTTTTATATTATTTAATTACAATCTAAAATATGAACCCTTGTTGTAAAAAACGAAAAAAAAAACTGAAAAACCACTTACAGGCAGCAGCCGTTCGCAACTGGTAAAAAAACTAACCTAGCCCAACCCTACCCTCCCCTGCCCCTTCTTTGTATATACTTACTGTTTGTTTAGACTTACTGTTTTCTTTTTTTTGTTCTCTCATTTTCTTTTCTTTACATATCTACTGCATAGTACTGTGTTCTATTTGTCTGTCATTCAATGTTATATGAGATACTTTAATGGTTTCCTGTGGAAATAAGCTTAGTCTTTTCATGGCTCTCCTTTTAGTAGACCTTGTACCAGTGAACTGTACCGTCATGAAACTGTACCTTTTCCTATGCAAACTTCTAATAAAGTCTTCAATCAATCAATCAATCAATCAATCAATCAAGTTGTCCTTTAACTTGGTATTAGATGTCTCAATGAAGACTAAAGTATATTATTATATTACTGTGCTGAAAAGTGCAAGGGTGACAATATCATATAGTAGCTGTTACATCAACAACCCTCCAAATATGACATGTTTTGTAAGCTGACCAAGTTGTCAAGAATGATGCATGCTGTTTATAATGTGTGATATTACACTTCCCTTCTGTATGGGCAATTAAATGACTAATGTCTCTATACTTCACCGGGTGATTTGGCATTGAAGTTATGCAGTGATTAAATGGTCCCAGCAGTGATGTAAGCCTGGGGGGAGGTTTACATTAAATGTGCTATCAGTGGTGGAGAGTAACTTAGGTGCTAGTTAGTTACATTGCAGACTTTGATAATTACAAAACATAAATTAACCATGCATTAACATCCTTTTATTTTACAACGTGAAAAAAAAAAAAGAGTTTTCATTCCAACAACTTTGAAAGTATACTACGTCAGTTCCATATTGATCCATCCAAGCGGCAAGACGATCGATTTGTTGATCATTAATATGATCATAAATCCCAACCGCCTTTTTTTTACCTTTCTTTTATAGTTTTTAAAGTTTTGAACTTGTTTTTTTTTTACTAAAAAAGTTCTCTTTATCTTGTTCTGTAAAGTAAATTTGAGTAACCTAGAAAAGGGCTATATATGTTGTATCTATTATTATTATTATTATTATTATTAATAATTATATATTATTAACTTACTGCCCCAACTCGAGATTCCTGCGATATAGCCTATATGGTCCAGGCCGCCACTCCCGAGATTCCTGATATATTTGTTTTATTTAATTTAATTGAAAATCTCGCTGATGCCGATCTGCTCGAAGAGTAGCGCATCCGGTTTGGGCAGGAAACAAGTAAGTAGGCAGGATCAAAAAAACGAATCTCCATTGGCTACCATGTAAAGTTTTGCAGGAAAACGCCCATTTCTCCTGATTTCTCCGTTACCTGATCCTGCCGGCATATCCTTTGTAAACAGTGCTAACTAGTTAAAGTAGCTTTGGGACGCGAACTGTGGTGCGGATCGTGCACACGCATCGTGCACCATCGTGCACAATGGAACCACTTTAAAAGGTAAGAAAAACATAAAAGAGCGTGGCAGGAAACTAACTAAGTACAAAACGATTTTGTAACCCATTTTGTAAACTGGGGGAACCCACCGTTCCCCTAGTGTCGAAGTGTAATGGTGGCAGTAAATTAGTTAATATAAACATGCTCGGAAAATGCACGCGGCCCATCTGACAACTTGACATGGCAGCCGAGCAGCTGCCGGTGGCCGCAAACTCTTTTTCAAGAGGGCCCAGAAAAGGTTGGGAACTGTTGATGTAGGGTTTAAGTGGGATTAAGTACAGTCCAGTAGTTTAGTGAAAGTACTTTCTGCCACTGGACATCGTGTAGTGTAAACTGTGGCTGGATGTTACGACGAGGAACTTACGACAGGTTTGGGCTGTGACTCGTACTCTCTCTCCAAACATCGCTTCTCTTCTTGGAGACTGTGGACAGAGGAGAGGAGATCAATTAGTTCCTGTATTATTAGAAGACGCTGGAAAGAAGATCAAGTGGAACAGGATTGGAAGAGGATTGTATTCACTTTTACAGTTGTAATATAACAGGTGTTTTTATTTCATGCTTTCCACTAGCTTCCTCAAGGCCTTACTGTACCTATGATGATTTATTAGTCTTTCTGGTGAAGGTGAAGATGTTATTGGTGTACAGCCTTTGTATTCATGCATTGCAAGACAATATTATACAGTATATGAGAATGTATGAAATAGAATTCATGCATTATATGAATACCAAGCTGCATGAAGAGGCTGTTAACCCAATTAGGCCTAACCTATTAGTTGGGCCTAAATCAGAAATTAGCCTACAAAAACAAATATGTTGCTACATACTGTACATGTACTGTAAGCCCCTCCCATACACTAAAATGTGTTCCCGGCCTGAATGGGTTTTCAAAGGACAACTCCTCCCTAAATCCCCTCTAGGCTCATTGTCCTACTTATATTGATCCAAACAGACTGTCCATGGGGTCTATTAGGCAGAAATGACCCTGTTGTCCAGTTTCCCCAGCAGAACCCAGCAGCTCTCATAGCCAGCAGCGCTTTGGAGGCCGGACGCGACCGGACGCCGTGTGGTCAATAAATTACTGGAGTCAAGCCATCCCTTCCCACACGGACGCACGGACGGCACCGAACGGTGCACGTGCGTGTAAACGCGTGCATACCCCCCGCGAGAGCCGCGACAACCCCCCCGCCCCGTGAATCCGTGATAACAACAAGCTATACTTTTATCAGTGGCTACTACTTTGCATAACAGGTTTCTAGTGGTGAATGTGTGACAGTGTGAGCGTCCTCAAGCCCCCTCTATTCATATGGATATAGTCTACTTTAACACCTAGGTTTCCAGCTGTGACTGCATGTGCATGTGTCGATGTGTGTGTGTCCTCATACATGGCTCCATTACTGTGGTATTTAGTGTTTGAGATTCGTTCAAGGCAAACTTTGTTTCTAGCCTATTGCAGCGCTGTATTTTCTAAATGAATTAAAAGAAAGTAGAACATAAAATCTTAAGTGACAATGCAAATGTAATTAAGACTAGAAAACTATTGTTTTCCCACCATTAGATCTGCTGACATCCTTTCTTTCTAAATAGCCTCTAGAGGCGCGTGCATGCGCGTGCACGTGACTTCAATAAATGACCGTCCGCCCTGAAAAGAAAATCCCAAAGCACCACTGCTCATAGCATAGAGTGGAGCCTACAGTATAAGCCTATTGCTTTTACACTATATATGTTGTGGTCAAAAGTGTTTTTATTTTTCATGAATGTGGTACAAGTTGTCATTACAAACACATTCATGTCATTGTTGTCCCAAACAAGCCATCACACTCTGCTAAACAGATTTTATGTGTTTTGCCAAGTCCCGGAAAAGATGGCCTGTGATTGGCCAGTACAGTCACTTTGATTGGCACTTGTGAAGAATGTTCACCCCAAAACATTATTTATGAGATTGTGTTGGCTTGTGTGGGACAACGAAGGCATTGATGTATTTGTAATGACAACTAGTGACACATTCATGAAAAAATAAAACACTTGACCACAACAATTAGTGTCATAGCGATAGGCTTATGACAGCTTCTGCGTTCAGCTGGGGAAACTGGACAACAGGGGCATTTCTGCCTAATAGACCCAATGGACAGTCTTTTGGGATCAATATAAGTAGGAAAATGAGCCTAGAAGTGATTTAGGGAGGGTTAGGTTAGTTGTCCTTTAATGTGTGTTTATTGGTTGGTTTTCTGAATGCTGACTGCTCATTGTGCCTGGTAGCTCTCTCTCTCTCTTTCTATCTCTCTTCCTGTTTTTCTGGATGTTCTCTCCCCTCTCCTTCTCACCTCTCCTCCCTCCACTGTTCATATTTTCCTCCACTCCTCTTTCCATCTCGCTCTCCTCTTTTCCTCTCCCCTGTAATCCATCATCACTCCATCATGCTCACTCGCCCTCAACATGGGGGAAAACAACACACCCACTCTCTCTCTCTCTCTCCCACTCTCTCTCTCTCTCTCCCGCTCTCTCTCTTCTCTCTGTCTGTTTCTCTCTTTCTTCTTGTCTGTCTTGTTGTCTCTCTTTGTCCATCTCTGTTATTGTTTTATCGCCCGATCATTCTCTCTCTCAGCCCCCCCCCCCTCCTCTCTCTCCTCTCAAAACTATTTATTCGAGGGCCAAAGCGAGGTCACTGGAACATTGCTAAGCAACGAGATAACACGTGCAGCTACTCAGTGGTGGAAACTATCTAAGTACATTTACTTAAGTACAATGTTGCGGTATTTGTACTTTACTTGAGTATTTCCAATTTACAATACTTTTACTTCTTCTCGGATCCAAATATTGTACTTTTACTCCACTACATTTATTTGAAAACTTTAGTTACTAGTTACTTTGCAGGTGTAAATTATTATATTATAAAACACACATGAACCCACTTTAGCCATATTTTATATCTTGGCTATTTTCAAAAATGTTGTACTTTTACTTTTTGTACTTTAAGTACATTTTGATGGCAACACTTTCATACTTTTACTCAAGTAAATGTTTAATTCTGCACATTTACTTGTAATGGAGTACAACTACACTGCAGTATTGATACTTTTACTTAATTAAAAAAGAGTACTTTTTCCACCACTGCGGCAAAAAAAAAAAAAAAGAAAAAACACAACAGACTTGTCCTGGCGCTTTGCTTTGGCAAAAACGTATTACGGATTAACTTGGCAAGAGACCCTCACTGCAAAACATTGCGAGGCAGAAAGGAAGGGCAGTGAAAGATAGAGGAAACGGAGATGAAACTATGAGTGTGCCAGAGAGAGGAGGAGGTGGGGTGGGTGGGGTGAGATGATTAGGCGTGCATCGCTGCTCTGTTTCTCTCCTTGCGTTCTCTTCATTTCCCTGTATTTACCCAAAGGCTTAGGGTCTCTTCTTCCCTTCCCCGCACACGGTATACCTGCGCCCAATTACGTTCTGCCTCGAGGAACCGTCTCCATATTAACCGAAAGTTTATGCCCGTATCCCCGCGGTGCGGTCTGTAAGTTCAAGTAATTCCAATGCTAAACACACGCGCACGCATGGCGCACGCGCCCACACACACACACGAAGAGGCTCTGGAGTTTTTAGGCACCTTGTGGTAATTGAAATATTAAATGAGAACCACTTACTGTTCTCTGGGGACAGTGTAATAGACAGCACAACGGCCCATGTCTCCATGTCTGAGTGTATATCAGGCCAGGAGTGTGCATATTATTATTTGTGACAGTGAAGCCAATTCCACTCCCTGTCCTATTGTCTCATTCCTCCTCTCTCTCTCTCTCTCTCTCTCTCTCTCTCTCTCTCTCTCTCTCAAATCCTTTCTCTCTCTCAAATCCTTTCTCCATAAAAATGTTTCCAGCTTTTCGGTGTTCATCAGTAGTTCTCAAACCAAGCTTTCCACAGATACACATTGTGTAAATAGCCGAACTACAAGCTCATAACTCTGCTATTTTCACAATATTTGCCTCTTTCTTACTTAATATTTGACAATTTGGTATTAAGAATAGCCTTAAAAGACATTAAATTGTAACTTTAGAAATGTGCAGATACCCTGTATACACTTATACTGTATGTTGTATACGTTGTGTTACATATGGAGAACTGTGCAATATCAATGGTTCTCAACCTTTTTCAGACGCGACCCACCAAAATAATCACATTTCACATAATAGGGACCCCTCTCCCTGACAAGCACTTGGAATGCAGGAGTTGAGGCTGTGAGGCATAACATTTAGTTTTACTCGGTTCCACAAATAAATATTGTGAAAATAGCAGATCTAACAAGATCTGAGGTGGTGCCTCTTTCTTATCCACCTGTTTCCGCAAGACTTTACTGTAGCATTATCTGCAGGACACTTCCGGTTAACAGCAGACATACAAGCTCACGTCGCGTCGCAGATGCAACCGTTGTGAGCTTGTAGATCACACTCAGCTGCAGCACCGGAAATGCCGCTCGCCTTCTGCACAATGCACGATGGGATGTTGGAAAGTTGTGGATATAATTCGACAATTTGGCCAAAGCTTGACCATTTTTTTTAAGGTCTAAAAATCCTTAAATTATCACTATACAGTCATCTGGGGACCAGCCAAAACGCTCAACTTCAGTCAAAATTAACAAAACTACTGTTCACCAAACCAAAGGTAGTTTTGCGTTGTTGAAAGTCTATTCTCTGCGGTGGTGAACCCCTCAGCACCCCACCCACTCTGTAAAATACATTATTTTTGTCATGAAATAAAACGCACACCTCGAGCCACCCAGCGGCCACCGCAGACACAATGGTTCACAACCCGGAAATAAGCGGCGGTCGAGTTGGATGCGTTTTATTTCATGACAAAAATAATGTATTTTACAGAGTGGGTGGAGTGCTGAGGGGTTCACCAGGGAATAGACTTTCAACAACGCAAAACTACCTTTGGTTTGGTGAGTAGTGAAGTAGTTTTGTTTATTTTGACTGAAGTTGAGCGCTCGTAGGGGTTGAGAAATCGCGGTCTATTAATTTGCCGACGGGTCTGTAAGAGCGTCACTGCAGGTGACGAGATGGACCAGAGCTTGGGACGCCCCTGGGGATCCCGACCCACAGGTTGAGAACCCCTGTGCTAAATGACTAAAACCGTAAGTTGTTTTGCACCTTTCAGACCTCTCCCCTTTCATCTGTTCACCCCCTCCTCTCTACCCTCCTGTACATCCTCTCCAGTGAGTCAGCATTCAGTCAGCATATGACGGACAGATGCTGCCCATGCAAATATGTCTCTTCAGAAAGAAAAAAAAAGCTGCCGTCTCGCTCTCCTTCATCGTCAGCCAAGCGCGCTCTCATGGAATTTCAGGCCCGTTTTTTTCCGCAACGCTCCTCACATATTTGATCGCTGACGTTCCTTCTCTATATCGTCACTGTCGGGCCGAAACCTCGTATCTCCCAAGTTTCAAATGTGTATGCTTTTTCGTAAGTTAAAGCCCCACTTCGTCATACAAAAGCGTCTTGCAAAAGTAGTGAAAATAGAAGATCTGCAAGCAAGATCGGCTATTTTCACTACTTTAACCCTGCAAGATCCGAATTAATTACTACTTGCCAAAAAAAGATCGTGTTGTAGGAGTCCTAATCAGAGGAAAATGTAATGTTTAAAAATTAATTAAGGTTTTATAGCCATAAATCATAAATCATGCTCTAATTTGCATTTTGGGGATATTCTTCACAATAATAACATAATGTACATGTTCTAGACATTCTAATGATCACCAAAAAAGATATTACAGGCATTTTACTTGTTGTGTTTTTGTGAGGAATAGCTTCAGTGAAAAAGCGAGATGTTGTTCGTCTAGACTCTGGACTCCAGAGATCTTGAAGTTGTGTGAATGTCAGCCTCTGTGGGGGGTACTCATATGCAAATATCGTGGCCAATGGCATTGTAATACTAAACAATAGGATTTAATGTTGATGTGGATGGTTAATGTGAAAAAAGAACAGGAAAACTAATTATAACATTTTTTTTTTTTCAATATTTAAAAAATGTTGCTAAAAAGCATCGCTGGGCCTTGCAGGGTTAAATGGTTTTATAAAATAATAGCAAAAAAAGGAAGGTTTTTGGACATACAAGGTTTCCACCCGACAACGACAGCTATGTAGGCTATATGCCCGCTCCGTACTGCTGTAGATCAAAACTGTCAGAGCGACGGGCGACGTTAACACACTCTTGCTGAAGTGTGCAACCCGCTCCTCCAACCGCCGCCGGCGTCCTCCTGAAGTGGGCTTATCATCGCGGAAATTGACTTTGACTGATTTTCTGTGAAAATTTCCGAAGCAAAAAATAAAAAATAAAAAATAAAAAAATAAATAGAAGGCCTCATTCTCATTGCTTTGAAAATGATGAAAAATTCATATGATTTCTTTTCTCTTTTTTTCTCTTCGTTTTATATTCAACTTTCTGCTCTGTTTGGCAATGACTGTGTGTGTCTGTGTGTGTGCGTGGGCGCGTGCACGCGTGTGGATTTGTTTATGCATGAGGGGTGGTTTTAATATACGTGTGTGTTGTGAATGAAATGTAAGCGATGCTGCAGGCCACAGACATTGATATTTTAATCACACATCACCAAGAAGTCAAGATTTCTTTTAACAACTTATGCCCTCTAGTTCATCATACAGATAGTGAAACAAAGAGTGAAATTGCCTATCTACAAGCTATAATAAATAGATTGCCTGTTTTCCAAACAATAAAACTACGGCAGGGCGGCGCATTGTGAGCCTGTAGATCTGCTATTTTCGAAAGATTTGTATACATTTGAAAACTCGTGAAACGGGACATTCTGCATTATGAGTACTTTTACATTTTGAGTTCAATAATATTGTTGTGTTTTTGTCGCATTCCTAAGACAAAAATTTGATTACAATAAATGTACACCCATTGATTCCGGATGGGGACTAAAATGCATTTGGGTCCCCATCCGGAATCAATGGGGGTACATTTACAATTATGTTTTTTTTTGTCTTATGAATGCGACAAATACAATTTTTTTTTATTGAACTCAAGTCCATGGCATGGGTAATCAATAGAAATAAAGTCTGTACCGCGCATTCCCAAACATAAACATCACGTCGCCCGTCGCGGTAACATGCGATCATATCGATCTCGCTATCAAACATCAGTAGCAGACATGTTTTGCTGTGTTTGATTCGTAGCGCTCCTATTCTGCCTGTTTCTTTGGTTAGCAAGTAGCAAGCAACAGGCTAGCCTAGCCACTACCCAGCCACATAAAAACACTACGTCATTCCTACTGTTGTGATTGGTCAGCTGGTGAACAAATCGCAAAAGACTGCTCCTTTGGCAACACCCATCCCAGAAACGGCTGCGGATGAAAGCACGTTCAGACAGAATAATGGAGTGAAACGAAATGTCAATTCAGGCAGAGTGTCAGGCTACATCTTCAGTGTATTGATACTTAAAATGGAGTACTTTTCCCACCACTGCTGTACACGTTCCTCACCTGTCCAGCTGGTACTGGTTGATGTGCTGGCGGTCCTCGGCAGCCTTCAGGTTGTTGTACATGTTGAGGAGCTCCAGTCTCAGCCGGCCCACCTCGCTGTCCGGCTCCTGGCAGTCTGCCTGCTCCTCGGACCCCCGCACCGCCGCGCGCAGACCCTCCAGCTCCGCGCGGCACCGCTTGGCCTCCGCCAGCAGGAGGAGCTCCGACTCCTGTTTACTGGAAGGATCGGGAGGACAAACTATTATCAGTCGTCGTCGATAAATAACGATTTTGGATATTTCCACCTATACATTTTACTTACTGTAAGTGTAAGGGATGCAATAGTTAATCAAACTTTAATTGATTATAAAGACATAATCAATGATTGATTTGAATCTTAAACATTCAACTGGGAAGATTTCATCATTTAGAATACAGTAGATCATATAACTATTAATACATCATACATACATTGTGTATTCACAGCTTTGGCCAGATATCTATATCTATTCATTCACAACACCTGTGTGTGTGTGTGTGTGTGTGTGTGTGTGCGTGCGTGCGTGCGTGCGTGCCTGCCTGCGTGCCTGCCTGCCTGCCTGCCTGCGTGCGCTTGGGCATAATTGGACACAGTCTGACAAATCCACTTCAAATTTGGCCACGTGTATCGCCAATAAATAACGTGCAGCACCAATGGCACAGAAAAAATCACACCCGTGTGAACTGAGCGGTGGTCGGTGTGTGTGTGTGTGTGTGTGTGTGTGTGTGTGTGTGTGTGTGTGTGTGTGTGTGTGTGTGTGTGTGTGTGTCTCTGGCCTGAACAACAGCGCCCCTCCCTTAACATGTGTGGCCAGAAAAGGTACTGCAGGCTCTGCAGGCTACATACAGACACGGACACACGCACGCACACACACACACACACACACACACGCATACACACACGGCCACGTATAGGAGACGGTGTAACCACCGCTCAAAAAGCACTTATCTCTTCTCAGGGGCCTATTATCAACCTTGACTTTTCAAATCAATCCCCACTTTAAAATTACAACTTCGATCATAAGATAACAACACATGATATTTAGTGTGTTGGATTACCAATCTAAAGCCCAGTTTCAAATCTGCAAGATGATTGTCATACTGTGGAGTGGTTCTCAACCTATGGGTCGGGACCCCCAGGAGGGTCCCCACATGACATGACATGACATGACATGACATGACATGA
The DNA here is from genome assembly GCF_963921795.1 of Nannobrachium achirus. Taxonomy (NCBI): domain Eukaryota; kingdom Metazoa; phylum Chordata; class Actinopteri; order Myctophiformes; family Myctophidae; genus Nannobrachium; species Nannobrachium achirus. The sequence continues at coordinate 36,782,689 of NC_137830.1, forward strand.
CATGACATGACATGACAGTGAAGACAATTTAAGGTCCTTTTTAATGTATTTTTCTCATAAAAAAGAGATGAAGAAACGAAAAGAGACCATTATTTCATCAAAAGTAATCAACACACTATTCTTAGAAAACTGGTCAAACATTGGTCAAATTGTCAAATAATAATAAGAAAGAGGCAAAAAGACGATCAACAAGCTCACAATGCCTCGTAACAGGAGGAGTTGTGAGCTTGCAGATCAGCTATTATCAGAACATTTATCTGTGGAACTGAGTCAAATGTAATGCCTCAACTCCTACATTCGAGGATGGGGGGGTCCCCAGTTCAAATATGATTAATTTGGGTGTCGTGGCCTGAAAAGGTTGAGAACCACAGGGCTAAAAAAGATTGTATTGCTACACTGTACACCTCATTGTTTCAGTACAGCTGTCTCTGTCATGGGCACCTTCTTTTGGATGAACCTATACAGTACGTCTGCTTTTCAAAACATTATTTTGGAGTAATCTGTGGCTTTATTTGGCATAACGCAGGGGTCTTCAACGTTTTCAGGCCAACGACCCCTTAGTTGAGAGAGAGATGAAGCAGGAACCCCCACAACCTTTTCATAGATTCCATATACCGTAGTTTAATTGTTTGACAGCACGATCATCAGTGTATTTTGGATTCATGTCAATTTGTGTTTTCAGATATTTAACCACTTGAACCGTCAATACTTAATAAACTTGACCTTTCACTCTGTACATAGTCTGCTATTTTTCTCCTCTACACCAAACCTCTTAGCCGAAAATAGCTGATCTACAAGCTCACAACGCCTCGCAGCACGAGGCATTGTGAGCTTGTAGATCTGCAATTTTTGGCTAAAGTTTTCAGAATATGGACGTTAGGGTTCAAGGGGTTAATATAAAAAAGGAGAAAAAAAATCTTCTATCACACAAAGATTTGACTGACCCCCTGTAGTAACTCTGAGGACCCCCTAGGGCTCCCGGACCCCCTGTTGAGGACCCCTGGCATAACGTATACCGGTATACAGTGCAGGGAGACAGAAAGAGAGGGTTGCAAGTGAGGACAAAGCCCTCGACGAGGCGCTGAGTCAGGATTCAAAACTATGACATTATGATTATGCGGAACGTATAATCTGTTTAAGCCACCGGGGTGCCCTGTTCCCATACGCTTTTACCAATGAGATGGAATTTTAAATCCTTGTACAAATAAATAAATACAAAGTCTCAGACTCAAATAGCAGAGTGAGGGAGGGAGGGAGGGGGAGGGGGAGGGGGGGGGGGGTCTCTCCTTTGGAGAGACATAACGACTTTGTCTGGTAGGAAAAATCAAAACACTTTGTTATGGCTGGATGAATATTATGTCCTCGGCGAGCGCTCTTGAGTGTTCAATAATATTTCAATTACTGCGAGGCCTAAGAAACTGTCAGCCAGCGGCGATGTGTGCTCTGCATACGAATGGCCCACAGGTTCTATAGGCTACGGGCCGTGGCCACGCAATATGGTACTTAGGAGTTCCTGCAGGGCAGTGGTTTGTTTTCGAGGTCCATTATTTATTCAGCATTTGATTAGATAGATAGATAGATAGATAGATAGATAGATAGATAGATAGATAGATAGATACCTCCAGAGGCAGCACAGCAGTATAAGGTTATTTACAAAGTTACAGAGAAGTATGAAAAGAATAAAAAAGAACAGAGTACATTAAAGATGTTCTCCATGTTCTCCCCGTGTCTCCAAGGGTAGATACCCTCACAAAAACATGCAGTAATCCTGGTCTCAATAATGCCTCCCCCTGGCCAGCCGGGGCGCCTGATGGAGGGGAAAGGAACTGGTTGGAATAACGTGTTCCTTCCACGCGCTACGTCGAAACCGGGGAAATCCCCACTGTCAGGTGAAAAGAAGCAACTTGGACTCCTCATGCATAGAAGGAAGCATGAGGTTGGTCCGTTGTTTACCCAAGCACGGCAGAGGGAGAGCAGAGCCCAGGATTACATAGGCAATTGGCATTGAAAAATAGCAGATATACAAGCTCACAGCGTGGCACCGATATATATCTATAGTCTTTGAATATATCTCTTTGGAAGTGAACATTTGTAACTGAAATATTTGCTTCTGGGGGGTCCCTGATACAATATTTTGAGATGGAGGGGGGGGGGGGGGGGGGGGGGGGGGTCCCTGGAACAACATATTTTGAGATGGGGGTCCGTGGCCAAATACATGTCGTTTTGGGGGTCCTTGGCATGAAACATTTTGAGAACCACTGACAGAAACAGAAGGATTTAGAAGACACTTATAGAATCCGGTCAAAATATTCAAAGATTTGCACACATTTTCAAGATTTTTCAAAAAATAGCAGATCTACAAGCTCGCAGCACAGAGTGCTGCGCTGTGAGCTTGTATAGCTGCTATTTTTTTATATTTAAAGCATAAAGTATTGCGTAATAATGTGTTCAGGCCTAAATGGGTGGTCTGATGGGTGGGCTGTGTAGAGAGGAATGATCCCTGCTACAAGACACAGAACACGCCTCCGTTTTGATGCACCAACTCGGCCCTGTTTTAGGAGATTATTTTAGCTGCATTTCTTTTTTTTTTTTTTTGCTTTTAGACAAGCGCAGTGGAGGAGAGGAGAGGAGAGAACGAGAGAGAGGGAGAGAGAGAGAGGTCCTGATCCATATTCTAACCCATGGTGTCCCAGTTCTGTCTCTGCCTATATGATACGCCAAGCAAGTGTCTGAACCACCAGGGTGCAATTACACAGCAAAACCCTCTGTGCTCATTTAACCCTCAAATACCTGGAACGTGCCCGCACTTTAACCCTTATTTTATGCTTTAACTATTGAAAAATAGCAGACATACAAGCTCACAGCGCGGCACCGAGTGCCGCGCTGCGAGCTTGTAGATCTGCTATTTTTGAAAAATCTTGAAAATGTGTGCAAGTCTTTGAATATCTTTGACCCGATCTTTGACCCGACTTCTAAATCCTTCCTCTAAATCAGTAACCTGACTGAGCCAGATGGTGGCAGTAGTGCGTAGGCTACCGCCCTACTTTACCATCTGAGATCTCTCGGGGGGAGTTGATAACGCTCGTAAAGTCCCAGGCCGGACGAATCAGCGGCAGCTACGGGCGGGCTCTGAGCGGCTCTGAGCCAATAGAGTCTGATTGCAGACCACGTGGATGCAGACAGGCCAATATGAGTGGTTGGAGTTGGCACTCCCAGACTGTGATAGAGAGACGGCCACATCCAATCACCTGCTAAAGAATTTGAAAAAATGGCCCGCCCCTTACATCGGGTCTGCCTGAGCGATCCCAGATGATGGTAAGCAGAGCGGTATGCAGCCAGGCATACGCACGGCTGCCATCATCGGGCGCAGTTACTAAATCAGTGGTTCTCAAACTTTTTCATGTCAAGGACCCCCAAAATGACATGTATTTGGCCGCAGACCCCCATCTCAAAATATAGTGTTCCAGGGACCCCCCAGAAGCAGAGATTTGAGTTACAAAAGTTTGCTTTGAAAAATATATATTGAAAAATGTGCACACATTTTCAAAAATAGCAGATCTACAAGCTCGCAGCGCGGCACTCGGTGCCGCGTTGTGAGCTTGTAGATCTGCTATTTTTCAATAGTTAAAGCATTAAATAATTCTAGAACTAAATGGCTTAACTGAGCTTAAGAATGCAGGGTCCACATGAGTCCATGTTACTCAAAACCATACAGTACATAACCACTTTCAACCTGCCATCCCTATTTTGGGCATGTCATTAGGTGGAAATGTAAAAAAAAAGAAAAGAAAGAAAAAGACAAAATACTGCAGAGTAGGGATGGGGCGATATGAAAATGTCATATCGTGATTATTGTGACAAAAAAGAAAATCGTGATTTACGATATTATCGCGATAATCAAAATCCATTATCCTGGGATGGAACATTTAACATCTACAAGCTCACAACGTGTTGCAAGGCTTGTAGATCGGCCATTTTTTGGCAAAGACATTTTGAAAGAGTGAAAAAAAGACTGTATCAAGTACGTATATTATAAGTACCGGTACCTTTTACCAAAGGATTTAAGTGGTACTGGAATATGCAGCTTGGCAAATAAAAGGTGAATTGATTCCAGTGCATGACGGAGGATGATATCACGATAAATGAAATCTCCACGATACGATTATCGTGAGTGTTTTTTTATCACGATAAACGATAATATCGTGTATCGTCCCTGATGAATAGGTTTTCGTTTAAACAAATGTATGTATTTTGTTTTATATTAATATGCTACACACGGTATGATCTAACTGTAAAACTATATTCTGGACATTAATCAGTCTGACTCTGCTAAGGTACAGCAGACATGCAGCTGTGGCACTGTTTCCCATTTGAGGTGTCATATATGTCTTGATGTTGATTGTATCTGTGTCTCGAGGACATCACACCTACAGTATCTTTGCCTAAACTTCTCTTGATCTATTGTTGTCTCCCTGTATCCTTTGATCAACGTCTTGCCTCCGGTTTGAACCATCTGTCTGTCTGAGTAGGCCATGACTTTGTGTATTGATACTGTATTTAAGGTCACTGTAAATTGACGTTAGTACAATAAGTACAGTTTTAGCCTGGCTGCCGTGAGGTGAGGTCAGTGCTTAGGACCCTGTCCGGCTGTGTCCTTTCTACTTGATTCTATGCCATTCCTGGACTATGCTGTTATGCCTGCCTGAATAAACGCTGGAAACTTCTACCTTCATCATCTCTCGGATTCCATATTCTTTTATATTTTAGTGAAGTTCTATATTTCTTTTATTTGTATTTAGTCTGAATGTCTTATTTATCAGTCCCATCCCTACTGCAGAGATTAACCATACAAACTGTGTCCCTTTTCTGGGGGCAAACATGCATACAAGCTTGTAGATTGGCTACTTTCTGCTAAATGATTTGGTGCTGAGCAGGGTTCTTCAACAGGGCGTCCGCCAAATGTTTGTGTGATAGGAACCTTTTTTTTTTTTTTTTACATTAATCAATTGATCCCTAGCATAGTCTAGTCACTAGACTATGCTAAGGATCAATTGATTAATGTAAAAAAAACTAGTGGGAACATTCTCTAAAAACAGCACATCTACAAGCTCATAACACGCTTGAGACACGTCGTGAGCTTATCAATCTTTTCGGCCAAAAGAGGTGTTTGGTGTAGGGTGGGAAAGAAAGTACAGATCCAAAAGGTCAGGTTTACAAAGTATTGAAGTTTTAAGTGGTTAAAATAAGGTCTGAAAATACACATGAACATGAATCCAACATTAAGAGAACAGACAATGCATAAACAAACAAACAAAATCATTCATTTACATAACAATGTAAATTGTCTCCCAGTTCAGTTGGCCTACAAAGCAAACACAATTTGACACAATATGTAGGGGGTCCCTGCTTAATCTCTCAGCTAAGGGGACATGTGAAAAACAATACTAGAGCCCTGGGGGACCCCGGTTAACTAATAAGGTTCAAGTGGTTAATGCAACACTTGAGTATAGAAACCAGTGTGGGGAAACTGGGCAGAGGGCGGGAGAGGAGAGAAAGATGAAAGAAAGAGAGACAATGATAAAAGGGTGGAGAGAATACATGACTCAAGGCATTCGTTGTATTTGTTTGGGAGAAGTGCTTATGATACTGATTGTTTGATTCAGTAATCTCCCTTTCTATTTATTGTTACTGTCGTATAATTACGTTTAGTTACCGTCATCGAGTTTGCATCAGAATTTGGTGCCAGTGCTTTGCTAATAAGTGCTAGGATGTACAATATTCTGAGCCAATAAACCACCTTTTGAATTGAAATGAACTTAAGGGAGGGAGGGAGGGAGGGAGAGAGAGAGAGAGAGAGAAAGAGAGAGAGAGAGAGATAGAGAGAAAGAGGGGGGAGAGAGAGAGAGAGAGAGAGGCCTTCGTCCTAGCATATTTTGGAAAAGTCAGAGCAGTGTGGACAGTAAGGGATTAGGATTGTTTCTGAGTGCAAAGGGTGGAGTGACGCAAAACCCAGGGTTTGTCGCGTTGTGGAATGTAAACACAGGGGAGTCGCCTGTCATGTTCTATAAGCGCCGCGTGTCGCCCAACACGTGGTTCTCAAAGTGGGGTCCGGAGACCCCATAGGTCCTGAGGTTCCAGGCCCCGGCAATCCTGTTTAATTACTTAACACTTATGTTGCTATGATTTCTTCTCTTCAATGTCCCACGTTGCCATGGTTACCATAGACTTTCATGTAATTGCGCAATTGTGTAAAAAGTGCACGCCCATGCCTAGATGATGCACCACGTGTGTGCACACTGTTCACAGCTTTCAAACAAAAAAATCCGCTTGGAAATCCGTTCAGGCATTCATGATTTATCAGCCATTATGTTTTCTTCAGATGTAAACAAACATGGCTGCCATGTTTGAAAGAATGGGTTGGTATGGGGGTTAAACATGCAATTTCGCGATCGCGATCATGCTTAATACATTTCTGGAGGTCCAAAAAACATTTTTGGAAAAAAAAAATGTTTTTTTTTTTTTTTTCTTTTTTTTTTCAAAAACTGCCCAAACTCGGGAAACTCGGGGTTGGCACAGCGGTAGTACCTTTTCAAACTCGGGAAACTCGGGGTTGGCACCAGATGTGTTAAGCATACAATCTCATGATCGCGACGCGTTGTGAGCTAGTTGTAGATTGGCTATTTTCAAAGACTTCCCAAAAGGCTTGAAATATTATGGACATTTTAACACAAATCTTCTCTTTTGTGGGTCCCTGGCACAACATGTTTTCTGGGGGTCTGCAGCCAAATATATATCAATGTAGGGTGGTCCTTGACAACCACTGCTGTAGCACACGGCCAAGCCAATTACTTGTGTGAACCTCAAACTGTATTATGGTTCTGTTTGGGTCTTTTGATTCTGTTGGGGGGGGGAAAACAACAACAAGTGAAAACAACAAAACTCTACCTCTTGAGAGCGTCTTGCAGTCGCCTGTAAATGGACTTCAATTTGGCTGCTTGGACGCCGTTGATTTGACCCTGGGACAGCAGCTGTAGGGGAAGACACAGACACAGGGTTCCCACACATTTTTACCAATTAATTTTCCAGAATATTTAACCCAATTTCCAGGGCTATATAACAATAATTCAGCTCAATAACAGGTTGCTTACTCCTATGCACACACAATGCCCAAAGACAGGTAGTGTATGCCAGTGGTTCTCAACTTTTTCAGGCTGTGAACCCCGAAATAATCATGTTTTAACTGGGGGTCCCCAGTTAAAACATGATTATTTCGGGGCACCCTGACGAGCACTAAGAGTTGAGGAATTTTGTATAACACGGTTCTATTGTGAAAATAGCAGATCTACATGCTCACAACGTCTCGCAACGCGAGGCGAGGCGTTGAGAGCATGTAGATCGGCTATTTTCACAATTTCTGCCTCTAATATTTGACAATTTGGCCCATGTTTAATTTGTCATTTCAGAGGTAAATCAATAACCAAAGACAATGCATAGCTATTTTTTCCAGGACCTTTCAGGACCCTTGATGAATTCCAAAACTTTTCCAGTACTGGAAAGATATTTTTCTAATTTCAAAATATTTCCAGGAATTTCATGACCGTGGAACACTTTAAATTCTCACGGAAAAAAGGTGGATACAAATATCTTAGATAGTATCTACGAGAAAAAATAATTAGTTTTCTATATCTTGGGCACCACAAAATGGCCACCACTGCTATGCCCTATAATAGGGGAGGACACAGAAACCACATTTGATTTGGTCCTTGGGACAGCGGCTATAGGGGAAGCTACAGACAAGCACATTTGATCTGGTCCTTAACAGCAGCTACTGTATAAGGGACGGTACAGACAGCACATTTGATTTGGTCCTGGGACAGCGGCTAGGGGAGAACAAGGACAAGCATATTTCATCTGACACACAAGCAGACAGGAAAATAATTGGTTCATCATTATCATTTCTTAATAGGAGACGGCTTCCAGCTGATAACTGGGAGCCTGCCAGAGTGTGCAGGAGTGAATAAATATCACCACATCCCATCACAGTGCTGAGCTGAGGAAAGACAAGAGCTTGGCGTCTGTATTTGATCCAGGGCTGGGCAATTAACCCAAGATTTGTCAAAAGTAAACCCATATTTGGAACCAATAACTGAATCTTCTTGTGTGTGTGTGTGTGTGTGTGTGTGTGTGTGTGTGTGTGTGTGTGTGTGTGTGTGTGTGTGTGTGTGTGTGTGTGTGTGTGTGTGTGTGTGTGTGTGCGCGCGCGTGCGTGGGTGCGTGCGTGTATGTGTGTGTACATATCGTAATCGAGGCAATTAAATGATCATCATATTGATAGCCCAGCCCTAATATGATCCTATTGCTAATGCATCAGCCCGTTGGCTAATTACTATGTGTAGGCTACTCTTTTCATCGTCCATGAATTAAATACCGAGGGCTTTCAACGTAAAAAAGACTATAAAAGGTTTTATTTGAGATGTTCCTTTTAGGCAGGGTGTTTAACTGTACTTTTACTGTACTACTTTTCAATTGCATTGACTATACTTGTACTGTTCTCCATTTTTGTCTAATAAAATAATCAATGAATCAATCAATCAATCAATCAATCAATAAATCAATCAATTCTACACAGTTAGGGGGTGTGTCCACCAAGAAGTTTTTTTGTTTTGTTTTTCCTGAGCTTGATGTATGTTTTGAATTGTTTACAACTCGCATTACAAGTCGCATTTTTGCCCAGCAGTGTGACGATCGAGGCACTGAGCGGTTATTTTTGAGCTCGTGAGTTCATTGGTGCCGTTGGATGTACAAATAGTTTTGGCGAGCGCCACGGCTTTTTCAACCGGGAAGAACAGTGGAGTGGACAGTCTGGACACGGCCCCTTAGACAAAATGCACCTGCTGCCACAGCCAAACCTCAGCTAAATAATGACTGCAGGACTACATTCAAACTTTGGAATTTTAATGATGGAGCTTTTGCAAAAAAAAAAAACATCTCACCCACTTCTTTACACCTGTAAACCTGTGATAACATAAAAAAAAAGAAGGAATAAAAAAAATATTCTGACTACAAAACATGGAGAAATGTAGTCTGGGGAGTGCAACACAAGTGTATAATTTAGTTTTTTTTCACCCGCTTTCTGTTTTCTAAAATAATCTATTGTTATATTGTTATGCAAATAATCTAAAAAGCTGTGCCAGCCTGGCATATTTTAGCCAACACACACACACACACACACACACACACACACACACACACACACACACACACACACACACACACACACACACACACACACACACACACACACACACACACACACACACACACACACACACACACACACACACACACACACACACACACACACACACACACAAAATCTATTCTGTATCTCATGTTTATTCTACTATGTTTGTGGGGACATTTTGTCCCTCAGTATCCTACACACACACACACACACACACACACACACACACACACACACACACACACACACACACACACACGCACACACACGCACACACACGCACACGGCACAGTATCAAATCAATAAAAGCATTATTTTGCTGAGTATCATTTTAGAAAGTTATTGAATAGTTTTCAGAGGAGCACGCTCTCAAAGCTATTGCTTTGCTTACACAGAGTTGTCCATCTATGGCAGAGCAATGACATTTATTGAAAACGCAGAGAGAGCGTGTGCATGAAAATAATGTTTTACTTGTTTCACTTCCGCGCGCGCACACGCACACACACACACACACACACACACACACACACACACACACACACACACACACACACACACACACACACACACACACACACACACACTTGATAGGCTTATTGTAGTTGCTAAGGAAACGGATAGGATTGTGAGCAGTAAGCACTTCTGGATAATGTGGTTTTAAGATCTAAATTAAGTTCCCAGAAAGCCAAAAGTGAATCAGCTGTGATTTTGCACAAGGCCCGGTTTCAGACTAGGTTCCTGGAACCTTTTTTATTTCCTGCTCCTGAGGTAGAACTAAACTTGAGTTCTGGGAACCAATGGGCGGGGCCAGCAGCGCTGCTGCTCTTTTTTTGGGACCTTCCCGGTTAGGTCTGGTTTATATGGAAACGTAAGCAGAACTTGGCCCCGGAACTTCACAGGTTCTTGAAAGTTATGGGTACCAGGAGTCTCCATATATGGGCAACTCACTGGTCCGACATATTTGTTGCATTCCTAATCCTATAAGACATTCATTTGATAAATAAATTATATAAATTTAGCCCCATTGACTCCGGATGGGGACCCAAATGCATATGGGTCTCCATCCGGGAATCAATGGGGGTACCCTCGGGGGCAGTGTAGGGTAGGGTCTAATCGCCACGGATCCCGGGTAGGGTAGGGTCTAATTGCCTCGGGTCTGTTCGGGGTATTCTGAAATAATGCATTTACCCGTAAGGATCCAAGAGGACCCGGGCTTTAAAATATTGTGTGTTTACCCTTCAAATTTAAAATATATATTGTTTTTAATGAGACATGCATTGTAAGTATGCTCCCAAATCCATATTATCGTCTGTTCTCGCATATTGAATCAATTACCCGAGACCCGAACCGAGAACCGAGCCAGTTCGGGTCTAAAATATTGACTTGTCCCTCGGGTCAGGGTAGGGTAGGGTCTAATTGTCACGGGTCCGTTCGGGTATCGGATCTCATATTCCCAATAATAGGCGGGTCCATTCGGGTCTGGGTACATTTCTCACGGGTCCATTTGGGTTCGGGTAGGTAAAATTGGACCCGTGCTACCCTCTACTTTGAACACTTAAAGTGTTCTAATAGCAAGTACTCAACACTTTCACTTGAGAAGTTGGGTAATATTTCACCAGGAGAGTCTGTACTTTTCTTTTACCCGTGGTCATGGTGTAAGTATCCCCAAAGGTTAGCTGGTAAGTGCCTACATCCCAGATATGTGCTGAACAAAGAGATAACAGTGTCGAGCCTCCAACCATCTCTGTTCCCCTATTTGTCACGTTGATAAATTAGTGTTTTCCACCATAAGCCTCTATTAGGACGCTGCTCTCCCCCCCCCCCCCCCCCCCCCCCCCGAGTGAGTGGATTGTGTTTTCCCTGGCGTCTACAGGAACTGCCCCAGGGACATGCTGGGCCCCTGATTCAGCCCGGGAAAAAAAGAGTTGGAGAGGCCCTCATTGCGCGCTATAGAGAGAGATCTCTCTCCATAGCGCTGCTGCTACTCAAAGATTTGCCATTTCAGATCATGACAAGTGACAAGCCAGTGGGCCAATTACATGAGTTATAGTTTGTCGTTGTCGGGTGGAAACCTTGTATGTCCAAAACCGTTTGTTTTGTATTTATCATTTAAAAAATTAATTAAACTAGTGAAAACAGCCGATCTACAAGCACACAACGCCTCGCGGTGCGAGGCGTTGTGTGCTTGTAGATCGGCTGTTTTCACTACTTTTGTGCGACGGCCTTGTATGATGAAGCAGGGCTTTGCTTTGCGAAAAAAATTACACATTTGAAACTTGGATATACAAGGTTTCTGCCCGACAGTGACAATTTACTTTGTTGGCAAAAATGGAACGAAGGACATTTTATTTTGAATTTTTCCTAATGGCCGGCCTAGACCGGCTGGGAATGAACCGGCCGTTCGGGAGTTGTCCCGCTTCTCCCAATGGCCAGCACGTCCCTGAACTGCCCTCATAGAAGTCTAGGCATCCAGAAACACAAACACATCTCCCCAGCGGGCAGCCAGCAAATGAGGATTGGCTCTGGCTTGAGCTGAATAAACACAGCAGATATCGTGGTATCATCAAACCGCATCATCATCATCATCAGTCCTTATCATCCGAGTACAAACACAAGCCTCAGAGAGATTACAGTTTTTTTTTGTTGGAGAGAGCGAAAAACGCTTTTCCCTTATGAAAATGGAGCGCAGGTGCGTTTCTCCACGCTGCTGACCGGCTCGGTTTTGTGTTGTCCAGAGGCGTCAATTGGGTATAGCAGGGGTATGCAGCTGCCATATTCTGGGTCCAGGGGGGAAAATAAAAGTTACTTTTAAATATAAATCCATGAATGTCTCTTTGTCTATCTGTGCTGGTTATTATGTTGTTAAATTACAGTAAAATAACTACAAATGCAAAATGTAACATAATGGTCACTAACAAGGTATTATAATTATATTCTCCACACTTGTATTCTCCCCATCTTGACAAAATGGTATATTACCAGTTTCCGCAGGTCAGCTGCACAGGTGCAATGCATTATTGTTAATTGTAGCACATTTACTAACATGCCAAGTTTAGCTGCACTTGAACAACCATTCCAGGCTGCCATATCCAGCCCAAGAAACCCTAGAAACCTGTGTAAAAAACTGTCAAAACTCGTTTTTTTTCAGACATTGTGAAAATAGCCGATCTACATGCTCACAACGCCTCGCATCTGCTATTTTCACAATAGAACCATGTTATACAAAATGTAATGCCTCTTTTCCATGAGGACTCCCATCTTTGCCATACCCTAGCTTTTGCTGAACTGACGCCACTGGTGTTGTCCTTCTGTACTGTAGTAGAACAATGTGGCCTGAGTCAAATCAAGCCTCTAGCTTCGCAGACCTCACTTGACCTGGCCTGGCCCTTGAGATATTTTAACAATAACAACTAGACATGGGCGCTGGCCTACTACTATGCACCATGCCACGCAAGTCAGTACGAACGTGACGCAGACGCAAATTCTATCAATTCAAACATCAGGTCGCAAGTTACTATGAAAAGCTCTACCGGCTGTCTGTCTGTCTGTCAGTCCGTCACGTCACGTCACGTCACGTCACGTCACGTCACGTCACACTTTTGCCCCTACTTTTATCTCTGCCATACACACACACACACACACACACACACACACACACACACACACACACACACACACACACACACACACACACACACACACACACACACACACACACACACACACACACACACACACACACACACACACACACACAGTATACTGTGGGTCAATGGACTGAACATGACAGACCACTTGTATGATTGAAGCACTGTGTTACCACAAGGGGTTGTCAAAGTGGGGTCCGGCAGGGACCCCCAGAGGTCCTTGAAGTGGATCCAGGAGGCCCCCAGCAAAGGGTTAAGAGTCTTGATCAGGGACACCTCGACACATTGCTGATGGGGGTCCCTGGAACGAAAACCTTTTGGTGTCCACGCCCCAAATGCATATCAATTTGGGGGAGGGTCGTTGACATGAAAGATGTGTTACCAGTAGGGATGGGACGATATGAACATTTCATATCACGATTATTGTGACCAAAGAAATCGCGATTTACGATATTATCGCCATAATCAAAATCCATTGTCCTGGGGTGGAAAATGCCAAAAGATTGCCAAGACATTTGATAGAGAGTGAAAAAAGACTATCAAGTGCGTATATTATAAGTACCCTTTACCAATTAAAGAGGGTTTAAGTGGTGAATTGATCCCAGTGCATGACGGAGGACGATATCACGATAAATTAAATCTCCGCGATACGATTATCGTGAGTGTTTTTTATCACGATAAACGATAATATCGCTTACCGTACCATCCCCAGTTACCAGGCAGGTACCAGGGGAAAGTGTGATGTGTGACTGAATGGATGAAGCAATACAAACTGCGTCCACACACATTTGACCTTACAGTACCTTGGAAAAATACAGTGTCATGATAATATGAGCCGAGTCATTTCCGTTGTGTCACAGTGTCCCAGGGTGAGCCCAGATGGTCATCTGTGACCAACGTGCCAACACATTGTGTGGAATTTAAGTTGAATCCCTTTTCTTCTCCTGACATTTAACTAAAGGGTAACACTTGCTATGCATCCCAGGACACTAACATATTCTAATTGTATGTGATGTAAACGGTGAGGTATATAATAAGCCCTCCTAGGGTTTCTAACCTCACCGGCACAAAAATATTTGTCATCTTTCCTAGGAAAGAAGTATAGTATACAGTACTAGTATGTCAAGCATCAAATATTGTCTATAACGCGTTTTAAACATATTATAATCGGCTTATAACACTGTACACACACAAATAGTCCTAACAATTTATAACAATAATCATAACACATTATATGAGCTTGTTAATTGTCTATTTTTTATAATAGAAAGTAGATAGCCTTTCAGAACACACAACCCCCCAATACAATACAAACAGATGGAAGGATATTATGGTCCCTGGCTGCTAGCAACTCATGAATTACCACAAAAACAAACAAACAATTATAGGACAATTCTTGTATAATGAGGCCACATACAGAACTGCATGATAATAGGTAGACTGCTGCACCAGGGCTGAAGCTGCCATCCTCACCACTGCTTCAAACTGTCCAAGGAGAATAATAACTGTGTGCGCTTAATTTATATTCCAGCTAAATTATTGATAGTATGGGAACTGTACGGACCCTTACGGGTTCGTCACTCCGAGAGTGCCAAATGGGGCCCGGGCGGCTAAGGTAGCTGCTGATGCAGTCTGACAAGGTGTCGCGGGTTCGACTCCCAATCCAACACGAGTCACTCCTCATCTCTCTTTCCCCATTTCCTGTCAGTCTACCGTAATCTTAACAGGTCAAAATCCGTGTCAAACCAGAAACAGGATTGTGTCAAAGCTCATGTCTGACCAAGACACATGATCTAATATTGTCTTGACAGATGAGCAGGGAGACAAAATACAACTACGCTACGGTTATTGCATTAACATACTCTACCATACAGATTGGACAACATTACATGTTATTAATTCAAACATAAGTTACATATATAGTACCACTTATGTGTCTGTAAACACAAGTCAACATTTATCCAATAGTTATTTGGTAAAGGTCTGTACAACAGATGAGTTATGAGTACATGCAAACCGAGCGCGACTACAACGAATCGATGAAGCCGCACATTTATTTTCTCCCAAAACAAGGTCAACTTTTCAGTGCAAATAAAATCACCAACCGGTACGAATGAATGGGGCGGCATCACCAAAATAGATGTGAAATATAGAAATATAAAATGTGATAATTGTCCCCCCAAACACGGGACAGTTGTTTTCACATAGACACTCCACTAAGCCCAATGCACCTCGGAGGAGTCGAACCCCCAGCCTCTGCGGTGGTTGGTGGTAAGCTAGCTTTTGAAGCCTCTGAGAATAACATCAATATCGCCGTTGTCGGATGTAAACGTTTTATGTCCAAAACCGTTTGTTTTGCATTTGTCATTTTAAAAATTATTTAAACTAGTGAAAACAGCCGATCTACAAGCACACAACGCCTCGCACCACGAGGCCTTGTGTGCTTGTAGATCTGCTGTTTTCACTACTTTTGTGCGACACACTTGTATGATGAAGCAGGGCTTTACTTCGTGAAAGAACCTACACATTTGAAACTTGGGGATACAAGGTTTCCACCCGACAACGACGATATGCAACATAGTGCTTTGTCTCTCCCTCTCCCTCTAAGTTAAAGGTATCCTTGGCCTGAAAAACAATTGACGACCCCTGTGCGAAACAAAATAAACTCTCCTCGCCTTTGCTTTGCCTTGATGTGCGAGGTAATGTTGTGCTTTGTGTAAAAGTGATCGAGCATGTGGACAGGTGCTGTTGGCTGTGTTATCTTCACGCGCAGGTGGGGTAGAGATGGACCGATGAGCGATAGAGACGCTTTATCAAAGAGTTCTGTGGACGCCTATCTGAGGTCAGACGCCGTATCAGGGAGAGTAATGACGCAGACAGAGAACACACACACACACACACACACACGTGCACGAGTGTGTGTGTGAGCAGACCAGACACATGCACTGACTGTCTGGTACGTTCACAGACAGAGGCGAATATTATAAACCGGTATGCAGCGGTGGCTCTCTAAACTTGTCTGCATCTTGAAAATCTTCTGGAAATTGAAAATCTCAAAACACTTTCATTCACGCATGTTATTTTCATACCATTGTTTATGTTAGCAATCAATCGATGCATTAGGCACACACACACACACACACACACACACACACACACACACACACACACACACACACACACACACACACACACACACACACACACACACACACACACACACACACACACACACACACACACACACACACACTTAACATCTTTATTTGCGTTCACATTTAACAAGAACAATTAGTAGATGTAGATGCTCAAACTTGGGAAACTCAACAATAAGTGTTTCAGGATACATATCACGGATACAGGAAGCATCGTCTCCTCCATATGTGGCGAATACCAATTATCACAGACATAGAACAGAATTTATCCAATGCCTTTTTTGTTTTGGATTATTGTTATTGTTTGTAATGTTAGTTGAAACATGAGCATATAAGGTTATATTCTGGGACATATCTAACTAGTTATGATATTTATCTGGCCCAGAATATCACCAGATTTCAACCAACATAAATCCTGTCAAACAAAAAAGTCCATATGACGTCCTGGTATTGACGTCAAGATCATCCCCATATGGGCTGTGATCTGGCCCCAATCGAGACGCCACTGATTGGTCCAGGTCCTGACCGTGCTTGCTGGGTAAGGAATGCCTTGTCCAGGCTGTGGTCAAATTTACAACCCACTTCCAAAATGGTCACTTCTCTACCGTCTTCATCAATAACAACAACAAAATCTGGTGTTGTACAGTTTGAACATGACAGACCATGACACACACACTTGCACAGAAAACAAAACAAAAACACAAGCAGGTTGAGCATACGCAAGGGACACATTTTTCTTGAGTTGTTTCGTCTCAGAGGAGAAAATATAGCTGGCCTGATTATGTTTTCAGATTAATTCCATTACCTTTAATCTGACTGCTCCAAATGTGCTGGAGAGGTACAAGGCCCTGCCTGCCTGCCTGCCTGCCTGCCTGCCTGCGCCAACAGCCCACAGGACAGAGAGATACTGTTGTAAATGGTCACTGTCGGGTGGAAACCCTGTATGTCCAAAACCGTTACCTTCCAAATAAATGTGGATCCAGTGTAGGATAGTTATTATTTAGTCACATGCTCTCGTTAGGACTTTTAATTGCTTCAATATTTATGCATGCTCACAGGTGTGAGCTTGTAGATTTGCCATATTTATGCTTCTTTTGTGTGGAGCAGCAGAATGACAAAGTAGGGCATTCATTTACTAAAAAAAACATACCGAGTTGAAATATGGAGATAAGAGGTTTCTGCCCCACAGCGACAAAAAGATGTAGGTTAGACCTCCCATTAATGTAATGGATTAACGCCTTTGTGTTGTTGTGTGCACCTGATTGTCTCCCGACTCTCCATAACAGAAATGGAACTTTTGGCACATTCTTTAAAGGTTCTAACTTCTACACCATGCATTTAAAAAGATATATATATATATATATATATATATATATATATATATATATATATATATATATATATATATAACATTGTTTGTGTCCCAAAAACGTTTTTCAAAAGGTTTGAGGCTAAATTACCACTCCTGAATACAGAGCCCCTGTCATTTCTGCCTGGCTTTCAGAGCATTTTCAGCTGCAGTACCACCTTTTCCTGAGTGGGAGAACTGCGCTAGTGTCCTCCCAGGCTCCCACTAGGGATAGAACGTGCTGGTGGGACACCAAAAAAATACATACAAATTGGAAAAATTAAAATTCATGGTGTAGTCCCTTTAAATATAAGCGGAAATATACAGCTTCAGTAGTTTCTGCTGTTGCCTTGTGAGAAAAAAACAAAAAAGGATTCCAGGTTTATTTTGTCAATTTGTACACAGTTACAAATGGATACATTTAATATGATATAATATTTTCTGGGGCATAACTCGGAGGGCCAATGACATAACTCTAATAACTAACTAATCTCAAATTTGGTCATACAACCCCTTGATGGAACGTGCCGAATGGCAATTGGGTGGGACCGACAGTTTCCGAGAACTGGAAAAAACATGTATACTGACATGCCAGACATCCTATTTTCATGGACATCATCCATGATATGCCGGCAGAGAGTCCAAACTGCGGCAAGCTGCATCTCACAGATAAAATGTCTATTTATGACAATTTCCTGCGGTCATGACTTATCAGTTAGTTGACAGTGTAGAGGGGATGTTGTGTGGGGTGCCAGGCATGACGCTCACATGTGGTGGACCGTCTTTGAACCGAGATAGACATTCAAAGATGTCTCTCTCTTTCTCTCTCTCTCTCTCACACACACACACACACACACACACACACACACATGTGTAACTGTAAATACTTAAAAAAATTGAAGTCACATGCGGCTGAACATCCCCTCAAACCCCTGAAACGCACCCACAAATACATACATAAGAGTAAGTTTATCTGCTCTCTCACAAACGCGGGTGCGTGCGCACGTCACGCACGCACGCACGCGCGTCACGGACGCACGCACGCACGCACGCACGTGTGTGTGCGCGCGCTGTGTGTGTGTGTGAGAGTGTGTCATGCATGCATTCACTGTGCAGAAGACTAAAATCCTATTTTATAGTCCTTAATTAAAGTCAGTTTAAGTAGTTTAAACCCATATTGCAGTTTCCTAAAGCAGTAACATGTTATTTTTTGTTTGAAACGTTTGAAAAGCTGGAAGGTAGAAACAACAGAGACACGCAAATAATTGTACTTTTAATTGCTTGTTTAATTCTACAGTAGTACACGTAGGTCTCTCCAGGCAATTTGAATCATTACAGACCGTAAACTCAACAATGCCTTGGTTTATTAAACACCTGTAATTCACCCAAAAAATACACTTTATTATAATATGTATTAAAGTCCAAATGCTCCATTTAGACACCCATGAATGTCCTGAATTTGGCAATCTGTGTGCCCATCACTTAGCTGAGATCACGGGAAAAACTAACGCACGCACGCACACGCACACACACACACACACACACACACACACACACACACACACACACACACACACACACACACACACAAGGATGGGACGATATGAAAATGTCATATCACGATGATTGTGCCAAAAGAAATCGGGATTTACAATATTATCGCGATAATCAAAATCCATTATCCTGGGGCGGAACCTTTGCCGAAAAATTGCAGATCTACAAGCTCACAACGCGTCGCTAAAGTGACTTGATAGAGAGTGGAAAAAAAGACTGTATCAAGTACGTATATTATAAGTACCTTTTACCCATAGAGGGTTTAAATGTTACCGGATATGCAGCTCGACAAATAAAAGGTGAATTGATCCCAGTGCATGACGGAGGACGATATCACGATAAATGAAACCTCCACGATACGATTATCATGAGTGTTTTTTTATCACGATATACAATAATATCACGGATCGTCCCATCCCTACACATGCACGCACATGAACATACGCAGTGTGAAGTGATAAAAACATACAAAGGAGAAGTGCCTTGTAAAATGTATCTGTGTGTGATGAGAAATAGCATTATTTGAACCTAAATTTATAAGCTAAATTGAGAAAACAGCATTATATGAACTTAGATTTATAAGCTAAATTGAGTAAACCCTGTCCCCAAAAAGACCCAAAAGTGCATCCAAGGTTTATGGAAAGTCAAGACAAATGTCACGAGTATTTTGCACAGGCAGGGGAATTTTTAAACATAAGTTCACGTAGATTCCAGCAATAAAAGGTGATTGCCGCAGCATAATGTAAACGAAACTGGTTTAAAAGAGTGATGTCAGGCACTTAAAATTTCCGTAAAATTTAAAGCTATACTGTGTAAGTTGTTCAACTAGTGGTCAGAGCTGTATAGCAAACCGCGGTCGCGTCCGCGTCTTTCAGCCGTTTTTCGCCGCGGACCGGGCCTCTCGCCACCGCGTCTGCCTCCACCTCGCCGAGATCTATCTTTAGAGGGGTCCCTGGTTCCTGTGCGTTCAGGCATTCCGGAGAAACACACTCCTTCACCCGAGTATGTTGTTGTTATGTTGAGGCAAGCTACTTCCTGAGAAGTCAGCAAGATGCGCCTGTGATTGGCCGGTAGTGTACCATGTGTTTATGATCGGCGATATGATTGGCCAACGTATACACATGATGCAGATGACGTCATTTTGCCGCGAAATTCTCCCCCCCTCACGGCTCATAGAAAACATATAAAGAGAAGGCTTAAAAGCTGAAATTAACGGAGTGGGGGTTCTAAAACTTTAGCGATTTAACAGTTAGGACAATTGTAAGATTTGTTTTATAAAAAAAGTTACATGGTATAACTTTAAATATATCATTATGACAGCTGTTATTTTTAGTTCACTTCTACAGACAAAGAGAAATCAGAATATAACGGCGATGTATCATCAATTTGACTTAAGCTGTCAAAACGAAACTAGATCGAGGTCATGAACCCACCCACGAATCTCTAAAAAAAAACTGACAAAAGGTGTGAAAACATACAGAAAATTATATTAGCGATATTTCTGCACTTTGTTCTGCTTGAGTTGTTTTCATTTCAGGAAACGCGAAGGCGTACGTGCACTCACGTGCTCCCGTGATGAGGTAAAACAATCCATCACTTGCGGTAAATCAAAGTTGTCAACACCCTGTCATGGACCGTCCCAAATTACCTGAAGATCACCCCACAACAAGAATCGACTCATCAACCCCTTTGATCTAAATTGTATAAGAAGCTCTGTAGTTAGAAACTCGGTGTGCAGACTTCATGAACTGACACACTGAGTTTACTCTGTGTTAGTTAAGCCTGGACCCAGAGCGCTCTGTATTGCTGTATTGCCGTTGCTGTGTTGCTGACCGATAGGTTGTATCATTCTTTTCTTGCATTCATTCATTTACATTAGCATAGGTTCATCAATAATTGTACACTTAGCGAATAGGAAATAAAATAATTTGGAATATTGGATTATAACTCTGCCTGGACATTGTTTTATTTGGGTCCCTCTGTGTTCCTCATATAACAGGTTCAACGAACACTTGGGTTTTATATTGTATTAACAGTTGTTGTCTGATGTCCATGACATAAGGTGGACCTGACGCAAAAACCCTATCAGTGTTGCTGTGTGTGCGTACAGTACTGTATGTTCTCTATGCAGTGTTAGTAATATGAATGAGCTGCGCTTCATAAACCTTTAAAACACACACAGTCACACACGCACACGCACACGCACACACACACACACACACACACACACACACACACACACACACACACACACACACACACACACACACACACACCTCTCATTTGTGGTTCAGATAAATCAAAGGCTTTGGATTCAAATCTATAAAATGAAAGACTGCTCTTATGGGCTGCACAACGAAGCCATAAAGATAACCGTACCCCAATTGAGTTCCCACAAATTATTCCACAATACTGGCATTTTGCTATAGTGATTTGCAAACAGATCAGGGCGTGACTGAATGTCTCACAAATCAAAACAATCTGCATGCAGCGCACCAACGTCTCTTGTTTCAAGTCTGTCTGCTCCCGAGACCTTTTTGAGTCCTGAAGTTTTGACCTGCATGTCTATTCTTGATTTTCAACATGACCTTGATTGTGACCTTGACCATTGACGCATGCACTTGTGCACAGCACGCACGCACAAGTGGTTAGCACTGCCATGCATGCATGCAGACCAGGCATGTGCACACATAGACATGAAAAGTGGCTTGAGCCCCAGCCCTTTTATCCGTCTGTAAAAAGTGCCCTCTCCAGAACATGAATGCAGTTTTTTCACTATGGTGAAAGAAATGCAAATGCCTCCTTTCCATGCCATACCTGAAGGCATCATTCAAGAGAATTGCCTTGTCCAAACTCTCCTGAACTTGAATGCATCATCTTATGTTGAATTGCCCTCTCTGTGTAGGAATACATGATGTACGCCACATCTCCAGTATTGACTTGATAATGCTTAGTTTAGTGTGGTAAGAAGTACTGAAAATAGCCGACCTCCAAGCTCACAACGCGTCGCGCTGCGACGCGTTGTGAGCTTGGAGGTCTGTTATTTCCAATATTTTCACCAAAAGGCCCTTTCAGAGATTTCAGCCCCTGCCTCTCTAACATTCTCTGCACGTCCTTGATGCAGACAGACAGACAGACAGACAGACAGACAGACAGACAGACAGACAGACAGACAGGGCATTGTTAATGATAACATGTTAAATGGATCAGTCTTTAGGTTTATCCTAATATGTTACTAGTGCCATAACAGCCAGAAAAAGGAAAGTAATGCCCTTCTGTGGCCTGTTTGCAATCTTGACACTGTAAATACTTTCCCTTTTCTCTTCCGAGTTATTTCTTTGGATGAAATGCATTCCGTCATGGTAAAATATGTTATGTGACATATTCTTTGCCAAATGCACTGATAAATTTGACTTAGAGCGCTATAGCAGTGCACCATCGATCGAAATAAACTTGAGCCCACAAGACTTCTCCCCGCCTAACCCAAGCTAAGTGTTATGTCATCTTCAAACCCTGCTCACATGCATATTTCACCTCTTTTTGATTTATAGTGTCACCATTTTTGTCACGAAGTCCAGCATTACTTTTTTATGCAGGGTTACCAAATCATTATAAAATGGAACCTTTCAAGGTAGTGACTCATCATGATCAACCCATTAAAGGACAACTTTGTTTTTGCAGCGGTGAAAGCGCTCCCAATAGACAGGTATGTCTGTGGCTGGCTGGCTATGTGGCTGGCTGGCTGGCTGGCTGGCTGGCTGGCTGGGTATGTCTGTAGCCTATGTCTGTAGCCTTGAGTGGCCACACAAGTTAAAGGAGGGGCGCTGTTGTGCAGGCACAAACACACACACACGCACACACGCACACACACACACACACACACACACAGATTCACCGCTCCACTTCGAACTGAGGTTTGATTTTTGTTGAAAAAGTGAGTGTTAAAATGTTTTCATTTGCTTCGTTCTATTGTTTTATCTCGTTTACCGTGATAAAATGTGGGGCATGCGTACGCATGGGGGCATGCGTACAAGTGGCTAAATATGTCTTTTTAGACACAATAAACCAGCAGTTTCTTTATTGCTATTTACAGTAACACTTCTAGCCCCCCAGAAGTCACATCCAACCATGAAAGGTTGCGTTGTATCTTGGGAATGGGCTTATTCTGTGTAAAATGACATATTTAGCCACTTGTACGCATGCCCCCAGCCACTGAAATAAGAATCTCTAAAACAATAGAAAGAAGTAAATGTAATCAATTTAACACTTTTATATTCTTTAATTACAATCTAAAATATGAACCCTTGTTGTAAAAAACTAAAGTTGTCCTTTAAGACCTGCAGAGGCCAATTCTACAGATGTCTTCTAAATCAGTTCTATTTTAAAGAGGTGGTACCATAGTTTTCATGTGTCTAGGAGGTTGACAGTATTTCATTAGACCCCCTGGTGTGGTTGTTATGAGCAATTATGTATTCCCTTTGTATTTTGGGTTTCTTCCTCGAGGCTGCCACCTTGTGGGTCAAAAGTGCCGATCCAAAAACACAGAAAGAGTGACATCATATAATCATCCCCTCCCCTTTTACCATTCATCCAACACTGTGGGTGTAGCTAACTTCAGCTGGGTCACCACCCACCATGACAACCAGGCATATTTAACACAATTAGTGCTGCAGGGTATGAAGAGTTAACTTTTCTTTGACGCCACGCAGATCTGCCCATTAGCACACGCTCTTATTGTGAAAGGCCTGCCTGGAATGTGTGTACACACACGGACTGTTGAATGACATCAACGATTACGTCATCTAGTCACATGACATGTGTCATGTGACAGTGTGTCATGGCGGCCGCCAGGCTTGTCTTGCTATTGTTGTTTGGAGCTGTGCTTTGTGTTTAAAAGTCTTATTTGGAGTAAATGAAGTCTCTTTATGGGCCTCTCCATTGACTTAACATGGAGGAGCTTCACTTCGCGTGCACGCCCAACGTGCGTTTTAAACAAATCGCGGACATTACCGATGCGGCCGCGACCGGAGCTACATACTGTAAGTATTAATACATTTACTGTAAATACAGTAAGATTGACGGTGAGCGCTGTCAATGGCGTCGTGTAGTAACCGGTTTTAATGACGGTGAGGATCGTCAGGGGCAGCAGAACAGTTAATGAACTGGTGGGTGTGGCCACATAGAAAACTAATTTTAACTCTTTCTGTACACTCTTTTGGAAAAAAAATCTTCCTCCTAGTATAATCATAATACCTGATAATCATGTTTATGGGGGGGGGGGGGGGGGGAGAGATGTACAACTTCGCAGCATGGCACAAAGTGAAACACTGTGAGCTTGTATATCTGCTATTTTTGAATAGCCAGAGGTTCTCAATGTGAGGTCTGGGAAGCCCCAGGGGTCCTGCAGCAAGTTACTATGAAAAGCTCCACCGGCTGTCTGTCAGTCTGTCCATCACGTCACAGTTTTGGCCCTACTCTTATCTCCGGCACTGTTGCCCCTATCCATGCCAAACTTTGCAAACACGCTCCTTGGCTGGCAAACCACAACCTCCACCCCTGATTTCTCACATGCCCCTCTTCTAGCGCCACCATGAGGTTGCCAACCTGATGGTCGCTTATCTCCCGATTAGGGAGTCTTACTGGTAATATAGCATCAAGATCAGTTTAACCACTTCAACCCTCCATACGTTTTAACTACACCAATCTTGCACAGGGGGTCCCTCTCTGGCACAAAGTATTTTCAGATGGGGGGGTCCGTGGCCAAAATATATATTAATTTAGGGGTCCTTGGCATGAAAAGGTTTGAAAACCACTGGTTTAATCATCCAACTGCGAGGACAGACGGGAGTGCTGCGGATTGTGATTATTGTTGCACTAACAGAGCTGCAGTGGAAGCAGCCAACACTGTCAGCCTGTATACAGTATGTTTTACACTATAGGCTCTGGTGTAATTGGGAGGCCGTAATATAATTGAGTTACGGCTGTGTTTTGCATCAAGAATAATGAGGCCATTTAGTGTTTGAATTGCCTCCATTAGAAGGGTTTTCATCGGCTTAGCTGTGTTGTACTAACATTTTGTCCAATTCACGACCGGCATACAGGAACGTATCTGTGTCCGTCTTTCTGTGAGTGCTGTTTACTCAACTTTTTTTTTAATTAACCCAATAACTCATTGTGCCAAAGACGTTATTGGCTCCATCTATTGTAAAAGAATTGCAGTCACAGTCCCACAGAAAAACAGGATCGCAACATGAGATCACCGACCGCATCCTGTTTATTCTTTTTTGCAGAAATGCCTGTATCTCGGCTCCGGGGTTTCCATTGCATTTTCGTGCGAGATGCGCTGCATTCAACGGCTCCTCACTAGAGAACCATTTTTCCCCCCGCAAAAGCACTGAGACGAGTCTTTACCAACAATCTAATCGGGGGATCGATCGTACTGGAGATAAATATTCTGTGACTACTTGAAAAGGTAAGAATCGCCGGAGGTCTGGGATTCTTTTTATGTATTTATTCAAATATGTCATTATATCAGTGTATTTTAATTGCGGTCCGAGGAAATAACTTTGTTTTTATTTTATTGTCTTCATTTCAATTTAGTTTGAGTTAGATTAGGTGGGTTGGCTTGTTTCAGTTTAGATGTAAAGATGGGGTGCAGTGATTTTTCCCCCATCCACAACTTTCCAACATCCCATCGTGCACTGCGCAGAATGTGCAGGCAGCTTCCGGTGCCGCAGCCGAGAGTGATCTACAAGCTCACACCGGTTGCATCTGCGACGCGACGTGAGCTTGTATGTCTGCTGTTAACCCGGAAGTGTCCCGCATATAATGCTACAGTAAATTCTCGTGGAAACAGGTGGATAACATAATCATCAGGTATTATGATTATACTTTGAGGAAGGAGGATCCAGCTGAAGTTAGCCACACCCACAGAACGGGGCCATTTGCTAAAGACCCATAAGGGTCTATTTGGTTCATAACTATTTATCATTTGGCTGGGGCCTGGGGACCCCCTGGAACTCCCTCAAGGACCCCTCGGGGTCCCCGGACCCCACTTTGAGAACCAATCCTACTCACCAGTGGTGGAAAAAGTACAGTATCAACATTCTAATGTAGACATACTGTGTTACAACTTACAAGTAGATGTCTGGAATAAAATATGTAGTGGAATAAGTAAAGGTACAAAAGTATTGGTGTCAAAATAAACGTAAGTACTAAAAGTTCTCAGTAATCATAATAACAGTTTCCAAATGTATAAAAAAAAATTAAATCCTATAAAAATAGCAGATATACAAGCTCACAACACGTCACTTTGTGAGCTTGTAGATCGGCTATTTGCATAGCCATC
This sequence comes from Nannobrachium achirus, assembly GCF_963921795.1. Classification (NCBI taxonomy): domain Eukaryota; kingdom Metazoa; phylum Chordata; class Actinopteri; order Myctophiformes; family Myctophidae; genus Nannobrachium; species Nannobrachium achirus. The sequence continues at coordinate 36,808,985 of NC_137830.1, forward strand.
ATGTCATAAATGTAGTGGAGTAGAAGTACTTAAGTACAGTACTTGTAAAGTAAATGTAGACTACTAGTTACTTTACACCACTGCTACACACTCTGTGTGTGCATGTAGCAAAGTTTATTTTCTGGTCAAAAATGTTTGTTGCCTAATGACAGTGGTGTTGATGCATCCCTCGTTTCTATTCCACATCTAACCAGTGAGTGAATGACAACCGTGTTAGCACTTAGCTCTCATTAGCATGAGACAAGTAAGCCTAATTGCCCAACAGCGGTAAACTACATGATTCAAACCCGTGGGGCACTGCTTTTATCCACAGACCAAATCTTCTAATCTGTAGAAAAATGCCTGCCGACTGACGTCAGTCAGAGTGTGGTGCACACAGAGCAACGGTCCAACACCACGGTACACGCAACGCATGTGAGTGTGTGAGTCATACACTATCACTTACTACTGTTGACAAGCTGTTTGCACAAAGATCACGTTCCAATTTCCAAAGAAACCAGCAACAAGATGCCGTAAGAGATTACTGTAACCACAAACAGAGAGCACTGGTATAATGGTATATTATTATTTAGAAATTATTTAGAGTTGTTTAATAAAGTGAAAATATCAGCACTTACGGATCCATTTGGTTACATGGGTACACTCTGAGTGTTAAATTAATTTTAAGTTACAAGTGTAGTCCAGTGAATAAAGCTTGGCACCAATAAAAGCTCAGAAATCAAGCACCATCCACTCCCAGTATACGCCTCAGGTCGACATGGCACTTTGGGATAAAATATCATGCAGTTGTTGGCATATTTTGATACATAGCCTCCTTATGGCATTTGCATTGCTAAGCCCCCACAGCGTTCCCAGCTCTGTCTATCTCTGGCCCGGACCCAAGCCAGAGCCATAGGCGTTCCCACTCACCGCAAGAGTAAACAAACAGCTTTAATAGTTTTCATGGCTTAATTATTATCAAAACCAACTCCCTGAAAATGGATCCTTGCATTAATGATAATGTGTCTTTGGGAGAGAGTACGATGAGAGGAATTCCAATCATTCTAATCCGAAAACCACTTAAAGAATGACCCTCGCTGCCACAAACTGTTATTAATATCCGAGTCAATTAACTGTGCCAGTAAACATGTGCGTACATTAAGAAGAACTTCATTAACTTTTCAAACTGCTGTTGTCGTCTAAACAGCCTAAACAGAAGGGTGCCACTAAATCACCACTGTGGTGACATCATGTCGCAGTGTTGCTTGTCATGATATCAAAAATGATGCTTCAACTTGGCATGACTTTAAGGCAGCGTTTCTCAAAATGGGCGCTGTGGCACCAGTCCAGGGAGTGCCGTGGAATACTTTGATGGTATTTGGAATTGATCAATATCACTTCAGTTTAACTATTAGGACCCTATACACACTAAAACAGACCTGAGTTGTGCTGTACTTGGCGCGTTCTTTTTGATTAACACCAAAAATAGTGTCACAACATGTTTTTTTATTGGAACTCGTAGATCGGCTATTTTTGGCAAAGACATTTGGTAGAAACCCTGTCAAGTATAATGGCTAATGGGAGCAACATGAGAACCGATATTAACATTAGCGCTGGGCTGGCGTCTCTATTTCGATGTATAAAACGAATGGATTGTATGAGTGCTTTGTTGGTTGTTGTGTATTGTTTGGCAATATGGCCACAAACTGACACCCAGATATTTTAATATTGACCGCAGAGAAAGTTGTGCCTTGAGCCCTGGTGGCAGAGAATTCTAATTCTAATAAAAAAAAAACTCCTCTTCCCCCCCCCCCCCCATATTAGTTGTTGGATACTGAAGCGTATGATTACTGCAGATGTGTTTTATTGTACAGTAAATTAGAGTATAGAGTTGGAGATTCTTCTATCTTTTTCCAATACTAAGTGAAGACAAACATTTTCAGAATGTTCCAAAAAGGTGCAAAATTATTACTACATTTTTTCTATGAAACACTGTACATTGTCACAGTGCGATACATTGTGAGCTTGTAGATCACCTATTTTCATTATTATAGTATACTGTACAGTATGTATATACGTAGTATTTAGGGCTAAAGTGAGAAGAGCACTATGAAATACACAACTACTGTACAGTATGTATGGTTTCCCTCTGTTTTTAACATCATTTAGAGCCACACATACCTCTTTAAAGATTAGAGAATATCCTATTTCTTATTGTACTGTACTGTAGGTCCCCACACAGTCCCCTCCCCACCCTGGTCTCTCTCTCTACGCCAGAGTTTCTCAAACATTCTCATGTCAACACAAGATTTGTTTTGTTAAATTCATTTATAACTATGTATTTTTGTTCCGATCTACAACCTTGTAGATGGTCTATTAAAAAATAGTCAGTGTGTGGTATAAGTGGTTACACTGATTTTGATGCTATATTAACTAATGTTGCTGGGACCCCCTGGTACCCTCTCAAGGACCCCTTGGGGGGCCCCCGGACCCCACTTTGAGAACATTTCTATGCGGCAAGACACACACACACCTGAGCCTAATTCCTCCCGAGAGTGACCAACCACGACAGGTCACGAGCGCAAACTATGTCGTTTTGGGGTTGTTTCTCAGGCGGGACATATCGTGTTCAGAAATCGGAAACCTCCTTGGAATGTGACTCGGAGGCTTAGTGATGGGACTACGGCCAAAACAACAAAACCATAACAGCGAAAAAGGAACAAAGTGTAAAAACACAACTAAAAAGGAGAAGAAAGAATTCTCCCTATGAGTCATTTTTCTGAGTAATGTGGGACTAAAGCATGCAGACAACAGTATGCAGAATACCTACAGTAACCCCTCCATCCCAATCCTCCTCTTTTTCTCTATTTTTCTCTGCCATAACCTCTCTCTCATATCTCTGCGCTGCTGCTGATATTGTATTGGTATTACGCAATACAGCGCTGCCCCTCCCATCCTGTGTAGCTCAGCTCTCTCTCTCTCTTTCTCTCTCTCTCTCTTTCTTCTGCCCTCCCTCCCTCCCTCGCTCTCTGTCCTGATATTAATGACACAGCTATCTGAGGCAGAGGCAGTTCCCTGTGCGCTCTCTCTGCCTCCTCCTGCAGACTGCGCTCACACACACGCACACACACAGACACACACACACTATATAGACACACACTCCCAACAACTGCGTTATCGGAAAACACACGCTCCACATTCCTATCCACACACGCTGCTTCTCCTCTCCTGGATGCACGGACTAAAGACCTGCACACTGCCGTAACCACTCCAGTTGCACTTTACACGCCGCACATACTTAATCGCACTTTACAAACTCTCACCCGTCATTCGCACACCATCATCACCGCAGGCACGGAATGAGGACCGTCTCACTGTGCGTCTGTGCCACTCTCCTGCTCACCGCCACCGTGGTCCCGGACCCCTCTGCCAACGGGCACCAGAGATGGGACGCTAAAGGACCGCGCTACTCCTCGTCCTCGGGAGACGGCTGCGCCCTGAAGCTGAAGCCGTCGGGACCGTGCGGCAGCGGGGGTTCCGGAGCGGGCGCCTCCTCTGCCACCGGGGGAGAGGCGGCGGGCGCAGAGTGCCCGTACCAGCTCACCCTGCCTCCGCTCACCATCCAGCTGCCCAAGCAGTTCAGGCTGCTGGAGAAGACCCTGAAGGAGCTGCAGAGCCTCAAAGAGACCGTCAACGAGCTGAAGAGCAACTGCCTGGAGTGCCAAGGCGGCGGGAGCCGCGGCGGTGCTGGAGCTGGTGCCCAGGCAGGGGGCTTTGTGCCACAGGCGGATGAGGGACAGGTGCCGTTCCCCGGGGGGGACAGCAGCGGCATCGGAGGAGCAGGGGAGAAGCAGGGGGAGCAGCAGGCTACTGGGGCCAGCAGAGAGGAGGTGGTGGTGGTGAGGGGAGACGGGATGGTTACTGGAAGCATGGGGAAGGGACTTGGATCGGGGCAAGGCTCTTCCAGGACGCCGCTGTACCCCAGCAGCATGCAGGAGATGCAGGTAAGAGGCACGCTGTGCTTACATTAGAATGATTTCCCTTTAAAATGCTTGTTGGTGATTAAATATTACCCTGTTGTTATGATGAATAAAGTATTTAATACTGCGGTTGTGGCACCCTGACCAGCTGTCATAAAGGTGAAGTACTAGTACTTCGTAATAATTTAACTACTAAGGAATAATTTACTTTGGTTTCTGGGATCGCAGTCAATTTGGTTCAATTCCCCAAAAAAGAAAGCTAAAATCGGAAATTCGTGTTTAGTATTCAGAAAATATTTTTTCTTTGACTTGACTTGAGATGCAATGTGTCAACGGTTTTGCAGCTGCCGTGGGAAACTGCAAAACAGAAACTGAGAAGTACAAAAAGAAGAACTGCAACAAAAAACAAAAAGATGCAAGGCGAGAGTCACACTTTAAATTAATTCCGTCTTACCGTTTGAGTTTTCCCCATTCAAGCCAATGGGGAAAATTAATTCACTAATAAATGAATGGCCATATACAGTATGGAGATCTCAGTCAGTCCTTGTTCCTTTTATGCCCATATATGGAGATCCCTGATGTCATCAATATTAACCCCCTTCTTGGGATGCCCATATATGGACATACTGTGTCAGTCTCATGTGGTCTTTGATGTCAGACATCTTTGGTATCAGTCATCTCCATATTTGGGAAAAGTACAATTTTTAATTAAAGTCAATGGAGAAAGTTAATTCACAAATACATTGCTATAAATGAAACTATATAACGTATCTCTTAGTATACCCTGCGTGTACCGATGAAGCCGGTCGATTTGACATGGGGGCAGACCTCCATTCAGAAACACCCCCACTTAGAAACATCCCCATTCAGAAATACCCCCACTGAGGTTAGGGTAATGGTTTAGGATAGGTTTAGGTGACACCTCCATTTAGAATAATGGAAGTCAATCTTCTGGATGGCAATGTTTCTGAATGGAGATGCATGCCACCAAAACTGTGGGAGGAGTAGCAAAAAAAGTGCTATTGTCAGGTTGCCCTACACGGACAACCACACTACAAATCCAGGTGAACACTTCAGTAATAATATGACTAAAGGGTTGTTTCAGTAGGTTAGTGGTTTAGGGCATACATGGGCAACTGGTGGCCCGGTAATGCGGCCTGCAGGTTAATACCGGAATACTGATATTGATTTCAGCTGTTACAATTCCAAACATGACCTGCTTTAATTCCTTCAGTCTATATTAGTAGCTTAATGACTAGTATAGTAGTATTAAAACGTATTGTTTTATGTCCAGTGTATTTGTATTTAGGTTCATATATTTGACATAATAAGTATATAACTAAATGCGTTTGAAATCAAATCAAAATGTTACATTTCAGGATTCCAATTCAAAATAACAAAAAATTATTCAGGATTCCAATTCAAAAGGAGCAAAAATAGCCGATCTACAAGCTCAAAACGCATCGCAGCACAGACAAAAGTAGGAATTTTTCCTTTGTCCTTTGTCCTACAATGTAGGACTTAGCAATATGCAATGTGGCCCTCTGGAGTGAAGGTAGAAATAAAGTGGCCCTCGCCATCATCAAAGTTGCCCAACCCTGGTTTAGGGGCTCCAGATCATCACCTGCTCGCGGAACCCTGATAAATGACCAATCTACAAACACACCCTATGCACAGCATAGTTTAACCACTTTAACCATGGAGTCCTATTTGGTCATGTCATTATTGGCCAGTGGTTCCCAACCTGTGGGCCGAGGGGATGTTGCGAGTGGAACCCCCAAATAATTGTCCAAAACACTAATATCTTAATGATAATATAAACATTAAAGTGTTAGTTCACCTATTTTTTACATAAAGCTGTGTGAAATACTTGCCATTAAAATAGTGGTTACAAATGTATTAATTCATTACCAGAGTCCCGTGGTCAGAGTTCTGGTCAGTTTTAGATGAATATAAAGTAGTTCCGGTGATTTGGCAGGGGTTCATGGCCCAATCATTAAAAATAGATGAATCCACAAAACTAGCGTCATTTGTATTGTTGACCTATTTCTACCAAACAGACCAACTTTCGTTCAACTTTGACCCCTCTGTCACATGGTACTATTTTTTGTGTCCAGTATCACTACGCCGCTGCAACGTATTTCCCCAAAACAAGGTGCTTTGCAGTCAGCTGATCAGAACGAAACCTCGCTCTGTATGGTAGAAATAGGCCAACAATACAAATGACGCTAGTTTTGTGGATTAATCTATTTTCAATGATTGGGCCACGCCAAATGGCCCCCACCCCATTGGAACTACTTAATATTCATTAGAAACTGACCAGAACTCTGACCACGGGACTCTGGTAATCAATTAATACATTTTTAACCACTGTTTTAATGGCAAATATTTCACACAGCTTTAAGTACAAAATAGGTGAACTAACACTTTAATATTGAATAAGAATAATGTAAAACTAAATTATAAATGATATGATCCATTGATCCTAATCTCTCAAGACAGATTCGGAGCTGTCAGCAGTTAAAAGCTGTAGAAGTTAGAGTTTCTGTGTGGAGTTTGCATGTTCTCCCCATGTCTCCTAGGGTTGATACCCTCACAAAAACATGCACGTAATCCTGGTCTCAATAATGCCTCCCCCTGGCCAGCCGGGGCGCCTGATGGAGGGGAAAGGAACTGGTTGGAATAACGTGTTCCTTCCTTCCATGTGCTACGTCCAAACCAGGGAAATCTCCACTGTCAGGTGAAAAGAAGCAACTTGGACTAATCATGCATAGAAGGAAGCATGAGGTCAGTCCGTTGTCTCCCCCGGCGTGGCAGAGGGAGAGCAGAGCCCAGGATTACACAGGCAATTAGCACTGGGTGAAAAAATGGGTTACAAAATTGGGGGGGAAAAAAAAGTGTAGAGTTAGGAATGTTAGTAATGTAAACAAAGACTCGTGGACAGGAAGTGGAGGGCTGGGGGCGGACCAATCTGGCCAACATCCTGTCATCCACATTCTATTGGGCGGTGCCCCCAGAGGCAAATTCAAAGGAAAACAACAGCAGAGGGCGCTGTTTTTCCCTTTTCTTTTGCCGATGGGTTGGTTCCCAGATTGCATTGATCCAAGCCCGAACATAATCGATTGATCAACATGCTCTGAAACATGCGTGCAGCCCACACATCTGACCACTTAATACAGGGGTGTCCAAAGTGTGGCCCGGGGGCAGTCCCACGTCACACGTCACACTTTTTCCCTGCTCATATCTCCGCAACCGTTGACCCGATCCATGCCACATTTTGCACACACACTCCTTGCCTGCCAAACTACAACCTCCAAGGACCCCCCGAGCCCCAGGGACCCCCAGCTCCCTGGGGGACCCCCAAGTGTAAAAAATGACCAAATGTGCAAAAATGACCAAATGACCACCCCAACGGGGCTGCTCACGGGGAATTCCCGGGGACCACCCACTCCTCGTGCTCCAGAACGGATGCAAAAGTGGTGACGCCCCCAGTGGAGGACCCCCTCCACTGCAGCTCACATAAAATGCCGATAAGCGACCTATGGTCGCTTATCTCCCGATTAGGGAGTCTTACTGGTATATAGACCGCAGCTTCATTCCTAAATTGTATTATAAACGGCCCACCAGCACCGTCAAACAAGAATATTTTCCCAGAGTATAATTTGTCAGGATTGTTCCCTGTTGTCTCATTCTGAAGGTGCCAACAAAAGGATATTTTATTGTATTTTTTCCTTGCATGTCTGTTTACATTTGGCAATGTGAAATAAGGCTGAGTTATGTGTTTTGTTCAGAGCAGACACCTGACAAAAGACCATTGATATTAAATATTGATGAGGATGGTTAAATAAAATCATTTTAAATGCATGCATACTGTATGTATTTGACTTTGTTATGGTCCGACCAAAAGTACATCATGTCAGGACATAGACGGCCCTTGGGTGTTTTAATATTTTCTAATCTGGCCCCCTTTGAAAAAAGTTTGGACACCCCTGACTTAATAAGTGGTCAGATGTCTTTCAAGATGTTCAAGTGCGGGCCCTGGTCCAGAAAAGGTTGAGAAGCACAACTATAATAGGATAGCCTTACAGTATGTACAGTACAAGCTGCCTACCAACACATTGCATTTAGTGAAAGGACGATGTCACCCATTTTCAACCTATCCTCATATAGTATTCACCAATGCTCATAATTAATATGGCACAATCTTTGAGCGGTGCTAAACGCTCCTACGTCTGGCTTTGTGTGTAGGTCCCTCTGTCTGTAGTATGAGAGTACTTAGAGACTGACATCACCACAGCTGATGTCACGGACAGAACAGCCCATACAAGGAGATATGCATGCGTGTCGTGTTTGATATCAGGTGGGATTTTTGCGTACTCGGCCTGCGTCTCAGAGGAGGGCTGTGGACAGTTCAGAAACCCATATTATTATTTTTTTATTCAGCCGATCTACAAGCACACAACGCCTCGCGGTGCGAGCCGTTGTGTACTTGTAGATCAGCTGTTTTCACTGGTTTAGTTCATTTTTTAAATGATAAATACAAAACGGTTTTGGACAAACAAGGTTTCCACCCAACAACGACGATATAAATGCAGTCCATTCAACAGTTACCATCACATGAACCTGTGATGATCACATGAATCTGTGATGACATTATGTAACCCATATTAATGATGGTGAATTGAAGCTAGTAGAAACCGCATGCTTTCTATTCCTGGAAACGTAGCATGTTATAACTAAAGCCATTGTTCTCGCATTAATACAAATAATTGTTTGAAAAGACCAAACCCGCCAACCAATGAGGTCACTGGTAGTCAGGTTTCTGAACTGTCCACAGCGCTCCTCTGTGACACAGAGTGGGTAGACAAAAATGGTACCATATAATGGGCATCAGTGAGGACCATTTATATGAAGAAAATCTGTGAAGTCATCCTTAAAAACGGGTACACATTATTGTGTATCATTATTTTATGCTTTAACTATTGAAAAATAGCAGATATACAAGCTCACAGCGCGGCTGCGAGCTTGTAGATCTGCTATTTTTGAAAAATCTTGAAAATTTGAATTTTGACCAGATTCTATAAGTGTCTTTTGAATCCTTCTAAGGTTTTTAGAAAAACCTATGTTTCTATGTCAGCAATCTGGCTAGCCATCGTCAAAGAAAAGGTCCTTTTCACTTAACTGGAGCTCAGTTAGTCTGTTCTTGAGAGACTACTATGTCAGTGGTTCTCAAACTTTTTCATGTGAAGGACCCCCAAACTGATATGTATTTGGCCACGGACCCCCATCTCAAAATATCTAGTTCCAGGGACCACCCAGAAGCAAAGTTTGAGTTACAAACGTTCGCTTTAAAAATACATATATTCAAAGATCTGCACACATTTTCACAACTTTTTCAAAAATAGCAGATCTACAAGCTCGCAGCGCGGCACTCGGTGCCGCGCAGTGAGCTTGTATATCTGCTATTTTTCAATAGTTAAAGCATTCAATAATTCTAGGCCTAAATAATTTATAAAATGTTTTGTGGTCAGGTGTTTAAGTGGTTAAAATAGAAACATAAACTTTAAGAAAAGCCAACTAACACCGAATGAAGTGAATGCTAAGTACCAACCCAGAGAGGATTTCCTTGCCGCCCTCCAGGTGTACTCAACTGGAATGTAAATGGAAATTAGATTTGAATCTAATGACCTGATCTTATTTAGAATGCAAGGCCTGCTCTCTCTCCTGTCCATTCATACACCACTGACCTCTACCAGATTCCTAGCACATTAAACTAAAAAAAAAAAAAAAAAAGCTAAAAACACAATTACACACAAGGGTTGTATTTGTAGCCCTGGGACGTTAAAACAAACCTCCATCTGCCAAATGTGGGTATAATTTGGGCAGTGCGTGGCTGCACAGTGTGCCAGTCAGTCACGTCGGTGCGTATTATAAGCGACCGCTCTGCCAGAAGGCACTTTTCTGCTCCAAATTCCAAATTAAACTAATTAAACAGACTGGGTCCCAGGGGTGTCGCACCAAATTCTGGGCCCTGGGTACAAGGATTCACTGCGGGGCCCCCCCATGAATGTTCTTCATAGGGGGAGGAGGTTTAACCCATTTAGACTGAGAGCGCATTATTACGCATTATTTTGTGCTTCAACTATTGAAAAATAGCAGATATACAAGCTCACAGCGTGGCACCGAGTGCCGCGCTGCAAGCTTGTAGATCTTCTATTTTTAAAAATTTGTGAAAATTTGTCTTTGAAAATGTTTTCATGTCAAGGACCCCAAAAATGATATGTATTTGGCCACGGACCCCCATCTCAAAATATTTAGTTCCAGGGACACCCCCAGAAGCACATTTTCACGAATTTTCAAAAATAGCAGATCTTGCATATCTGCTATTTTCAATAGCTAAAGTATAAAATAATTCCAGGCCCCTCCACCTTGCGGGCCCTAGTAACTCAGTCCCACTTTCCCCCCCCCTTGTGACACCCCTGGGTCCAATACCAGCATGGTTTCATGTGGATCTGGGACTCCATGTGGCCGGTCTATGATGTACAGTATTCCAGTACATATTTGGGTACGCTTTACAGCCCGTTTGACCATCATTCCCACCCTTTTTAAACTGGTGTGACACAAGCAAGCAAGCACGCACGCACGCATGCACTCTAGCTTGTAGATCTAATATGTTTTATTTAGGGATGCCCCGATCAGGTTTTTTTTTGCTCCCGATCCGATACAGATCAAATAGTATTGCTTCCGATTCGATCCCGATCTTTCCCGATCCGATCTTTTGGCAAGGCATTAAGAAAAAAAAAATCTATTCATTCTATCACTTAGTGCAGCACTGAATCAACAAATTAAAAACAAAGCTTATGAGTAGTGTATAGTGATATAGGCCTACTAGTGCAGTGTTTCTCAAGCATTGTGCAGCGGAACTTTGGTGTGGCCTTTGAAATTTGGCAGTGAAGTCACGATTTAAGGACTTTTAAAACCTGTTTAATACCTCAAAAAATTTAATAAAATAGACCATTACAGCATCAAAAATAATCAACAAACTATATAAAAACTGGTAAAACATTGGCCATTTTTAAAGTTGAAACAAAATAAGTTAAGAACTAATTAACCAGTCTGCTTGAAAAGTATGAAGTAGCAGCTAGTTGACAGTGCAGAGAGACATAATTGCCTTCCTTTGATCCATTAACAAGGGGCCAATTACTACTTATTGGCATCAGCTGCCAGCTGGACACAGAGTCTGACACAATCACCTCCCCTCTGCAGGGCTCTGTGTCTGTGTCATTTCTCCAAAAGGCCTTGAATATGATTGAAAATTATTAAGGATTACTGTGATTATGGTAAGATTACATTTCATATCGCATTCACCTTACCTGTAACTTTCAGTACTCCCAGAAAATGTTTTTTTGAAAAAATAATAATAATAATAATAAAAAAAAAAAAAAGTTTTTTTTTTTTCGATTTTTTTTTCCCGATCTCCGATCTTATAAAAATGACCATATCGGCGGCCGATCCGATCACGTGATCGGGCAACACTAGTTTTATTTATTTTTTTAACTTAAAAAAGATGGAGTATTTTGGTAACATACATAAATCTTGTATGGGGGTCCCTGGCACAAAATATTTTCACATGAGGTTTCGTGGACACATAAATATACTGTATATTATTTTGCGGGTCCTTGACATTTTATATATATATTAGGGCTGGGGATCGATTAAAATATTTAATCGAATTAATCGCACGATTGTCCATAATTAATCACGATTAATCGCAAATTAATCGCATATTTTTTATCTGTTCTAAAACTACCTTAACACATTCCCCGCCATTTTAACATACCTTCGTACTCTACGGTGCCTCTGGTCTCCATAGACTTCCTTGTAATTCATAGTGCACGGATCATGCACACCCATGCCTAGATAATGCACCACGTGTGTCCACATTGCTCACAGCTCTCAAACAAAAAAATCCGAATGGAAATCCGTTCAGGCATTCATGAGATGGAAGCCATTATGTTTTCCTAAAATGTAAACAAAGATGGCTGCCATGTTTGATAGATGGGGTTGCTATGGGGGTTAAACATGCAATTTCGCGATTTCTATCATGCCTACTACATTTTTTGGGGTCAGGAAAAAAAATTGAAAACATTTTTTTTTTGAAAAAAAAATAATTTTTTTTTTCAAAATGGCGGAAATTCTCGGGACTATCGGGCCTGGCAGGGAAAGACATTGAAATAATCTCGGGACTATCGGGCCTGGCATGCAATGAGTTAAACAGATATATAATACTCATATCAACATGGGAGGTAGACAAATACCTAGTTTATTCAAATTCTATATGACATATAGGCTTACTGTCTGGAATATTCGAGAAAATGTTTCCATTAGGACAGATTTAAATTAACTTTTATACATTTAATCACTTTAACCCCAGCATCCCTATTCTGGGGGGAACATTCACCAAAAATAGCTGATCTACAAGCTCACAATAAGATGCGTTGTGAGCTTGTAATCTTATATTTTGTGAAGAGTTTGTGTATGGAAAAATTACTCAAGTACAGTGCAGCGTTTTACAAAGCATAGAGGCTCTAGGTTTAACTGAAGTAATATTGATAGGCTACATTTTAAATATTATCAAAGTATTCTGGGGCAAAATTTGCGTTTCCATTAGGACAGATTAGAAATAAATTAACTTTTTACGTGGCATTTAATCACTTTAACCACAGCATCCCTATTCTGGGTGGAACATTCACCAAAAATAGCCGATCTACAAGCTCACATAAGATGCGTTGTGAGCTTCTAATCTTTTATTTTGTGAAGCGTTTGTGTATGGAAAAATTACTCAAGTACAGTGCAGCGTTTTACAAAGCATAGAGGCTCTAGGTTTAACTGAAGTAATATTGATAGGCTACATTTGAAACATTATCAAAGTATTCTGAGGCAACGCACCCTGGACTGGTGTTAAGATTATGGCACCCCTAGTTCACTTTGATAAACCCTGTTATTATGTAGACACTGTGATGGCTCGTTGGTAGCCTTAGATTAACAATACATTAACATTAACGTGACGACGCCACACATTGCGGTGGTATTGCTTGGAGATTATAGGCTATAGCTCGCTGAAGATGTGTGGCACAAGGCATTATGCCCATCCAGTTCCCTGGCCCCTGCGATCATGTTGTGTGCACTGTCAGTGATCAGCAGTTTGCTGACTTTATTTTCAATGATACACTCTCCGGCTACACGCATGGTGGAGGCTTTGGGGCAGACAAGCACAGACAAGTTCCAGGGCTAGTAGGCTAGTAGGCTACGTCTGAAGCTAACGTGAAGCTAACGTCTTCATAACAGTCAGCCCATGCAACAGAAGCCTCCACTCCCCGTCAAAATAATGTGCTGTGTTCTCGAGAGAACTGTGATTACTGAGTGAAGTCCAATAGTCTCCAATGAGTGCAACCGTGGTTGTCTGTCTGCCCCTGCCTGTGTCCCAAAACCTCCACCGCTCTGACTGTCTGTGTGTCTTGTTTACTACTGCGTGTCTCTGCACTGCGGGCTGCATTCGCTTCCTGACTACGGGGTGCACCGAGGCTCAAAACTCACTGCACCGGGGGGCAAAAATCACCGCGTTAATCGCACGTTAAAAATATTATCGCCGATAAAAGGATTTTGCGTTAATTAGTTAATATCGCGTTAACTTCCCCACCCTTAATATATATATATATATATATATATATATATATATATATATATATATATATATATATACATACTCTAAAACTATGACTAAAACTACGAAGAAAGATTTCGTCGACTACCTTTTTTCACTGAATAAAAACTAAATAAAAACTAAGCTATGATGCCTAAAACTAGACTAAAATGTTAGGGAGGGACTAGTGGAGAAGAGATCCAGTAGATCTAAAAGTCAAGTCATTTTATGATTGGTTTACGCGTTGTGAACTTGTAGATAGGCTATTTTCAGCATGCAACCAAGAGCGAAATCAGGCATTACGACGCCATCAAGTCAAAATAATTTTTTATCAACTGTAGATTTAGTCGACTAAAATCCTATGATATTTAGGCGACTAAAACTAGACGAACACCAAAAAATTTCAGATGACTAAAACATGACTAAAGCTGGTTGCACACTGCTGCGTTTTTCGGGCCGAATATCGGAGTGAATTTCGGAGCACGCAAATAAAAAAAATCAACCTCAACCTATGTCAGTCACGTTTGCACACTGCCGTCCGTTTCGCGCACCACTCGGTCCCTTGCTCTCTCTATCTCTCTCTCTCTCCTTGCCCTGAAAAACGCATTTCGCAACGAAAAACGCAGCAGTGTGCAACCACCTTTAGACTATGACTAAATCAAAGTTTGCCGTCATCAAATCAACACTACCTTCCCCACCCACAACCCCAGGTGAAGATGAACCGCATGTCGGCCAGCTTGCGCAACGCCCGCACCCAGATCTCCACGCTGCAGAGCAGCCTGGACGGCAAGCTGCTCAACATGGAGAAGGTCCAGGCCATGGTGGACAACAAGGTGGAGAACATCGCCGGTGTGGTCAGCAAGCTCAGCTCCACCTGCCACAAGGAGTGTCCCCAGCAGCAAGGCCCGCAATGTGAGTTCACACCTTAAGTTACCTGCAGCGCTGGTTCCCAATACACTAGGACTAGGGGGGGGGGGGGGCAATATGGTGATAATTAATTGTCTACTGGTTCTAACAAGTGAAAACCCGCCCCGGGTACAGCAATAGCATTATTAGTATTATTATTTTCATTTTGGACCGGAAATAGACATAGAAAAATAGATATAGAAAAAGTGAATAGAAGAGTGAAGAGGTCAGATGTTACCGTGAGTAAGTATTCTTGCCGAGCCATGAGGCCCATAGTTCAGGAGATTAGCGTGAGGCAGCTTGATCTACTGTACAAGTACATCCCCTGGACATACTGTAGGGGTGGGCGATAGTGTGATAATTATCGCTGAGACAATACAATGTCTCCACGATATGCCTTTTCCGAGGTATCGTATATATCGTGATACAATCCTGTTTTTTTAAGCGTCACAAAAAAATCCTGTTTAAGCGTTAATACAGAGATTCATTGAACCTGCATTTGGTCAAAATCAGTAGTTCTCAAACTTTAAAATGTCAAGGTCTCCACTTAACTCTGACAGTATACAAATGAAACCAAATGGTTTAATTTGTATACTGTCAGAGTTATATACTTGAAAAGTTCAATTTAGACCTCCCAAAAGGAACCCAGAGAGTCTAGTTTTTGTCAAGTAACTTGAAAAATAACCATAAAAACCAACGCGAAAAATAATCGTGATAAAAGTATGTATCGTGATACAGCTTGGGAAAATATCGTGATATTGTATTTTTCCATATCACCCACCCCCACCTGGACATGATGCTAGTAGTACTGTGTCTTAACCCCCAATCCAACCCTTGATGCTGAGTGCCAAGCAGGGAGGCATTGGGTACCATAATTACTAGTCTTTGTGGTAGGACCCGGGTCGGGGGGATTGAACACCGACCTCCCACCCTCAGGACGGACACTCTAACCACGAGGCCACTGAGTTGGGACCCCAAATGTCACTGTGAAATCCTCAGTGTTCATCATTTAGACTCTGAGCACATACACATGGAACCAAATGAACCCAACCCTCTGGTGGTCCTCTGACCCGAGGTTGAGAACCAGTGACCTACATGGTTCGATTTGCTGGGGAGGAGGGTCCATGCCTCGGAATTTGATATGCCCCCTCTCTGGTCATTCATATTTTAACACCGGTGGGGGATCTGTTTTCGTCTCTGCTTCTGGTCCAAATGAATATTATATATATATATATATATATATATATATATATATATATATATGTTAGTTAGATTGGGTAACTCAGTTAGATCGTGGTAAGAGCGCTCGTTTTGTCATTCACCACACACCCCTACCCTACCGCCACCTGGATCAATTCACTTTGATAGTCTCTTATCAGCGCACCTGTGTAATTCTGCGTAATCACCATGAGATGGTGACAACAGCCATTCACTTGTGTAGTCGCTGACGTCACTCGTTTGCGACCACTCTTTCTTTGTTTATCTACTAGCCTAGCTAAGCTGTGTTTAGCCATAAGCTTAGTATGCCTAACTCTAACCCTAACCCTAACCTTAACCTCGGTAAAACTATGCCTAACCCTAACCCTAACCCTAACCTCCGTGGGGTGAGGCGCTATCATTCCTGCCGACGCTACGTTGTCGTTGATGTGGATCAAAGCGACCGCTTGTTCCGCCCGCGCCGCACGACGAGTGCTCCGGTTCTCGATCTAACTGTTTCTCGATTTAGTGGTGACATATATATGCAAACATTTCCAAATGAATATACTATGCATACATTTCTAAATGAATATAATATGCCTACATTTCCTTTTGGGGATATTTTTGATATTTATGTCGGATAATATCACAAGTTAACAATTTCAAATATATATATATATATTAAAAAAACAACAACAACTGGGGTCCCTATTTTAGACAAATCGTTCACAAACGTTCAAACAGATCTACAAACTCACAATGCGATGCGACATGTGACATTTTGGAACGGCCCTGTTTGTGCTATTTGTTGTGTGTCGATCCACGAAGTACAGAGATTAAGAGTAGTTACGAAAACTGACTTTTTTAAAGAAATTACACATGGAACCACTGGTTACCTGCTATTGTTTTCTATTCTCGTCTATTCTCTGCGGAGCGTCGCAGAGTCCTGGTTTTCATGGCTCTCTGAGTAATATCACTCCTATTCCATTCTATTCTGGTCTCTATTCCTCCCTGTTCCGTTCAGCGCGGCACACAGTTAGGCAGGCATGGCTGAGGACAGGACACTGCAGCACACACACACACAGGGGCGTCACAAGAGGCAGGGGGGGAGTGGGACTGAGTTACTAGGGCCCAAGGTGGAGGGGCCTTAATTATTTTATACTTTAGCTAATGAAAAATAGCAGATATACAAGCTCACAGCGTGGGCACCAAGTGCCGCGCTGCGAGCTTGTAGATCTGCTATTTTTGAAAAGTCGTGAAAATGTGTGCAAATCTTTGAATATATGTACTTTTTAAGCGAACGTTTGTAACTCAAATATTTGCTTCTGGGGGGGGGGGGGGGGTTCCCTGGAACTAAATATTTTGAGATGGGGCTCTGTGGCCAAATACATATCACTTTGGGAGTCCTTCACATGAAAATATTTGAGCAACACTGGCATAGAAACATAGCTTTTTCAAAAAACAGGATTTGAAAAAAAGGATTTGAAATATTAAAGGTGATACACCATGAAATTTCACTTTTCCTATTTTAAAACCTTTTTTTGGGGTCCCACTAGCACCTTCTATCCTCACAAAGTCCCATTTCTGACTGTTGTGTCTTTCTCTGGTTTTGAGAAGGCGAAGGTTAAAAGTATCCCACGGGTTCTCAAAACAGGCTATCCAGATTTGCTGCCGATGATTACGTCATCATCAGCTGTTTTTGAAGACAAAAAAGATTTTTTTTTCCAAAAACATCTTTTTTTCAACATATTTTTTTTTTTTTTCAAAAAAAAAAAAATCAAAAAGATTTTGGAGGGGGTGCTGCAGTTCAGGCCAAAGGTGGTACTGCAGCTGAAAATGCTCTGAGAGCCATTCAAAAATGAGAGAGGCTCTCTATTCAGGAGTGGTAATTTAGCCTCAAACCTTTTGAAAAACGTTTTTGGGACATAAACAATATGACATAAATACTTTTTAAATGCATGGTGTATCACCTTTAAGACTCCGCACACATTTTCACGATTTTTCAATAGTTAAAGCACAAAATGTTAGTGAATCCTTGTACCCAGGGCCCAGAATTTGGTGTGACACTCCTGCACACACACACACACACACACACACACACACACACACACACACACACACACACACACACACACACACACACACACACACACACACACACACACACACACACACACACACACACACACACACACACACACACACACACACACACACACACTACAGCAGCAGCGTTGAGTTTTTGGCCGTCCTAAGTTAACTGGTGTGAGGTGCATTCTGGCATGGAATCAATCCAATCATCCGTAAGAGGGCTAGGGGGCTGAACTGTAAACACAAAACAAACCTTGAGACGCTTCTATCTCACCTCCGCAGAATATACAATTCCTCTTTTCTTGATGGGAACATTGTCTTCCAGGATAACAATATCCACGTCAACACATCCCCGGTGCTGCCGGGGCGGAATACCTTGTATGTACAAAACTGTTACTTTTCAGGAAATGGGGGAGAAAAAAAGAACCTGTGTTCAAATTGATGTAGCTATTCTTTAGTCACATGCAGGCTCTTGTTAATACTGGTTCAATACCAGTAAGACTCCCTAAATCGGGAGATAAGCGACTGTCAGGTTGCATACACAAACTTTAGAAGGCAATGGTAGCCAATCAGGAGGGAATATGGGAAATGGGACAGATCCATGTTGATGACATTACTTTAGAGATATTTTAGGCCAAAATCTGTAGGAGCAGTGTTCAAAAATGTGTTTTTAAAAAATCGTCCAGATGGTGGCGCTAGATGGGACAGATGCATTTTGATGACATGACTGTAGAGATACTGTGTACCGCTTTGCATGATTTTACGGGCAAATGTGAAGGAGCAGTGTCCAAAAATGTGTTTAGCAAGAATCGCCTCATGGTAGCGCTAGAAGAGGACCATGTGAGAAATTAGGGATGTGGTTTGGCAGCCAAGGAGTGTGTGTACAAAGCTTGGCATGGATCGGGGCAACGGTGGCGGAGATATGAGTAGGGCATAAGTGTGATGTGTGACGTGTGACAGACTGACAGACAGCCGGTGGAGGTTTTGATATAACTGTGATCTGACGGTCGCAATAAAAACACAGAGATACACTTAACAACTTATTTTTGAAAAACATGTTAAAACAAAAGCACATTTTGTGAGCTTGCACTATAGGTCAGCTATTTATTTTTACTACTTTTGTGTGACACTGTAGTAGTTCAAAGCAGCCAAAGGTATGGCTCCTCCATACCTCCAAAACCTGATCAACCCTACACCCCCACCCGTTCACTTAGATCAGCCAACAAAGGGATGCTGACAGAACCCTCGCTAAAAACCCCAGGGCAAAAATCCACTCGTCCGAGACAGTTTGCCCTCCTGGCCTCCAAGTTGTGGAATAAACTCCCTGTCGCACTTAGAACAACGGACTCACTCGCTAGCTTTCACCGTGGACTGAAGACTCACCTTTTCAGACTCCACCGTCCTAAACCCTAGCACTACTGAAACCCGTCCTGAACTCTAGCACTACTGAAAAATCGATGACCACACATGAAGCTAGTTAGCATTTGTTTTTAGTTTTTTTTCTTTTTTCTTTACGGATTATATAGTTTTTTTCTAGATAGATATTCATTGGCATTTGTTATATTGCTGTTGATGTACTGACATATTATCTTGTTTATTATTGTGATGTTTTATCTGCTTATTGTAAGTCGCTTTGGAATAAAAGTGTCTGCTAAATGCCTATACTGTAAACTGTAAACTGTAGTATTAATTTTCAATAAAATAGTTGAAACATGGAGATACAAGGTTTATGCCCGACAGCAACGACACAGCCCATGAGTTTTCTGTATGACAGGCCTCTGCAGATTGCACAACGCAGGAAGCACACTGAGTAATTTTGGGAGGTAGGGAAACTGAAAAGGCATCTTTCAACCACCAATAGAGGAAGCCCCCTATAAAATGTAATTGAATCAATATTTTATTTAACTTTACCTGCGGCGGGTTGGCCAGAGCCATTCCAGGAAAGCACACTCCATTATAGAGCCAACGTCCCAGAGGGAGGACTTTCACTTTATATTGGCCTTTCCTTTATTCTGACTGACTGCACCACATACAGTACCGTCGACCTACAGTATGTTCCCGCAGTCTATTACTGTAGTCCCGATTGATTCCACTATAGGACAGAGCTTCTCAAACTTGTTCATGTCAACAAGGACCCAGGGAGCCACCATTACAAGATGTGTGGAATTTGGGGGGGGGAATAGCATATCGTCACTGTCGGGCAGAAACCTCGCATCTCACAGTTTCAAATTTGTACATTTTTAGGTTTTTTTCACAAAGCAAAGCCCTGCTTCATCATACAAGGCCGTCACACAAAAGTAGTGAAAACAGCCGATCTACAAGCACACAACGCCTCGCACCGCGAGGCGCTGTGTGCTTGTAGATCGGCTGTTTTCATTCGTTTAGTTATTATTATTTTTTTAATGATAAAAACGAACGGTTTTGGACATACAAGGTTTCCACCCGACAACGATGATATACTGTATATGAATTGAAGTACTAAATCGAACAGCAGATGTCGCTATTTCACCTTCAGTGGTGTCAATACATTATAATCTCAATGGGAGTCAATGAGGTTTATGGGCGAACTTTAAACTTGATTTTATTACCTAGCTTAGTAAACCTTTTCATAAACACTTTGTTTTCAATCGCTAGTTTATTTTATTTTTTTTTAAATCATCATGATATGCGTGTAGTAAATGATGGTCCCATTCATGTAATAGTAATACAAAATATGATAAAGTATGCTATGTTTCTAGGCTTTCTACTGGTTCTACCGAGTGAAAACCTGCCCACGCTGCGGGTACAGCATATAGCGTGGGCAGGTTTTAGACAGATAGACAGATATAGAAAGATTGCGAATTTGAAATTGATTTGCGGTCTGTAGAAACCAACGGTGTGAAGCTGTCCATATGTTATGTTAGATCAGCTATTTTCACTATTTATTTTATGTTTGAAATCATGGCACTTCATCTTTAAAAAACGGTTTGAAGCATGGCAGCTTTTTCATATCTTTAAATGTCTCACACTAAAAAAACGAGCTCTCTGTGGCTACATGCAACACTGCCTCCTTCTCACTGAAAATGATGATTAAAGATGCAAGTGCAAAGAAAAGGGCACCAGCCACCAGTGGACACATTACTACAGTATATGCCTCAGAGATATATCAGAATGTGAAAACACACACACGCCATATAGCAAGGTACAGTCCTTCACGTTGAGGTCGTGCTGAGGTCGAGCACTTAGACGTGCCTTGTCTCGCCTTACTGAGTGAAGTGAAGTAAAGTGATGTGCTGGCTCTGGTGTTGAATTATAATGATTGCAGATTCTCTTACACAACGGGGGTCAGGTTCCCTGACATTCCAGTACACTCCATGTGGAGAGACTATCGAAAGGTGGAGCGAGAAGCGGAGATATTGACAGGAAGAGAGAGAGGAAGTTGTTGGGGAAGTTGGCGATGGAAAGAGAGGGCAAGAGTGCGAGGGCGCTTGAGAGAAAACGACAGAGCAGGCAGAGGCCTCTGAAATCTATACCAGTGGTTACCAACCTTTTCTGAATCAGGGCCCAACTTGAATATATCGAAACCACTTACCACTTAACGCGGCAGCCGTTCAGCTGCTGTGTTAAGTTGCAAAAATGTGGTGCAACCGACTTTGTTGAGCGTCTACACCAGGGGTTCCCAAACTTTTTTGGCCCAGGGCAACCCTATAAATATTATTTTCATCCGAGGCACCCCTACATTATATTCATAATTTTCACTCCCAATACCTTGTATTTATGCCATATTTTAGTGATTATGTTGCAAGGAAAACATTGAGATAACAGCCATTTAGATTAGAGCTGACTGAAAATAACTTTTGTACTTCAAGTCTAAAATGATACTAAATATTGTTTTAACACTTTGACAGCCGTATGGAGATGCCCATATTAAAACCGAAATATACCGGACATCTGAGCAAGGAGTCTCAGCCAGACTGGAATTTACCGTACTGGGTCATTAAAAACGAAATAAATTATTTTTATCCGAAAATCGGCGATCGTCTAACCTTCCCTAGTCACCGCTCGTCCATCGATAGCGCATGGCTCCTCTGACATGAACCGGAAGTGACGACAGGTCCTTTCCCTGCTAAAGCTTCCCAGCTCCCATCCATTTATGGTTTAGACGTTAGCATTAGCATAGCTGGAGTGCTAGGGGCTAAGCTAGCGAAAATGTTCACATCGACTGTACAGTCATACTTGGATTATATGCGCCCACATTTACGTGAATGGATCGCGCACGCGAAACGCACGGGGAGAAGATGCCTCGGCCAAAACCGCCACTCTATGCCAATGCATATTGAGCCATTTCGCTGGTGACACTGGTGAGAATTACAACGGGGACCGTAATGGGGATGGGGCGATGATATTGCGATGATATTGCGCTGATGGGTCTTGTAAAATGAATGCTGTTCAGATCATAATATAATAATAGAAATTTCACGGCTAATCTACCAACAAGCCATTCTATTTCGGCTGCCGAAGTGTTAAGTGTCCAAATGAATTCCAAATATTATCAAATTATCTCGCGGCACCCCTGGACTGCCATCACGGCACCCCATGGTGCCCCGTCACCCACTTTGAAAACCCCTGGCCCTGGTCTATACAAACACATTTGAACCGTGTTTGGGGGATGGAACCCTGGCACGGAGAGTGATATTTGTCACTTCACATACTCCTATACGGGCTGGGGCAACACCTGTCAGCAGGGAGTGTCGGGCGTGAGGAATAGGACTCTAGGCTCTACTACGTCCTCCCAGTGGGGGCTCCTCACTGGCAGGTGAGCCAGTAGGATACAACAGCAGAAACTTCACCTCACCAGGCTATCTGGGGGAAAGCCTGGTGTTCGTTTACAACGGGCTGTTGATCCGTTCAAGGCGGATTTGGTTTCCCCCCGTTTGTTTCTCCAATCCCTATTAAAATGCTCGAATAGCCTAGTGTAGTCTTGCCAGTCGCTACGAGTTGGATTAAAAGATGCATATACCAAACAAATTTTCCGAATGCAAAACTACGCCGCATCAAGGGGTTTATTAGATAGGCCCTAAAAGTATGTCCTTGAGCGCAGGGGAATATTTTGGCTTAAAACTGAATCCGGTCTGATAGTTCCGGCCAAAGTGTAGTCCGTCTAGGTAAAGTGGTTTCCGCTCCTGACGAGATCAAACCCCGAAAAGTGAAGGGACCCTAGGCTACAACAGCAGTGACACACAGAAATGTGTGTGAGGAGGAATTCAATTGTATAACGACTAAAACAACAACAACGACCATCAAAATGAAAAAGAGTTGCAATAACCTCATGGTCCACAGGTTGGCAATGGCTATTCTACACCGTTGCCAATGCGGGCATCGGTTGTACCAGTCAGCTTTGATGCTGTACAGCGGAGCTTAAAAGGACTTGAGTTACGGAGGATGGAATCCCCGTGATCTTGGTTATGAGAAAAACATCAGCAGGAGGAAGGAAGGGTGGGGGTGGAAGCAAACTCCAGGGATGAGTTTAAAAGCAATCATGAGCCACACTCACGTTTCATTTTAAGCAGAAATGTTTCCTAGTATTAGCATGATGATCAAATGAAGGATATTATGAGGCTGTTACAGTGGAAAGCATGGTGTGCGCCAGAGAGACAGAAGCCCTGGAGAGTGTGGTTCATATCCACGCAGATTAGTCGGGACGGCTTACATGCGGCTTTTGTCCTCTTTTTTTCTTCCTTCGGACTCTGTCGCTCTCGCCTTCCAACTCCCATTCCCTCCCTTGTTTCTTCCTGTTTTGTAAATTCTCTCTCCACCTCCATTTTCTCATTCCGGGGCGACAGGGCTTAATTTTAACAGTAGCCTAAATCTAAAAGCTAGAATCTACTTCCTTCGCCGTTTAAGATCATTTGGTGCTAGTAGACAGATTCCTCTTTTGTTTTTCACTTCTGTTATTATGAGTGTTCCTCAGTACTGTAGCACCACCTGGTATGGATGCTTTTCTGCAGCCCTAAAGTCACAACTGCTGCAACAACTGAACATTTGTTCAAAGATAGTTGGACAACCACTTCAGAGGCTATATACGACTACTCGTATGATAACAGCATTCTAAGGTTGGCAAGAAATATTACCTCTAACAGTAGCCATCTGTTGCATAGAGAATATAGGCTGCTGGAGATAAGGTGTTCCAGTTTAGGTCAGTCTAAAAAGGTCCTTTGTCCATCAGTCGACTTTAAGGCTTAATCAGGAGTTTGGCCAGAGGTAGGCTAGGTGGTGGACACTGCTCTTGTCTGTATTATCCTTATGTATGTAATCCTGTTTTTGTTGTTCCTTTGTGTCAATTGTTTGTATGTTGTCGCATACATGGCTGCTGCAGTGTCGCAAGACTAATTTCAGTGTGAACTGACAATAAAGTACTATATCATATCATATCATATCATATAATATCATATCATAGTGCTTCCCAAACTTGTTTTATCTTTGAAATACTTTGGGAAAAAAAGTTTAAATTTGTTTTTAATTCATGCAAATTTTAGAATGCATGTTTGTAAGATATCTTTACGCGTGGCCCATAAAAGAATGGGTCCCCGACCCAAAAAGAGGTCCCAATCCACTGTCTGAGAACCACTGCTGAACCCCCCCCACACCCCCCCCCCCCCCCGCCCCTCATTTCTTATTCTCACCATCTCTCTCTCTCTCTCCATCCATCCATCCTCTCTCCTCTCCTCTCCTCATACCACGTCCTCCTCCCTCCTCTGGAGGTCGCGACCTTCAGCGCTCAATCCAGCGTGAAAACGACTAACCCTCATTATGACTTGGGCTCAGCACCAAGACGCTGCAGCCGCCGCCGCCGTGGCAAGGGCAGCCCACCCCGCCCTAACATTAGTCACGCCGGCTACCCGGGGTCAGAAAACACTTGTCTCAGTAGATCAATCTGTCATGTTGGAGCTCGCGGATCTGCAAATTACTCTGGCGCGGGTTTAGCAGAAGAAAGAAAAGAAAAAAAAAACGTGGTGCCTGGCAGTGACTGTTATGAAGCAAGTCCAAGAGAAATAAACAATTGACAGCGGAGGGCCGCGGTTACGACGCGGAGGAAACTACGGCCAAAATCAGAGTCAGGTGATAAAGGCCTTTGTGGGTGTTAAGTGCTTTTGTAATTGCGGTGTAATTACATTTTAAATGGTTACTGGGCAAAAAGTGATCCATAATAGAGAGAGATATAGACAATACAAATCTGCCAGCGTTCATTTTGTTTTAAATTGACACTGAGGATTTTACTGTGTGTGTATTTATCATAAGCTATCAATCTTCAGACCCAGATCAACGGTTCGGGTTGAGTTGTTGTTGATGTTTTTCTAATTAGAATATTGTGGTGCAAACAAGGACACGTCTCTTAAATCATCAGTTAAAAAAGCACAAGCAGCAAACCCAGGATGTGTCGTGTTGTGTTGTGTTGTGTTGTGGTGTGTGGTTGTTGGCCAGGTTTCTATCCAGATAACGGTGTGCTGCAGAGACGGATCACTGGCAATAGCACAGATCAACACATGTGCAGGCTCTTAGAAGTTGCAGTCACAGGTCATTACATTTGTAAGTCGACGGTTCAAACAGACGTCTTCAGACAAACGTCACATAGTTTTGCCTGCACCCTGTCAAAAGAAGAGAAAACTTTGAACTGTCCCGAGATTGTACCAGTGCCATTCTTTCCGTTTGCCTTGTTATGGGTCCTGCTCCTGATATGCACGGGACCAGCCTGAAATGTCTTCAGCCGTTGGGACTCTGAAAAGGCATTTCAGTTCAACAAAGCGAAATATACAGTAATATACGGTAAATAATTTCGCTGCAGTATATATATATACATGCTCTTTCACTAAACAATACATTCGCAGCACTTTGTATCTATTAGCCCTTCAGCTGCAAGCTTCCCGTTTTAAACCCAGTGTTTGTGCACAAATAATTACACATGCTAAATAATACAGCAATTTGCATTCAATTAAATTCACTCAAGAGCCTTTGCGTGCGAGCGATCGCTTGGAAGGGGATGGAGCTTGGCTATTAAGCCCACAAACTACGGCCAAGAGGATTTGATTCACGTTGCTCTTGTTCTGTACACCTCACTTTTGTTGTTGTCGCCATTGATTTTGCTCCCGTTGCCAATTCCTTTCACCGCTGCAGGCATCACTGTCCATTTTGGAGTGCAGCTGAGAAACCTTGCCCGTGTTTCACCGAGCTTTAAGATGGATGTACAACCGATATGTGTTACTGTTTATCTGCATTGCCACTGTGATGGACAGGAGTGCTTTGTCTGGGGACCGCCTAGCATAAAAGGAATCTGCGTAACCAGTTCAAAATCGAAATAATGATCTACAAGCTCAATCTCGTAGATCCACTATTTTCAAAAACCTGTGAACAAAATTAATATTTGAACAAACAAACAAAAATCTTGTAATGTCATCTCTGGCATAAAATATATTCAGATGGTTAAAGTTGTAGTCAGAGCGTTTCGGGCAAAAATCGTACACTTTATGATAGAAGCATGTCATTTGGCACACAGATAGAACATGCCATATGGAACAATTTTGTGGGAGCCAATCAAAGTTGTGCTCTCATAGATTTTACTATAGAGTAAAATAATACAAAAAATAAATATGCTTTAAGTAGCATGTGAGGGGTCAAACTAGGTATTGTTCGGGATTCTGAATCCAATGCAAGCATTTGTTTTGCATGAAAAACATTCCTTGGGCTAAAAACTCGGAAAATAATGTTTTTCGTGCAAAACAAATGCTTGCATTGGATTCAGAATCCCGAAAAATACCTAGTTTGACCCCTTACATGCTACTTAAAGCATATTTATTTTTTGTATTATTTTACTCTATAGTAAAGTCTATGAGAGCCCAACTTTGATTTGCTCCCACAACTTTCCCAAGACAAATCTGCGATGGCCCTATAGCCAAAAATGTTCCATATGGCATGGTCTAACTGTGGGCCAAATTTCATGCTTCTATCGTAAAGTGCACGATTCCATCAAAATACTGCCCAAAACGCCTGGACTATTGAGAGTTTAGATGAGAGATGAGAAATGCACGAAGGAAAATGAAGGCGTGGCAAACAGCAAATGTGAAATAATATACAAGACAATACAAAAACAATACTCAACAATACGCCCAACACCATCTCAACCATACATTGATTTGATTGATTGAATACTTTGTTAGCCAGAAATGTAAAAAACACGTGGTACAATAAAACATTAAAGCTAGGGATGACACAAAATAATTCCTGTGGACTTCCCACTTTCCATTGTGGTCCTCTTTCCTTTGCCGTCCCCGGAGGGGAAAAAAACTGGTGTTCAATTTGGAAGCAATGCGTTTCCTACAGGAAAGGCTGTGCGTGTGGACGAGTGCGGACTTTCAAAGGGACATTTAAATTCCACTTAGGGAGAGACATACGTACTATCGCCGGCGGAACACATTTGCCTCTGACAGGTGGTGGTGTTAGATGAGTGTTTGTTGTCACTGGGCATGCTTCCCTCTTCCCTGATAGCGCTGAAGGTTGCTCCCGCCGGCCTGCCTGGCTGCCAATCAGCCCTATCAGGCTGAGTGGCTGTCAGAAAGTCACTCAGCCAGCTACTGAGATATTAGCAGCCTCATCACTCACTACTTCACTCATTCCAGTGCTCTGTATGCAGCAGGGCACGAGGCAGCGCGCGTCGTTCAGTTTAGTCAGTGACGCAAGTCGGAAAGCGATTTTTAGTTTTATGTACTGCGATGACAAGTCTGTCAGTCAAACAGATGGTCGATCGGTCTAGAGGGTGCGCCGGCAGTGAGTTTCTTCTGCCAAACAACAGATCCGAAATTTCAGTCAGTTGAAAACCTTGCAGTCAGACAGAGAGATCAGAGCCATTGATCACAGACAGACAGACCGCTCTTCCCGACAATGCAACAATCTAACCGCTGGCGTGTCGATAACACGTCCAGATTCCAGGCAGACATTTTGTTATGCCGCAGCCAGCCATGGCGGGCCAGCGAGCCAATCACTAAGAGGCTTCTTTTATAGCCATTTGGGTCAGCCAATGTAGCAGAGCCATGCTTGTTGAGATGAGATGGCTCCTGGCTATCTACAACGCGATGATAGGACTGTTGCCCACGCCGACGAGTGATGAGGACCGGCTGGGAGAGTGATAACAGAAGTTACAGTTATACTAATGTGAAGAGAGAGCCTCCGAGAGTTTAAATGAGGGAGAGACGTTAGAGGAATTTATAGATACAACACTTTGTGCTGACAGAGGTGTTAATGTTACAGAGATATAATTCAGCGGCCCTGCGGCTTACCACTCTGTTTTTTTTCCTTCTTCTTTTTTTTACAGTGTACTCATAGTGCCGTATCTCTCATTTATCAAAGCAGACCCTGAAACCAACGGCTGTCTGTGGATTGAATTCTAATTCTAATACACCCAGGGAAGAAAAAAAAGAACAGAACTATTCTTTATCTCAATATAAATTCGGATGGATGTCTACAGAACGTTGCGGTTGGAGTTCTTCCTAGACTTCTTCCACCTGAGAATTCAAACACATCCTCCTGCTGTATAAGCTATAAAACCGTTTTAAAGCTAGAAGTACGACAAGAACACGTATCCAAAATAAGTTATTTATCTAATCATTGGGGGCGTGCACGCAGGGGTGTCGCATCAAATTCTGGGCCCTGGGTACAAGGATTCACTGTGGGCCCCCAATGAACCGGGAACGCATATTTTGGTTTAACTATTGAAAAATAGCTGAACTACAAGCTCACTGCGAGCTTGTAGATCTGCTATTTTAGAAAAATATTTCAAATCCTTCTACGTTTTCATTTTTTTTTTGAAAAACCTATGTTTCTATGTCAGTGGTGCTCAAACCTTTTCATGTCAAGGACCCCCAACATGATATGTATTTGGCCACGGACCCCCATCTCAAAATATTTAATTCCGGGGACCCCCCAGAAGCAAAATTTGAGTTACAAATGTTCGCTTAAAAAATTCAAAGATTTCCCCACATTTTAACAACTTTTCAAAAATAGCAGATGTACAAGCTCGGAGCGCGGCACTCGGTGTCGCGCTGTGAGCTTGTATATCTGCTATTTTTCAATAACTAAATAATTAAGGCTCCTCCATACCTTGGGCCCTAGTAACTCAGTCCCACTTCCCCCCCCCCTTGTGACGCCCCTGTGTGCACGTACAGCCTTTTGTCCCCAGAGGGAATTGGGCGGGCAGCGGCAGCGGGAGAATGTTGAATGCTTGAGTCTAATCCATACCTGTGGTCATTCATCATTATGCACTATAATGTCCAAAAACTCAGGGCTCTTTTCAGAAAAACTTGGATTAATGATGCTGCTTCCATCTGGCACAGACCAAACTGCATTGACTGGCCTAAGGTGGGGTGTAACAGCAATTAACATAAAACTTGGAACAAGCAAATCGTCGTTGTCGGGTGAGAACCTTGTATGTCTAAAAGCGTTCGTTTTCATTTTAAAAACGATTTAAACTAGTGAAAACAGCCGATCTACGTAGATCTGCTGTTTTCACTACTTTTGTGCAACGGCCTTGTACAATGAAGCAGGGCTTTGCTTTGCGAAAGAGCATACAGATTTGAAACATGGAGATACAAGGTTTCCACCCGACAATGACAAAATCTACTTTACCTTGAGCAATGGTCATGAAACGTTGCACTTTTATTCAATCTGTTGAGAGAAACTTTTTTTTTTCAATCTACCATTATGGATTATGTCCAAAACCGTTACATACTTTCATATTATATAAACGTATGTTTTAAAATGCGTTCGTAATGCAACACGTTGTAAGCTTGTAGATCTACTATTTTCACTACTTGTGTGACAATGTTGAATGATGAAGTTGCGCAATGCGCATTAATTTACAAAAAAAATTGAATCCAAAGTTTCTGCTCAATAGTGACTATACGGTATGTCTCTACTTCCTGCTCCTGCACTGCACATACTGTACCTAATATTAAATATTAATCGTTTGAGAACACAAACTAGCCTCCGTATTGATCGGTGAGACTGACACAAGGACATGTTATTATCCAAGTCAAACCTTTAAGTCCGGGCCAATGCGGTTATTTTGACTTCTCCTACCGTCTCCTATGGGGCTGTTAAGTATGACATAATTTTGTAGGCAGAGGAGAATTTCTGCCCCCAGTTTCCGTGAATCTTTTTACTATTTTTACTATTTACACATTTTTCTTCTCTTTGTTGTTGAAAGGAAAGTGGTAGAATTATACTTTAGTCGTTATTGTGGTCTCGGATCTGTTGAAATAGCGAGGGACAGAAAATGCTCTGGGGGCAGAGTTCTCCTCTGCCTACAAAATGATGTCACGGCTTAAAAGCCCCATAGTCATTAGTGCCTCTCGCCTCACTTTGAAATCGGGGGGGGGGGGGGGGGGGCAGCCCTGGCACTGATCTTGCTATATCGGTACTGGCTTAGTGTGCAATCGCTGTACACTTTCACCCTGTTCCACTCCACCAGTGCTCTGTAAATAACCACTTAAATCCTCTAAACCGGACCCGGGTTCTCTGTACTTTTTTCCCTCTGTCTACACCAAATCTCTCTTTGAGCGGTGGTCACACCGTCTCCTATGCGTGACTGCGTGTGTATGTTTGTTTGTTACTATCTATCTAGCATGAACTGCAATACCGCTGGGTGACCATGGGGCAGGCCTGGTTGACCAAGGGGTGCAGTTTAGCAGCGCGCAGTTGAGCAGCGCACGCTCGCTCACGCACGCACGCACGCAACATTCACACATCTAGTATGGGGATGGGGTCCCTGGAACAACATATTATTTTCAGATGGTGGTCCACGGCCAAATACATAGTAATTTGGTGGCTTCATAACACGGTAATGTAAATGTGTATAATGACCTTTAAGTGTTACGAAATATTCTATGCTAATCTATACTATTCCAGTCTATTCTAGTGCAGCGTAATACATTGGAGAGTATCAGACAGTTCAGCTCAGGACTAGAGGGGAACAACTCTCCTCTCCTCTCCTCTCCTCTCCTCTCCTCTCCTCTCCTCTCCTCTCCTCTCCTGTCGCTGGTGTCAAGATGTTTTCTACGTGCGGAGTGGGGTCCCTGACTCCCAGCGAGGTGCTACATGTCTCTCTGATCCCCCCCACCTCCTCCTCTGTTTTGACACGTCCGTCCCTTTCATTTCCCAAACTCTAACTGACGGGCAGCATTGTGGATTTTTGGTCCCGGCTTTGCAAGCTAATAAGGCAGGCAGCGAAGCGGCGGCTGCTGTGCAGTGAGTGGCCCCACGGCAGTGGTTCTCAAACCTTTTTATGACTAGTGATGGAGCCCTAAACAAGGGTAGCTCGATAACCCAATAACAGATTTATTGAGTACCCGGTATCAATAAGCTTTGGGCTTATCAAGCTTGTTATCGAGCATAGCGGCCCATGATGTCATGTTTAAACAATCAAGACAAGAGGTGATCAAGAAATGATTACAGTACTATCCATAATATAAAGCCATTTAACACTTATTGCACACTAATGACTGATTGTTTTAATGATATACCGGTATGACATTTGTTACTTTTGTCAATTGTCATCTTCATAGATGGTGGTCAGCCACAAACAGTCACAACAACTGGCCAATAAAAAAAGATACCAGTTCTGTTCAGAATTTGTTGTCTCATAGCTTTCCACGAAATATTAGAAAATCCTCAATAGTGGGCTCGATAAAAGCCAGATAAGGTGCTCATTATCAATACAAATTAATGAGCTCCATCCCTTTTTATGACCCCCAAAATGATACGTATTTGGCTGCGGAACCCCATTGCAAAAATATTTTGTACCAGAGGGACGCAAAAATTGCTTTAAAAAACATAATGTATATTAAAATATTTGCAAATGTTACCAAAGTATAAAATATGGTTAAAATATTTTTTACTGACTTGCACGGAGAGTTCTTGTTCGATCTACAAACAAAATGTATTTGCCAAAAATAGCAGATCTACAAGCTCACAATGCGATGCAGCATGACACGTTGTGAGCTATTAGATCCGCGAATGTTCCCCCCCAGAATATGGTTGATGGTGTTCAAGTGGTTAAACGTCAAGTATTAAGTTAGTTTCAATCTGTCCAAATGGAAATGGATCTAATCTCCAAGTTTTTCTAGTGACATACTGTGGTGTATCTTAGGGGGAACGATTTACCACTGGGTATAGCATAGACTTTTATCTGATGTATTATTTTATACTTACTGTATATCACTTCTCCATTATCTTCCTCTCTCAAACCCTCTCCTCCTTTTCCAACCTCTTGTTTATCTTTACAGTAAATACAAATACAAAAATACAAATTTATTTTTTTAGCTCTTCTGTGATCTTCTTTCTACACTGTACGATTCCCTCTTGTCTTTAACAGTGTACTCTCTGCCATGCTGCTGAGGCAGATACAGGAAATAGGCCAGAGTGCTAGCGGAAATATGATTCAATATAAACTTCTCTCTCTCTCTCTCTCTCTCTCTCTCTCTCTCTCTCTCTCTCTCTCTCTCTCTCTCTCTCTCTCTCTCTCTCTCTCTCTCTCTCTCTCTCTCTCTCTCTCTCTCTCTCTCTCTCTCTCTCAGTGGTGGACAGGAAAGGGTAGTGCCCACAGAAAACTTTACTTCTTTAGCATTGAGGAGCGCTTTGGATATCATGTCCATAGTGCTCTCTCAGTGTGGATATCATGTCCATAGTGCTCTCACAGTGTGGATATCATGTCCATAGTGCTCTCACACAATGTGGATATCATGTCCATAGTGCTCACACACAGTGTGGATATCATGTCCATAGTGCTCACACACAGTGTGGATATCATGTCCATAGTGCTCACACACAGAGTGATGTCTGCACAGTTCCAACTTAAAGGGATACTTCACTTTCAAAACAACTTTTGGTCATGTTATCGTCTAAACAGGCTTTTATGAACACCCTGAACAGATTTTAATTTGCTTGATCCATTATTTAGATATTTGATGTAAATGTTATCAGGCCCTCCAGGCCCAGGGCCTCTCCACATACACACCCATTGTAACTTCAAACTCCATTTTAACCATGATAGATTCATTGAAAACACCCATTATTTTTTCTGGTGACTCATACTATCCTTCTAATATGTGAGCAGGCCGTGTTTTTTTATAACTTTTTTCATTTATTTTTAATAATTCCTTTGTGTATTACATGTTTTCCATTTTCCCAAATAATTATTAAAAATAAATGAAAAAGGTTGTCGAAAAAACACGGCCTGCTCAGGTATTAGGAGGGTAGTATGAGTCACCAGAAAAAAATATGGTTATTTTTAATGAATTTATCATGGTTAAAATGGAGTTTCAAGTTACAATGGTTGTGTATGGGGAGGGCCCCTGGAGGAGGAGGGCCTGGTAACATTTACATCAAATATCTAAATATTGAATCAAGCAAATTAAAAACTGTTCAGGGTGTTCATAAAAGCCTGATTAAACAATAAAATGACCAAAAGTTGTTTTGAAAGTGAAATATCCCTTTAATACCTCGTATCAGTTCTCGGCCCGCCGGCGGGCCCGCCTGCCGTACTTTGACAAACATTCACGTCGTCCACGCAAGCGTCTGTTTCACCTACACGGGCATGTCGCATACCTATAGAAAGCCACAAGTCTTGTGATTACAGAGCTGCAAACCCTGTGTTTGTAGCATCTATCAACGTTGAAGTCTGACATACATAAACAAACAAATGTTGATAAAGTTATTGCTACTCACGTTCAAAACTGGTTTCTAGTCCACCAACATGATCTACTTCCATAATAATGATGTTCTTATCTCGTGGAAAGTACACATAATCCAAGCCATTGATTGAAAATAGTCCAAACCATGTTTTCCTTCATGCCATCACTGTTCTCCCATTGGCAGACATACAAACGTGATGACGACAAAAGACAATTCTTCACGGTGTTTTGCATGTAAATCCAGTCCGCATTTTCAGTATAACCCTTTGTTTGCTCACAAAATGGACCCCAAACGATGCAGATTAGATTGACACTTCATGTCACCCAATTGAAGCTTCTAGTCCTGTCCCACCCCCCCAATAGCAACCAATGGTCTGTGTTCAGAGGCGGTGCATGGCCATGTTTCCTGTGCCATAGATTCAGCCAGTGGCAACAGGTTGTTCTGATGACTGGCACATCTTATAGCCAATGAAATTCTCAGAAAAATGATGCCTAATTTGTTTTGGCTGAAGTGAACTACAATACCCAAAAACGCCTGCGTAACAGCACTACTGGACATGCGTAAATACGCAGAAGCGCGCCGCATGTCAGACCAAGAGTGTTAGGGGTGTCAGTAAAATAAAAAAATAAAATAAAAATAATAATAAATAAATAAAAATAATAAAAATTAAAAATTAAAAAAATCCAGTCTATTAGCCATTTTTTGACCTTTTTAGATGATATATGCAAATGTCTCCAACTGAAAACGCATATAGACTTACAATTAGTAAAACATGTGTAAAATATTCATATTCTGTAGTTTTATCATGTCCTTTGAAATTGGGCTAGGTAAGGCTTCAAAATGTGGCCACATTGTGTTTTTCAGCTCCTATATGATAATAACAGTGTTATGAAAATATTTAGGCGAGGATTAAAAACCTGCTATTCCAGTAAGTTAAAACTTGCATTACTCAATGTCAGTTGCACACAGAGTGATTATTTATTTCTGGGTAAAACTTCAAAATGTTTCCTTCAAAATGAGACCATGCCCAATGCAATACTCCAAATGGTTCATGAACAACAATCAGTTTACTTTGGGTACGCTGTGTATAGGCGTTTTTTGCTAATTATACAGGATTGTTAACAGGTTAAAGTATCAAACATGGTTGTAGTAGCCATTCAACATCGTCTTGTAAATGATCTGGTTGTCACATATGATCAGGACTTAGCCTGATTTCAGACTCAGCTGACGCTTGAGTCTGACACTGTGCCCCGTCTGAACGATTTACGGGGGAGGGACTTTTGTGCGAGCATGCACGCGCTTGGCCGCGCGCAAGTTATCGCGACGCACAGTCGTGGCGTGCGTGTGTGTGAGTGTCTGTCTGTGCCAGTGACTGCTTCCACACAGAACTGCGACCAGATCATGTAATCAACATTAACAGCTTGGTGAAAACAGCGCGTGTGTGTGTGTGCATGCCTGCCTGGTGTGTGTGAACCTCGTTAGACCCACCCCCACCCCCTGCGCTCATTGGAAAGCCACAATTTTGGGTTGCTAAACTGCGATTCATTTACTCAGCTCCAGACCAGAGAAACAGTCCACTCTGAGAGTGGGCGGGGTCTATGGGCTGGAACCAGGCTAATCAGGACTAGCACTCTTCAGGCACTCAAGCATCAAGGGTTTGGTCATGGGTGTAGTGTCATGTACAAGGGGATGTACAGTACTTATACAACAAGCCGCATCACGCTACAGAAACAGGAGACAGGCTCCTGATCTATGGGTCTCATGGCTCGGCAAGGCTTACTTACATACAATCAGGAGACTCAAATGGCTGGCGCTCCTTTCACATCTGTATGCAAATAATGCAAATTACGTCCTGGTGTAAAAAAATCAATTCAGCAATGCATCGCGATGCATGCAGCAACATGTCATCATCAATATTCGAAGCCTACATATAATTATATATAATACATCATTATAATACTGTGTATAATATTACATATAGGCCTATAATTCCAAATAAAATATGTTGTTCAATATATCTGACAGCATGTACTGACTGATGAAAAATGTGCCACGTTGTGCAGTAATACAGAAAAGTGTGATGCATCGTGATGCATCGTAGAATCGAATCAAATCGAATCGTTACCAGGTGAATCGTTATCGAATTGAATCGCAAGGGCAGTGCCAATGCAAACCTCTATCCTGGACATAATTCTACTTTCATTCAAACTCTGACTGAGGAGGGAGTCTAGGAGATACTAGTTGGGTTATTGTCTGATCATTGCAATGTCCTGATATGAAAGAAAATATTTCAAAAGAAGAAAAAAAACAAGATTGTTAATATGTTTGTGGGAAATCAAAACCGGTTGGAAATATGGTATTTATGTGGTGTCATAATTAAATGTAATGTGCTCCCCTGGCTGTCAGTCTGTCACGTCACGTCACGCCACGTCACGTCACATCACGCCACACTTTTGCCCTAGTCATATCTCTTTGCACACACTCCTTGGATGGCAAATCACAACCTCCACCCCTTATTTCTCACATGGCCCTCTTATAGCGCCACCATCAGGCCGGGTTTTGCAAAACACATTTTTGGACACTGCTCCAACAGATTTTGGCCTAAAATCACGCAAAGCGGTACACAATATCTCTAAAGTCATGTCATCAACATGGATCTGTCCCATTTCCCATATTCCCTCCTGATTGGCTACAATTGCCTTCTAAAGTTTGTGTATGCGACTTGACGGTCGCTTATCTCCCGATTTAGGGAGTCTTACAGGTATGTTTGTGGGAAATCAAAACCGGTTGGAAATATGGTATTTATGTGGTGTCATAATTAAATGTAATGTTGACCCTTTATGTACAGTATATTGTCCAATGTTTCTTTTAAATCTGACAAGAACTAGTTTAGTGGAGCGTGGTGGTCGTGGTGAACAATACTGAATTTTGTACAATTACTGACTTTGGAGCTACATTGTTCTCTCTCGGTCTCTCTGCAGTCATCCTGGCACCCAGGGACTGCTCTGACTACAACGTGTTGGACCAGAGGAAGAACGGTGTGTACAACGTGACGCCGGACCACCGCAACGGAACCTTCCAGGTAGAGATGATGGGGCCATGTTATGAAAACGTCATGTCACCGTTGTTGTGGCCAAAACAATTGCAATTAAACTATGTTATCGCGATAATCAAAATAGGGATGGGACGATATGAAAATGTCATATCACTATTATTGTGACCAAAGAAATCGTGATTTTAAGATATCGCGATAATCACAATATCCCAAACATCCATTATCATCCTGGGACGCAACATTTGCCAAAAACGCGCTGTGAGCTTGTAGATCGGCTATTTTTTGGGCAAAGACGTTTGATAGAGTGGGAAAAAAAGACTGTATCAAGTACGTACGTATATTATAAGTACCTTTCACCAATTATAGAGGTTTTAAGCGGTGCCGGATATGCAGCTCGGTAAATAAAAGGTGAATTGATCCCAGTGCATGACGGAGAACGATATCACGATACATTAAATCTCCACGATACTATTATTGCGAGTGTTTTTTATCACGATAAACGATAATATCACGTATCGTCCCATCCCTAAATCAAAATATGCTTAGGATTCTTAAAATTCCACTTTTGCACCCCAGAGCCCATATTATGTGGGGAACACTAGCCAAAAATAGCATAGCTACAAGCTCACAAAGCATCACTTTTGGCAAAAAAAAATATTCTATGTAAATGGGAAAAAAGAGCCCAGGTCAGATCCAGTGTAATTACGGACAATTTCACACTGAATTTAAATCTCAGACAATATGACTATTGAGAGCGTTTCTCAGGATAAACGATAATAACGATAATGGTCCTTTATCTCTGTGCTTGCAGGTGTTCTGTGACATGGAGTCATTCGGTGGCGGCTGGACGGTCATCCAGCAGCGACTCAACGGATCGGTCAGCTTCAACCGCACCTGGGCCGAGTACAAGAAGGGCTTCGGGGACTTCAGGTATGTGTGAGATCGATAATATATATATATATTTTTTTAGGAACGATTATCGGTTTTGGGGGATAGAATAATAATAATAATAATAAATATAGCTGCAAGCAGCGATAAAGTGGCCAAGGCATAAAAAGCAGGAAAGCAAAAAGGCATCAAGGGAAAGCAAAGAAGACATCAAAGAAAAACTAGAAGCAGTGTTCTTCCGAACAGGACTCCGGCAGGTCAGGTAGGTTTTTTTTTGGCCTAGTGGTGACTCTATAATAGGCCAAAGTGAAAAGGGTGCCACGTGTTCTTGGGCCTTTCACGGCAATCAGACGCTGCATGCGGGATTTGAAGCATTTTGTTCCAAAAATGTGTTTTGCAAAAATTGACCCGCTGGTGGCGCTATAACAGGCCAATGTGAGAAGGGTGGCATCTGTTCCTTGGCCTAGTGGGAATGTGTGTGCAAAATCCCACACACATAGCAGGCTGCGTTTGAGACATTTTGTTCAAAAAGGAGCAATCCTGCAAACCATGGAATTCAATGTTAGCCAATTAGATAGAATATGATATCTGACAAATCCGTCATGATTACATCACTGTAGAGATACTGTGTACTGATTTGTGAGATTTTCGGATAAAATCTGAAGGAGTAATATCGAAAAATGTGTTTTACATACTGTAAGTCGGCCTTCTGGTGGCGCTATAAATGGCAGATGTGAAAAATGCAGGGCACAGGTTTTTCCTTGGCCTCTGGGAAGTGTATCTATCTAGGTCGTCCTCAGACGAGCCCTCCATCGTTGTTTCCAGTCATCTCGGTTCTCCATACATCTGGCCAGCTCATTGGTGTTCTGTGTCCCTACGTCTTCCTTCAGTACGTCCACGTATGTTTTTGTGGGACGTCCTCGCGACCGGTGCCCATGTGTTGGCTCCCACAGTACCAATTTGCTGGCTGGAAGTTTTACACTAATCGGTGGTTATAGGTAAAAGCACAAATTGGCCTCTACACAACATGTATGCAAAAGACTGTAGGCCTATATGCAACAGACATAAAAAAAACTGTGATACTATGCACCTGGACAGTTTGATGATGACATAAAAAAACTGTGATACTATGCACCTGGACAGTTTGATGATGTACATAGTAAGCCTTGCTGAGCTATGAAGACCATATGAATCGGCCAGGCTATGAATCTCATAGGGCAGGAGCCTATCTCCTGTTTCTGTAGCGTAAGGCAGCTTGATGTACAAGTACACCCCCTGGACATAACGCTAGTATGTCGCAGGGAGTTAACCCCAATCCAACCCTTGATGCTGAGTTTCAAGCAGGGAGGCACTGGGTCCCATTTTTTAGAATCTTTGGTATGACACGACCCGGGTTTGAACCCGGATCTCCTAGTCTCAGGGTAGACACTCAAATCACTAGGCCACTGGAACTGGTACATGATATCATTGCAATCCTTGAAAATCACAACATAGGTGTAGACATGACAGTTTGTATTATAATGCTTGTTTCAGGATTTATGATGCAAAATGCATTATTTAGTAATGGCGGATATTAAAATACGCATCAAGGGGGGTTGGGGGACATTTATAGGAAGGCTCCATATCAGACATTGTTCAAGGAACCAAACTGTAAAGTCTACCAAATGTCATGGTATTATGCTTATATAAACCCCAAGCAGGATTCGATCCAACAACCTTCTGCATGAAAGGCATATGCCCTGACCACTACACTAGGCAGCCACAGGATCTGTTAACCATGTTTGTTTAAAAAAAAAGTTCTATGTAGGCTGAGTGCCTTGATTTTATTGATTTCTTTTTTATATTTTGGAGGCTTGGGGTGAAATCAATGTAATCTGAGTATTTCTGACATTTTCCGAGTGATCATATTTTCTTTTACTCAGAACAGAAAAAAAAACGGCCGGTAGAGAAGGGCTCATTTTAAACATGAACGTGATCTGGAGTTAGATCAGACGTTTCAACATTAAAGAGATTGACATAGGCACATGTCATGGGCATCCAGGATATTAACATCAACACAACCCGAAGTGGGGATTGAACTGACAACCATCCGTAGACTGGGCACAGGTACTGACCACTACACTACGGCAGTAACACATAATGGACCTGTCATTTTAGAAAAAAAGAAAAGAAAAAAGAAAAAGTTTCATGTAAATCTACAGTAGTTGTGGGGCTCATTTTAAACATGAACGTGATCTGGAGTTAGATCAGACGTGTCAACATTAAAGAGTTTGACATATGCACATGTCATGCGCATCCAGGATAATAACATCAACTCAACCCGATGTGGGATTTGAACTGACAACCATCCGTATACTAGGCACAGGCACTGACCACTACACTATGGCAGTCACACATGACGGACCTGTCATTTTTTTTTTAAAAGAAAAGAAAAAAGAAAAAGTTTCATGTAAATCTACAGTAGTTGTGGGGCTCATTTTAAACATGAACGTGATCTGGAGTTAGATCAGACGTGTCAACATTAAAGAGTTTGACATAATGCACATGCCATGCGCATCCAGGTTGTTAACATCAACTCAACCCGAAGTGGGGTTTGAACTGACAACCATCCGTATACCAGGCACAGGCACTGACCACTACACTACGGCAGTAACACATAATGGACCTGTCATTTTTTTTTTTTAAAGAAAAGAAAAAAGAAAAAGTTTCATGTAATGTACTAATGCCTTCTTTCAAAATGATATAGCGACCCCTTTGGCCAATTGGGGTAAGATTGGTTTCAGTGATATTTGGACTAACCCTCTACAGTAGTTCATCATGACATTTTTACTTTGCATGTATGTTTTAGAGGCAGAAGAATAATTTGCATAAAACTTGCAATGTTGATTGAATTATTAAAAAAGCATGTTTCAATTTAAAAAAAAAAACGATCCGACAGATCTTTAGATATTGGTCCAAAGTTCATGTAAAAAAAGTTCCTTGCACGTGACGTGAAAGTTCCGGAATAAAAGCGGGTTTAAGTGTTTTACAAACTGCTCAAAATGGCAGAAAATCTAAGGACAGAGCGTACTTAACAAAGACACGGATGGCTTACGCTTGAGTCAAGGCACGCGTGTAAGCAAGTTGCATGTCTTCAAACGAAACGAGGCATGACTTATGCCCCTTTAAAGTTTGAGTTTTCAAACGCTTCGTATAGCGCCCCCCTTTGGCCAATTGGAGTAAGATTGCTTTCAGTGATATTTGGACTAACCCTCTACATATTTGCCAAATGCCATGAACGTGTCACTTTGCATGTATGATTTAGAGGCAGAAGAATAATTTGCATGAAACTGCATTATACAGTGAATTATTAAAAAATAATGTTTCGCTTTAAAGAAAATCCGGCCGCTGTGCGATGAGCGTGTTGGTCCAAAGTTCATGTAAAAAAAGTTTTGCGCACGTTACGCGAAAATCCCAGGAGGAGATAGATTTTGACTGTATTTCATATAATTCAAAATTGTGGGAGAGGTAAAGGTCAGAGGTCAAAAGTCAGAGCGTAAAAGTTGTTCGGCATGAGGAGACGCATAAGTGTATACAGGTTTCATTGCTGTACCTGAAACAGGGCATGAGCTACACCAGTTCAAAGTTGGCATTTTTCAAAGGCTTCCTACAGCGCCACCCTTTGGCCGATTGTTGCGAGCTTCGCGTTTTAGCCGTTTGGCATAGTCCTCTGCCATACTGCCGAGTTTCGTAAAAAGCGACTGCACGGTCTAGCCGGTAGAGAAAAAGTGGCGGAATAATGATGAAGTCCAATATCAATGAGTGGCCTTTTGCCACTTCGTGGCCTTGGCCACTAATAATACATTTTATTTATAAGGCGCCTTTCAAGGTCGCCGAACAACAAATTAAAAAACAACAGTTAATACAAGAAATCACAGTTTAAAAACAAGCAAAATAGTTTGCAGCAGAGCAACATCAGTCATATGCCTGTCGAAACAGGTGGGTTTTGAGATGGGTTTGAAATGTGGTGATTGAATTGCAGTTTCTGATGGCAGGGGGTAGGGAGTTCCAGAGGTGAGGAACGTGAAAGTGAAAATATATATATTTTTTCTATTAAAATGAATGGCAAAAATAGCAGTTATTGTAGATCAGCCGTTTTTGTGCAACATTGTCGTACGACAAAGTATAAGGCTTAAGTGGTTAATCACGCTATTCGAGTGCCGTGCTGCGAGCTTGTACTGTAGATCTGTTATTTTTGAAAAGTCGTGAAATATATGTATGTTTTAAGCGAACATATGTAACTCAGATTTTGCTTCTGGGGGGTCGCTGGAACTAAATATTTTGAGGTGGGGGTCCGTGGCCAAATACATATCATTTTGGTGGTCCTTCACATGAAAAGGTTTGAGCACCACTGACATAGAAACATAGGTTTTTCAAAAAATATTCAAAGACTCGCACAAATTGTCACCATTTTTCAAAAATAGCAGATCTACAAGCTCGCAGCGGTGCCGCACTGTGAGCATGCTATTTTTCAATGGTTAAAGCACAAATTGTGAGTAAATGCTTGCACCCAGTGCGACACCACTGCCCGCGTTGATTCGTATAAATCGACGTGAGCCGCGAGGCACCGCCCGAGCGAAACGCAGGCGAGAGAGTCGCCGTGCCGATGTTGTGAAGTCGTCAAATAATGCTGTGTGGTCAAATCTGTCCTCCGTTTCTTTGGTGTGAGAATGCATAGCAAAAATTGCAAAATAATTTATCCAAGGCAATGATTGTGCATTACATTAACCCATTTACATACACATGCATTCATAGAGCGATGGCGTCGGAAACCATGCAAGGCACCAACCTGCTCATCGGGAGCAATTAGGGGTTCGGCATCTTACTCAAGGACACTTCGACACTAACTCTGGGGGAGCCCGGAGAAGAGATCCAGTAGCAGACAGATTGTATGATTGGTTGCGCGTGGGTGTCACGCTCTGAAAAGTGTCGATCTACAAGCTTGTAGATAGACTATTTTCGGTACACAGCTAAGTATAAATCAGGCATTACCACGTAGACTAAAACTAAACTAAAACATTTCAGATTCCTATGACTAAAACTACATCAACTATACTGTCAAAATGAACACTGTTGCGAATCTAGTGTTAGCTAGTCTAACCTAACGCGGCACATTCTATGCTGCCCGGCGGATCCTGTGTCCTTCGGCGTCTCGAAATGAAGCGGAGGGTGACATGACTCCTGCTGCTGTCTGCTTTGAGTAAATGAGGAAGTGATCCGCGGTGGAAAACGAGTGATAAATCATAGCGATTTTATCATTATAATGGATAAGCCTAAACAAACCAGTTCACATGAACAATACTGATGTAAAATAAGATATCTGAACGGCTACATTTATTTATACAATTAAAATGTCATGAACCAGCACAGTTATAAGGGGGCTTGCCCAGGCTTATTTTTCTTCCCATCGCCAAAATAAGCCTGGGTTTCTG
Organism: Nannobrachium achirus; assembly: GCF_963921795.1. Classification (NCBI taxonomy): domain Eukaryota; kingdom Metazoa; phylum Chordata; class Actinopteri; order Myctophiformes; family Myctophidae; genus Nannobrachium; species Nannobrachium achirus. The sequence continues at coordinate 36,851,972 of NC_137830.1, forward strand.
AGGCTAAGTGTTAGGTTGCCAATATGCATTCCAAAAACACATCTTCCCTCCACACTTTATTTGAGCTCGGAGGCAGCATCGTGTCAGCTAACAAGTCACTGTCCTCCATTCACCTCTTCTTAAATTGCCCTCTCCTCTACGCTAGGTGTGAATTCCATCTGGGAAACGACGAAGCGCAGTGATATATTAGATTATAACTTCCCTCTTTTATAACCTCCTTCTCCCTCGGCTCTCGCCGACTTTCTTAGGCTGAATTATGGCTCGCTAACAAATGATGATGATATCCTGTTGCTGATCAGGTTCTAAGAATACAAGCCTTTATTCACAATCTCTTCTTACTCTTCGCTTCTCTCTTCTCTAAGTAAAACCAACAAAATAGCCAAAACTATAATTTAAAAGAAAACGTTTGAGTTTAATTAAATAAAAATAGAAACAAGGCTTGACACAAAAAAAATGCAATAACTTAACTAAAACTGTGTTGCATGATAACACTCTTCTGTCTGCTCTCTCTCTCCCACACAGGGGTGAGTTTTGGCTGGGTAACGACCACATTCACCTGCTGACCAAGTCCAAAGACATGATCCTTCGCATCGAGTTGGAAGACTTCGAGGGTGTCCGCGAGTACGCCAAGTACGACCAGTTCTACGTGGCCAACGAGTTCCTCCGCTACCGCCTGTCCATCAGTGGATACAGGTACACACATAGCTTCTCAGCATCAGTGGAGCTCACACTGAAGTTGCAGGCCAACTGAACTTTAGCATGCAAAATATTAAGCTCAGTTGAGTGCAGGAGTTTTACACATACCATAAATGTCTTCTTTTTAGATCACGTTATCAGCTGTTCGTTTAAATGAATTGAGCATTCAGTTTACCGGTAAACAAATTAGTAAAAAAAAAAAAAGAAAAACTAAAAACAACAACGCTAGGGTGGTGCAGAGTGCCCACCACCACGGAGGTTATGGGTACGGATGGGACGATAAGCGATATTATCGTATATTGTGATAAAAAACACTTGCGATAATCGTATCGTGGAGATTTTATTTATCGTGATCAACTCACCTTTTATTTGATGAGCTGCATATCCGGTACCATTTAAACCCTCTAGAGTTGGTAAAAGGTACTTATACGTAGGCCTAATTGATACAGTCTTTTTTCACTCAAATGTCTTTGCAAAAAAATAGTAGATCTACAAGCTTGTGAGCTTGTAGATCGGCCACTTTTGGCACGCAACACGGTGTGATGACGAAGGGTTAGCCGGGATTTACTTGGATGATGTGACGGACGAGGCTTGCACACAACAGAGCCGTAAAATAAACATCCAATGCAAGGTACAGTAGTTGGGAACATGGCGCTAACAAGTTGGTAGCTCCTTCAGCCAAATCGATATCATGCAAGTTCAATGCATTTTCATTCAAAACGTATTCGCTTCGTGTTTCCATTGCACTAATGTGCATTAGTATTACGTTTTTTAGATAAAGCCTCAAAATCCACCTCCTCCAAGCGCATAAAAGTTTTTGTGGATAATGAAAGTTTATTCGAATCGTGTGTTTCCATAAAAAGATTTAAGCGCAAAAGCCTTAATGCGCATTAACACTTTGCCGTCCGAAATAGAATGGTGGTTGGTAGATTAGCCGTGAAATTTCTATTATTGTATTGTGATCTGAGACATAATATTATGTTTATAAACATGAGCCCGCCGCCCCTCCTTCTTGGACAGCGCCGTTGTTTTTTCTTTTTTTTTCTCCCCCAGGTCATTAGCTCACCGTGATTTTCTCGATCTCCGTTGGGATAGAGTGGTGGTTTTGGCCGAGCATCGATCTCCCCGTGCGTTTCGCGTGCGAGATCCGCGCGCATAACGATCCATGCATATAGTCCAGGAGTGACTGAACAGTCGATGTGTCCACTTTGGATAGCCTAGCACCTAGCACTCCAGCTCTGCTAGTGCTAACGTCCAAACAACAAGTGGGTGGGAGGAAGGAAGGCTGAAGAAGGAAACGCCATGAGAGTCACTTCTGTTCATGTCAGAGCAGCCACGAGCCACCGATGGACGAGTGGTGACTAGGGAAGGTTAGACGATCGCCGATTTTCGGATGAAAATCATTTATTTCGGTAAATACAGGAAAGTACGGGAAAAGACGATTGGCTGCCCCTCCCCCCCTAGGAAGTCCGATATAGTACGGTTTTAATATTAAGGGGCTCCCCGTGGCTTGGAAAGGGTTAAGAGGCTTTATGGAAACGCCACTTCAGTCAGTAGGATACAACAGTACGTCCTCCCGGTGGGGGCTCCTCACTGGCAGGTGTCTGAGTCAGTAGGATACAACAGCAGTGACAACACAGAATGTGTGTGGGGGAGGAATCAACTGGCATAACGACTACATTTGGGAGAAAAGGGAGAGAAAAGGCTTCGAAAACAAAACTCCATACAGCACAGAATGTGCAGGTCTGCTCAAAAAGGAATAGATTAAGGTTCAGTGGCATTTCATTCACTGCAGGCAAGCAGCCCCTCCGCAGATTATATTAAAAAAAATTATAACTACATTTCCACGCTTCGTCCTCACTGCTGACTGACAGTAACTCGAGTGTTTAATAAAGCAAGACTAAAGTAGCAATTTGTTTTCTGTGACAGAGGTCCCTGGACTGCTCTCGACTTATCGATTTCATAAGAAAAGCTTTATTCTCTGAAAGAGCACCAGTGTCCCATTTGCATAGCTGTGCAATTTAAATCAAATAAGCGATTTGAAAGGACGTCTGAGTATGACAACCACTTAAAAAAACTATTATCGTAAATACAGACAGTAAGGTTGCACCAGGGGGACCATTGTAGGATAATGCTGTCTAGTGTAATTGAAAAGCTCTTTGCTAAAGTGTAAGGCGGCAACAGAGATTTTAATAACAGCTGATAAAAAGAAAATATCGTCTTTGTCGGGTGGGAGCCAAAACTCTTACTTTTCAGGATTCAAATTCAAACGCAGACCACATTTCAAGCTTGTGGATCTGCTACTTTAGATGCTTTATGTGTGACGCTATGATGAAATATGGAATTCATTTATGAAAAAAACACATAAAAGCTCAAATATGGAGATTTATATACAGTACAGTATTCACAAACAAACAAAAACACATCATTGCTGTCGGGCAGAAACCTTACATCTCCATATTTCTATACATTACTAGTATATGTAGTATTATGTACAGTATTTATTTTGTAGATGAATGCCTCATTTATTCCTACAAGAGCGTCACACAAAAGTACAAGCTCACAACGCGCTGAGCTTGTACAGTAGATCTGCTATTTTTGAAACATTTTGAAAGTCAAAGTCAAAGTGGTTAAGTCAGACCGTGAGTTTTGTAAATATTGAACAGATGGAAAGGGGCTATTGGCATAATAATAACCACATTGGATCCAATGGAACACAGGTTGACATGAAAAGTAACCGATTTGGACATATGGTGTTTTCCACCCCGACAGCAGACCATATTAAACGACAATCCACGTGTAAAAAACAGAGGCCACCCGGGTGCGCATAGGAGATACAAAAAAAAGTTGTGGTGCTTCTAGTATCAACTGAAATAAACACTATATTCCAGGAAGAAAAAAATAAGTTTATTCTATAAAACAGCCAACATGTTTCGACCGGTTAAGGTCTTCATCGGGTTAAGAACCAGACCAACAAACATCCTTTAAATAGTGTCTATTTGTGTGACGTTACAAATGAACAGGCAATTGATAACCACGGTTACCAAAAAGACACACCCAACAACGCAAATGTGTGTGAGTGCATGCACACTGATTGTGTGGTAGGCACACACATAAGCAGTTGCTACGGCAAGAAATAAAATTACACCTTGAGAAAAGCACAAAAACGGTATTAATACAAAAATGCAAAAATGTATATACATTTACATGTAAATCAATTTCATTCCTTTGAATATTTTTCTAACCAAAATATTTGCGTTTGAATTTAAACCACCAGCGGCACGGCGGGGAACGCCATCAGCTTCAACAAGCACTTCAACCACGACCAGAAGTTCTTCACCACGCCGGACCGCGACAACGACATGTACCCGAGCGGCAACTGCGGCGCCTACTACAGCTCCGGCTGGTGGTTCGACGCCTGCATGTCGGCCAACCTCAACGGCAAGTACTACCACAAGAGGTACAAGGGCGTGCGGAACGGCATCTTCTGGGGCACCTGGCACAACATGTCCTCGGAGTACTACCCCACCAACTACCGGCAGGCCTTCAAGACTGTCAAGATGATGATGCGGCCCAAGAACTACGCGCCGTAGGACGGACGGACGCACGGACGCACGGACGGACGGACGGACGGACGGACGGACGGACGGACGGACGGACGGACGGACGGACGGACGGACGGACGGACGGACGGACGTGACAAACCCAAATGACGTGGACGGACAAACGAACACGGACACAGACAGACGGACGGACGGACACGGACAGACGCACTGAGATGGACAGCCGAGATGGGCATACAGACGAAGACTCTCCCAAACATGCACGCAGTCACGCATGTATTAACTATGCTCCTACAAACAGAACAAAACAAATAAACACACACGTTTGTATTGCTATACTTGTGAGGCCATCAAAACGTTAGGACAGTAATTTTATAAATGCCATTTTTACCTTTTTTTTGCCTTTTTAAACCTATAAGCCCCGATGCTTGAGTTTAGTTGCGTGCCAGTGTCGAGCACCCAAAATAGCGGATCTACAAGCTCGCGTCGCATTGTGAGCTTGTAGATCAGCTGTTTTTGGCACGCGGCAGCATTTTGCACAACAAAATCAAGCCTAAATATGACATTTTTAAATCCATAAAAACAACAAATGGTCATCCCGCTGTCCATGTCTACAAGTTCTACTGTACTTGTGGGGGACATTTGGACCTCACAAGTATAGTGATATATATACACACGCACACGCACACGCACACCCACACCCACACCCACACACACACACACACACACACACACACACACACACACACACACCAAGAAATCATGAACTTTTAGGACCACTTTGATGCAGTGATAAAAAACAAACCGGGAAAAATAAAAAGAATAGAGAAAAAGAAATCAGCCCGACTAGCTTGTGGGAGGCGGAGGTGATGTGATATAATGGACAATGGAGAATTGGAGAACAGCAGGATGGGACAAGAAGTAAAACCTGATGTAAAAGGCTTCACATAAACACATGACAGCTTTTTAACGTTCCTCTGTTATTTCTGCACTCGCGACCTCACTGGCTCATTGGCTACCTGATGAAGTCTCCGTCGGGCAGAAACCTTGAATCTTTCTTTTTGCTTCGTACCCCTTTCTATCTCTCCCCCAATTTAGTCAGCTACGCCAATGAATTCCTCCAGGGGTGTTGCACCAAATTCTGGGCCCTAGGTACAAGGATTCACTGTGGGCCCCCCATGAATGTTCTTCATAGGGGGAGGGGGTTTAAACTATTTAGACTGGGAACGCATTATTTTGTGCTTTAACCATTGAAAAATAGCAGATACACAAGCTCACAGCACGGCACCGAGTGCCGTGCTGTTTTTGAAAAATCGTGAAAATGTGTGCAAGTCTTTGAATATTTCAAATCCTTCTAAGGTTTTATGAAAAACATATGTTTCTGTCTGTGGTGCTCAAACTTTTTCATGTCAAGAACACCCAAAATGATATATAAACTTTATTACAGGCTCAAGGCCCACAGGGTAGAAAACAATACATTACACAAACAAGATAAAAAATAAAAATAAACAAGAAACAGTACAGTACATTTATGTATTTGGCCATGGACTAACCCTAACCCTAAGTTCCAGGGACCACCCAGAAGCAAAATTTGAGTTACAAATGTTCGCTTAAAATAATACATACTATATTCAAGATTTGCACACGTTTTCACGACTTTTCAAAAGTAGCAGATCTACAAGCTCACAGTGCAGGGGTTTTAGACATACAAGGTTTCTGTCCGACAGGGACAATAAGCTCTCTCACACGCCCATGAGACAGCCGAGCCAACCGTGCCAGTACATGGTACCACTAAAATCTAATGAGCTGCTATCATTTTCCACTGCTCTAAGCGCTTTCATAATTAATGGCAGCCACTCAAGTGTGGGTTTTATGAGAGGCTGATGTGACAATTTGAACTGCAGCTAAAGAAATCTGTCACAAAAAGTCATCATGACGAGTGGTGCGATTCAAATGATTAGTTTATTTTTTCCAAAGATTTCACCTCTGAAGACAGTTGGCACACATGGAGAACTGTTCAGGGCAACCCCCCTGACGGGTGGAGTGGCCTCATGCAATGCGCACAATATGTGGTTAGTTTCCAAGGGTCCCTGAGGGGGTTCCAGGGGGCACCCAACAAAATGTGATATTTTGGCATCAAGATCAGTTTAACCAATTTAACCCCATATACGTCGAATATAGATCTACAAGCTCGGGTTAAGGTGGTTAAACTGAACGTGATGCTATGTTAACCAACTTTGGCTGGGGACTCCCTGGAACCCCCTCAACGACGACCTCTGCGGGTCCCCGGACCCCACTTTGAGACCCAGTACTGCTATAGAACCAAGACGTATTGGTTACGAACATTTATGCTACGAATACCTGTCAAAACGTTTGCCATGGTCGTTGACGCCTGATTCATACTGCGTGACTGTCACTCACTGAAAATAACTGACAAATGATTTTCAACTTATTGTCTTATTTATGAAGAGCAACAACGTCATGCGACAAGTATAAATTAGGCTTGCTTGAAGTGCCCTAAATTTAAAAAAGCAGCAATCTTAGAGGATGACGATGTGAGCTAACAAAATCTAAATGCACAGCTCAAACGCTTTCTATCCATCTGTGTGTGTGTGTGTGTGTGTGTGTGTGTGTGTGTGTGTGTGTGTGTGTGTGTGTGTGTGTGTGTGTACTGTGGACATTGACTGAACAACTGCACATATTGCTACTTGCCAGTTTCCAGGTGTATCACATCACTTGTGCAATGCTGCCACCCTGTGTTATTTAATGGTATAGCATCACAAAAAGGTATAAGGGCTCAACTCTGCAGAGAAATCTGTTAAAGGTATAAATTATTTCAGGAAAAGAAATAGGACATTTTGCAACCGGTAAGCCCTTTATCTACGTCGACCGACATCTATCAAGCTGCAATAATCAATTAGATACAAACAGTGTTTTTTATGTTTCCCCTTTTTTGTGCTTGGTGTGTTACATACTGTGAGCCACTGGTTTTCAAAGTGGGGGTTCCAGGTTAAAGGTGATATTGTTTGATTAAAACAAAAGGTGTATTCTGACAGGAATCATTTCTATGGAGTTTATTCAGTAATGGGGTTCTTTAGGGGTCTCCCTGTCTCTCAAGCGCTTTAATAATCAGAAAATACATTCTCAGGTGGGCTGCAAATTATCAGCCAATCAGGAGAGAGAACCAATTCATCCGGTTACATTTGACAGTGTTACAGTTCCAGTTTTGTCTGCTCATTTCATTGTGTCATCAGTTGCAATTTCACTTGTTGTTTATCCTGTATCCCGTGTGAGTTCTCCCTCCTAATTGTTATGGATTGGTATCCCAACCTGAAAATATGTTTTCTGTTTACCAAAGAGCTGGAGAGATATTGAGACTAGGGATGGTCCGATCAGGTTTTTTGGAACCGATCACCGATCACAAAAGTTTGATCACCCGATACCGATCAATCACCGATCCGATCAAGTTATTATTTATATATTATTTATATTTTCTAAATGTTAATGTTTTAACTTGAATTAATTAATTCACTCATGAATTAATTTATATATTTGCCTTATAGTTATTTACCAGCATTACTATGTATTTATTATCATAGCAGTAACTAATTATTCCTTCAGCACTGTGGAAATCAATACCCCAAAATGGCCTCAAGTGGGCATACTGAACGGCTGGTTGATCGGATGCACCGATCGGATCGGATCGGTGAATTTACCTTTTGATCTAAACCACCGATTATCGCCGATCATGCTTTGATCGGCCCGATCCGATCCATTGCCGATTGATCGGTAACATCTCTAATTGAGACTACTGTTCCTGAACAAACACTCAATAGCAATGAGTATTATCAGAATATAGAGATATTGTCGTTGTCGGGTGAAAACCTTGTTTGTCCAAAACCTGCATTTATCATTTTAAAAATTATTTAAACTTGTGAAAACAGCCAATCTACAAGCACACAACGCCTCGTACCGTGAGGCGTTGTGTGCTTGTAGATCTGCTGTTTTCACTACTTTTGTGCGACGGTCTTGTATGATGAAGCAGGGCTTTACTTTGCAAAAGAACATACAAATTTGAACCTTGGAGATACGAGTACCTTTAAGTCTATACTTGTTCTTTTCCTTCTAACCGAGTATTTCTGGTGAGCAATGTAACATTAAACGTTTAACCACATGAACCCTAGCATCCCTGTACTGGGGCCAAACATTCTGCAAAAATAGTCTCCATTAGAAGTACTAGCTCAACGCTGACTCAAGCTCAACGTTGTGAACCTGTAGATTGGCTATTTTCCTGCGAAGAGATTTGGTGTAGTCAACACCGTCTTTTTCTCAAACTTTATTGTAATGTAGTGCAAAGTTATTTGAAACACCCTCAGGGAACCCTGAGTGTTCCTGGACCCCACTTTGAGAACCACTGGTCCACACCACATCTCTAGGGGCCAAAGGAGGGTGCCTGGTGCAGAACCCTGGGGGACTCCAGTCAATTAAGTACAATATACAGGGTTTAGGTGGTTGTTAATGGAGTGTGGTGGATGTCATTCTCTCCATAAGTTAGAACAACACGTTATCGAGGCTGGGGGTTTAAGCTGAAGACGGATAATGTACAGTATTTATTTTTGCTGTGAGGCTATGATCGCTTTTTATATCACTAATATATTGGATTCATATAGTGAACATTAAAGGCATAGTATGTAACTTTGCCTATAGTTGTTTATATGACATCAGCCATTGGAGCAGTGTGGTGGTGATTACCTGCAGCCCACTCGCTGTACTTTGGTGTTTTCACTGTTTTGTTAGACTGGGATGTTTTTGGGGATGATTTTTGGCCTAAGGGAAGTTTCTCTAGGTACTGTAAACACCACCACACTACTGCAGTAGCTGATGACTGCTGGTATAGAGGGTACGTGTTGGGTAAAACATGTGTTGTAATGTAAACACAAGGGGAAATCGACATACTAAGCCTTTAATGAATATTGATTTATTGAGTGTTTATGAAGAAGAATGTGTAGAAATGGGATGCTTTGATGATAAGGACAACGCGTGTACATTTAGAAGCTATATGTGTGTGTAAATAGCTACAAGCTTTTCTATCATTTCATCTTCAATTGCCATGCAAAAATGAGAGATGCATTTACTTTTTTATATCAAAAACATAAATAAAGCTTAACTACATGGTTGTGCTTGAGCTCGTTTGTTATATACTAAGTGATGTCAGCACCAGGCATGGAATTTCATCATTTTAGGGACAAGGCCACTTTGACTTTTTGGTGTTTTGGCAAAAATGCCAGGGCAGGAAGACCATCAAATAAAAATATTTTCTTTCACGGAAAACTAAAAAATAATGAATTCAAATACGTTAATTATTATTTTTCAATAGACAGTATACTGTGTTGGACGGGGCATCAAGACCTCTGTTGTTCTCATGGCATACAATTTGTGAGGGGCAGAAGGAGGGCCAAACTGAGGGGCAATGGGAGCCATGGTCTTGAAATTCCTGCCACGTGATGTACTGTATACTGCACCTGTATACTGTACATAATAACATAGTCCTCTCTCTCGCAGCACAGCACTACATTTTACCATTTTACATATTTCACGTAACCTTAGACATCAAGACATGTTTTTCAGAATATAGGCCTGGAAAACAGTTTTTCTAGTTTCAAAATATATCCAGGAATTTCATGGCAGTGAGAACCCTACTGTTTATACATTTTCAATTGTCATTGAGCCTCGTGGTCCAAGGCTGCCCAAGGGCCCCTGGTAGTAGGGGCACCGGACCCACTGACCCTGGCTATAATCCATCCAGACTCGGTAGCCCAGGGTTTATGAGTCGAAGTCTGTCGGTTTCTACTGAGCAATGTGTTTTAGAGAATGTCAACACAGGAGTGAGTGTCCTTGTAAAAACAGAGCTCCTCCAGTCCAGAGTCCCTCATAGTAATAAAGAAACAAACAAACATCTAACAATCCACTCAAATAAATTCCTCCCTGATGATATCATTATCCATAGCGATAACGTGGCCTAACATGGCACAAGACAGGCCAGGGCTCCTCTGATCCGATTGGAAGGTTTAACTGTGGTGGCTTGTTAATAATGGGGGCAGGGGATGTACACCCATAAAAAGGTTCATGAGGTGGTGAATAGCGGGGATAGCAAATCTTGAATATATATAAAAAAGAGAGCTAAAGTCACTTAATGATACACTGAATTATGAGCCAGGGTGGGACATTTGCGTCAAAGTGTGGCCATGGGGGAAGGGGTCAAGCTTGTTTTATGCTATATAATGTTACATCTGATTCTACAAAGAAAAATTCCCATCAACATTCTATGAAACATTCTGACCAATAATGAGCGTAATGACAGTGAGACACACAGCCTGGCTCACCAGGCTACAGCAAGCGAAACCCTGCGATGGGAAATCAAGCCGCCACCCGATTTTGAGTGGCATGTCGCCGCGGCATGTCGACAAAGCGGCATGGCTCGGCTCATGGACAGGGACCTGTTACAATGCACATGTGGAATGCCCTCCCGCAAGCCTTAAAGGAGTGCAAAGCTCTAGACTCCTTCAAAATTGGTATGAAAAGTCACCTTCAGTGACTGTTTCCACCCCAATGTTTCCACCCCAACCCCCCCCCCCCCCTTTTTTTTCTCCCCTTTTTCTTTTTTTGTAATTGATGTTATCCTATGTAAAGTACTATGTGCTATCCGTCTGTCTTTCAATGTTATATGAGATACATAAAGTGGTTCCTGTGTAAATAAGCAATAATAATAATAATAATCAATCAACGCTTTTCGAGACTTTCCAAGCTGGGCACGATCAGTGCGATAATAAAAGGCTCTTGGATCCTATCCTACCTCATCCAGACACTGGATGTCAGGGCTGGCAGAGACGGCTGTACTGCTGCTGGAGGGTCTCTCCTCTGGCAGAGACGCATCAGGGGCCAAAGCAGTCAGTGGCGCATCCTCCTCTTCCTCCCACCCATTCTCCTCCATGTCTTCCTCATCCTCCTACAATTTTCATGGAATATCACAGATTGAGGCTTTAACCTTTGTTTTTTTGTTTCTATGAAAACATCTAATACCATTCATGTTTATGGAAGATGTTTCTGAATTTGTATTCTATTGCAGGGGTCTTCAACAGGGGATCCGGGACCCCTAGGGGGTCCTCAAAGTTACTACAGGGGGTCCTCCAAATCGTTGTGTGATAGAAACTTGTTCCCCCCCCCCCCCATATTCTGAAAACTTTAGCCAAAAATAGCATATCTACAAGCTTGTAGATCAGCTATTTTTGGTAAAGAGCTTTGGAGGGGGAACAGAGCAGACAGTGAAAGGTCAAGTTTATTAAGTACTGACAGTTCAAGTGGTTAAATATCTGAAAACACAAATTGACATGAATCCAAAATACACTGATGATTGTGCTGTCAAACAATGAAAATATATGGAAACTATTAAAAGGTTGTGGGGGTCCCTGTTTCATCTCTCTCTCAACTAAGGGGTCCTTGGCCTGAAAACATTGAAGACCCCTGTTCTATTGCTACAGTAGTTTGACCGCTTCAAATACTATTTGAACTTAAAATAACTAATACACGAAAATAGACGATCTATATTGTTGATCGCCTATTTTCAGTGCATGACATGCTTCCGCTGGAGACATATTGCCTTCTATGGAATCCAAATGACTGAAATCAGTAGTGGCGACTGAGAACTTTAAATGTTAAATGTTATTGTTATTGTCATTATCATTATTAAAGCTGCATTATGCAACTGCTTGTTCAAGTGATAATCTAAGCTTGACCATCAGGTCAAGATTTGTGTCAGATCCTGTGTCCTGTGCCTGTGTCAATGACCTTTGACACAAACTAAATGTCTCAATAGTAGAGAGACAAAATACAACCACCCAAAAGTTATATTGTATGAACATACTCTACTTGGACAAAATTACATTTAATGAATTTCAAAATAAGTTACATAGTACCGCTTTAATGTACATAAATCAAATACAGAGATACAGTGTAGTGCCAGGATCACAGGTTAAACCAAAAACCTTGCATCAGTCTTAACAAAATATTATCAAAACATCAGTACTTTGAAACTATAAGATACCTCCATCATTCCTGCCTCCTCCTCCTCCTCGTCTGCTCCACTCAGAGACACACTCCTCTGTTCTTCAGACCGGTTCATACTGAAACAAATGCACACATGCAAAGAGTGTTCATATCAGTGTTCAGGGACATGCTGGGCCCCTGATTCAGCCCGGGAGAAAAAGTTGGAGAGGCCCTCATTGCACGCTATAGAGAGAGATCTCTCTCTATAGCGCTGCTGCTACTCAAAGATTTGCCATTTCAGATCATGACAAGTGACAAGCCAGTGGGCCAATTACATGAGTTATATTTCGTCGTTGTCGGGTGGACTGGAAACCTTATGTCCAAAACCGTATGTGTTGTATTTATCATTTTAAAAATGATTTAAACTACTGAAAACAAGCACACAACGCTTTCACTACTTTTGTGCGACGGCCTTGTATGATGAAGCAGGGCTCTGCTTTGCGAAAATAAATCTACAAATTTGAAACTTGGAGATACGAGGTTTCTGCCCGACAGTGACGATTTACTTTGTTGGCCGCCTAGCCTCCAAAATGGAACGAAGGCCGACATTTTATTTTTAATTTTTTCCTAATGGCCGGCCTGGACCGGCCGGGAATGAACTGGCCGTTCGGGAGTTGTCCCGTTTTTCCCAATGGCCAGCACGTCCCTGTCAGTGTTCATTTTGTTGACTAAAACTATGATGAAAAATGTACGTCGACTACATTTGTTCACTGACCAAAACGAAATAAAAACTTAAAAACTAAGCTGTGTGTGGTGATTAAAACTAAATCAAACAAATAAAAAACTAGGCTGAAATGTTAGGGAGGGACTAGTGGAGAAGAGATCCAGTAGAACTATTAAGACAAGTCATTTCATGCTTGGCGGTGCGTGGGTGTCACCCTCCAAAAATAGATTGAGACGTTTTTTTTGCCTCCTTGCCTTAAAGGATGACTTCACCACTTTTCAACATATCTTCATATAATTGGTCCTCACTAATGTTCATGATAAAATTGCACCCAAAAAAGATCGACTCGTCTGTGTCTCTTAGGAGGGCTGTGGGTAGTTCAGAAACGTGTCTACTAGTGACATCATAGATGGGGAATCCAAGCTAATAGAAACTGCAGGTTTTTTTATTCCTGAAAAGTTACCATGCTATAATGGGAGCTCTTTGCATTGCTCTCACGATAATTACAAATCTAAATCCTTTTTGAAAAAAGTATTGTGTAAAACAAATCTGCCTAACGATGACGTCACTGGTAGACAGGTTTTGGAACCGCCCACAGCCCTTCTAAGAGACAAAGACAGAGAAGAAAGAAATTGTGCCATTTTAACATGAACATAGTGAGGACCCATTGGTTGCTGTGTCTTGGTGGGACAAAAGTCCTTTCTCCAGTGCACTTATACAAATACAATATAAAAACTAATTTAGCTCCTACTGTACATCCACCATCCGCCCACCCAAAGGGGAATTTTAATATCAAGTTTGAGGACAGAAAACAGGATGGTCCATTGAGTTCAATGGAGAAGTGGCGCCATGTTCTATTTGTTATATTCACCCCTTCACTTTTTCCACATTTTGTTATGTTACAGCCTTATTAGAAAATGTATTAAATTATAATTCTTTGCTCAGAATTCTACACTCATTGTCACATAACCAGTAAGACTCCCTAAATCGGGAGATAAGCGACCGTTGCTCAGAATTCTACACTCACTGTCACATAATCACATACAAAAATAAAAAGGATTTTGCAAATGTATTAAAAAGAACAAAATGGCAAAATCACATGTGCTTAAGTATTCACACCATATACTCAATACTTTGTTGAAGCAATTCGTCATGAGTATGATGCTACATTTTGGCGGTTACACCCCGCCATTCCGAAACACCGCTATTCCGAACGTTGACTTCTAACCCTAACCCTACCCCTAACCCTAACCCTAACCCTAACCCTTACCCTAACCCTAACCCTAACTAACCCTAACCCTACCCCTACCCCTAACCCTAACCCTAACCCTGCTTCGGAATAGCGGTGTTTCGGAATGGCGGACTGTTGCCCATTTTGGCACACCTATTCTTGGGGTCGTTTCTCCCATTCTTCTTTTCAGATCTTCTCAAGCTGTATCAGGTTGGGTAGGGAGCCATTTTTAAGATCTCTCCAGAGATGTTCAATAGCCTAAATAGGGTCCAAGTCTGGGCTCCAAGTGGGCATTTGCAGACTTGTCCTGAAGCCACTCCTTTGCTATCTTGTCTGTCCAGAGCGCTCTGGGGCAGGTTTTCATCATGGATCTCTCTGAACTTTGCAGCAATAATAAATATATATATAAAAAAACTAGTCTCCCAGTTCCTGCTGCTGAAAAACATTCCCACAGCATGATGCTGCGACCACCATGCTTCCCTGTGGGGATATATTGGCCAGGTGATGAGCGGGGCCTGGTTTTGTCTTTCAGACAAAAGAGTTTAATCTTTGTTTCAACAGACCAGAGAATGTTTTAGGTGCCTTCTCCAAATAGGCTGGCATGTGTCTTTTACTGAGAATTGGCTTCCGACCTGGCCACTCTACCATGATGGCCTGATTTATGTGCAGGATGTAATTTACTGTATATATATACTGTACAGTGTGCAGCAAAACCAGCATTGCATTGTATTGCTGGTGTTGGTCCACTGTGTTTTATCAAGTTCAGTGTCAACACAGCCATCTACCTGGGGATTTTAGAGCACTTTATGCTTCCATACATCAACAAGCTTTATAGAGATCATTATTTCCTTTAGCCAGAAGCACTTGGCACCTGCACACAGAGCCAAAACTACTAGTAACTGGTGTACTGAGCATGGTATTACTGGGCTTAACTGACCAGCCAACTGACCTGACCTGAACCCCACAGAGAATCTGTGTTGTGTTGTCAAGAGGAAGATGAGAGACACCAGAGTCAACCACACAGATGAGCTTAAGGCCTCTATCAAAGCAAACCTGGGCTTCCATAACACCTCAGCAGTAGGCCTACTTCAGGCTGACCACCTTCATGCAACGCCTCATTGATGAAGACATTTGTTCAAAAGTATTCCAGACCAAGTACTGAGTGCATAAATGAACATAACCTTTCAGAAGTTTGACATTTCTGTATTATACATCATTCTTTTGAGTGGTCGCGTGTAATATTATTCTAATATTTTGAGATATGGATTTTTGATTTTCATAAGCTGTATGCAAAAAAAAAGGTTATTGAATATTTCACTGCATGCACAATGCATCCTAAATATATATACATATTACAGAAGACAATTAGCAATATTACCTCTATGATGTAGCAGCCATTTTGACAAGAAAAAGTATATAAACACATGTGTCACCATGTGGCTATTTATTAAGCAACACAAATTAAGTCAGGTGCAGCATTGGCTCACTTAGAACCCCCAACTTCTAATCTGAATGGAAAATATTGTTTTGGTACTTAAAACAAAACCTTTTGGTTTGATGCTGAACTAAATGCCTGGATCCCGAGGCTACTGAATAACCTTGAAAATAGTTAATTACTTAATTTAGCTTCGCAGCCAGTGGTGTAAAGTAGCCTATAAGTACATTTACTCAAGTAGGCCTACTGTAAGTACAGACAGTTGGGGTATTTGTACTTTACTTTACTAGTAATTAGGCCTACTTGAGTATTTCCATCCTCGGATTCAAATATTGTACTTTTACTCAAACTTGAAAAGGGACATAATATATTTTCTTCGTAATGATATACTTTGTGCTTTAAGTACATGTTGATACCAATACTTTTGTACTTTTACTCAAGTAGGCCTACATTTTGAATTCTGGACTTCTACTGAGCATATGATTCAGTAGGCCTATTGATACTTTTACTTAAGTAAAACATTTGGGTAGGCCTACTTTTTCCACCACTGGCCTTTGGTTAAGAAAGACGGATGATATAGATTTCTTTAATAGATAAAACAAATCTGTTCCAAAGCAGAGGCGTCAATTGGGTATGGCAAGCTATGGCAGCTGCCATACCTTGGCTACAGGGGAAAATAATAAAATGTACTTTTCATCGTGCCTGTTGCTAGGTATGGCAACATGACTGGTGTCTTGCAAGTTGCACGCCCGCGAGCGCGTGCAAGACACCAGTCATGTTGCCATACCTTAGCTTTTTCTCAACTGACGCCGCTGTTCCAAAGTAGGCTAACTAGGGTCGCGGTAACATGGTTAATTCGTAGCTAAAACTCCCCACACTCACCCTTATTTTCAATTCTTCGTTTGTGAAGGTATTTCCAGGTAGTTTTCGGTGCAGTTACTTCGTTAAATGAACGTGTTGGTAGCGTTTTGGTCTCGTTTCGCTAAGGCTACAAACACAAATCACTGCTGACCACAGGAGTTGTGTTGATGAACTGGTGTTGGCATAGCAACGAAACTGTCTCCTCGTGGAGTAAAATAAATATAATAATAAATGCCCCCTTATTTAACTCCCCATTCAAATTATAACAACCAGCTCTCGTCGAAGCTATCTAGAACAAAAATAAAAAATACTGGCGCGAAGACAAAAACATGCAAAACAGAGGGGAAATAATGATAATCTATACCTGCCGTTGACGTCCAGGAGATGGCGCCAAAGAGCCGCGTATGAAGGGAAAACCCACCTGTTCAAATATTAAGTGAAAGTTGCTCTGTCAAATGAAAACCCCAAAAAGCACTTAAAATAAATACTAAAAGTATACAAGCTTTCTTTTATGTTAAAACATTCGTTGCTGTTTTAAAAATAAGATTTTTGTTTCCCACCCAAAAATCGAATATCTTTCAGATACTTTCAAAAAAAGTAGACTACATCAGTGCATCATGTGGTTTCTTAAAATGGACCCCATACAGGTCTTTTAACTGAACCACTGAGCTAGTGTTAAACAGCTATACAGGTGCGTTAATTAATAACAATTATCTGCGTTCCAGAGTCGTCTAATCAGAGGCTCTGCTGCGTTCTATTCACATCAAACCAGTCAGGGTTCTGCTGATGTTAACTATATAGCTACCATACAAATGTTAACCCTTTAAAAGCCACACCAAGATACATGTGGTGGAAAAATATACATTTGCATTGTTAAACGTATATGATTGGATGGTTGTATGGATGCAGATCTTTCATGATAATTCAAATATAAGTATATTCTAGAACTCTACATATTGCTCAGTAGTAGGTCTAATTAAGGTGCATTCTGCAATATTGTATTTGCTCCAATGCCTTGGAAATATACATTTAGTAGTTTATAATGGGTCATGCCTGGATCCCAGGCTAATGAAAGCAATTACAAGTGAGAACAACAGTCTTGCAGCTTTTAGCTAGGGTTTTCTGGGTTTCATCATGATTATACATTCAGGGATCATTTGATTCTATAATGTAGGTGTGGTCCCTCTAACCATGATGAGATATGACATTTCCTCCTCCTGAAGTGTTAACATAGTGTCTTTATTAATGTGTTCTGTGTCATTGATGTCTGTATGCTTCTGGTATGAGGGAGAAGATATGATCTGAGTGGTTCCTCTTAAATCAAAGATGATATATTATCTTTTATGTTCAAGCAGTGTCTATATATGTATAAGCTGTTGCATACCAGGTAGAATTCATTCAGTCATTATTCATTCAATATAATAACGTTTCAGCTGAATTACGTGCAATCTTTCTCTAAACAGAGTATGATAACTTGAAGGTGTTCTCAAACGTCTTTATTTACACATTCAATGACAGTATGTAGCATACCTCCACGATTAATGTCTTTGTAGGTACTGTATGTATTATTCTCTGTCATCAATCTCCAATACAATTATATTCATATTGGTCTCCCCCGACATTGTTGAGAAGTAAAGTGATAGGATATAATGCGCAGCAGTAATGTGCATTCTGCAATTATTGTTGGCATTTCCTCCAATGCCTAACTAGGACAGATGATACGTGTAGTTTAAAATCAGTCAATGTGAGCAACCACAAGTGAGGAAAAACTGTTAAGGGACCAGTGCCCATATACTCAAACTTTATTCAAATGTTCAAATATTCAAATTCATGAGGGGAGAAAAAAACAATGGGGATAAATGCGACCACCAGTGCTGCAGGACCAAGCGAAACAGAGGCCAGCCAAAAAAAAAAAAAAAACTGGTGGCAGGATCTCCAGGCAGACACCAAGAGACTGGGATGCACCTGTTTGCAGATAGAAAAGAACGCCAGTGACCATGAACTCTGGAGGTCCCTACTGAATGGTATTTGTAAGGGAGCCCGCCTGGGGAACCAGAGCCCCTGGTTGTCCATGGTTCGATTCCAGGCCAGGGTAGCAATGTCGATGTGTGTCCCTGAGCAAGACTCTCAATCCCTAATTGCTCACACGCTCCTTGTGGGCAGCGAATCAGCTGGGTTGGGCTGAAAATACAGAATTTCCCCCTCGGGAGGAAGTAGGTAACTATTATTATTATTATTTTGATGGCCTATACCCCATTAGGAGTGTAAGTAATTATGCCACCACAATGTCGAATATCCTACCAGCACCAGCCATCAAAAATGCAACCCCCTACCCTCCTCCAAAACTGCCATAAAAGATCACCAGTATGCAATTTGCAACTGGTCTGAGACAAGTCTTCTATAGCTTGCCAATCTTTAGACTCCCAACTCCATAACATACTCCCAACTGGTATGGATTCCCGCTTGCACCACTATTTTTCTGCCAACCACGGACACATTTTTCGCTGATAAAGTTTCGAGTTGTATCCCGATAGGGACACAATAGTAAATATTGTTGTGGGGACTACTTTTGCCACAACTGGCACTCAAAGTGACTACTGGGTTGGGCTGCTGTCTGGCAGACATAGCGGTGACATGTCCCACGTGCTGCCTGTGTGCTCAACATTGCCTGCCAGGATTCAGAGCGTTTTTCACCAACCTTGGAAATATTGCTGCATATTCTGCGTTGCTCTGAGCATTCAAAAGACGCCCACGGGTGTCCTAGAATCGGAAAATAATCCTTCTCCAGACGCGACCATCCATCTGAAAGATAGAGGCTTCCGCATGAACCTTGCGACCAGCTCGTTGCCACTAACACACACGCTGTGTGTTTTTTTTTTTTATTCCTTAGAAAAAGGAATAAAAAAATTGTTCCCGTTTCGTCATCAACGTGTCAGGTGACGTCCAGTGGAATCGGAAAAATAATTGGTGACTCATAGGCTAGCAAACAGCGCCATCCAGCGTCAAAAGACAAAACTCATCAAACTCGTCCTGTGGCAGGCAATGAGTTTTTAATTATCTGTCAAGGACTTAACCATTTTCTCCAGGTCATCTATGTGAAGGCGGAGCTTCTCCTGAGCCTCCTGGGCTTCGCTCCTCACAGTTTCAATGCATTTTTCTTCCAGGAACTTTTTCTTCAAGAGGAGGCTCTCTCTCACTTCCTGGAGCGTAGCGCTGATAGAGCTCTTCACATCCTTGGCAGGTTGTTGTTTTTCAGCAGAGTCTTTGGCCTTCTCACTCACAGACTTCTTCTCTGTGATCAGCTTGGCCTTCTCCTCTTCCTGGATCATGTTCTGTAGGATCATCTGGTTCATCTGAGCTGCTATCTGTCAAAGAGATTCTGTATTTGGGTACTCAGAAAACAAAAAGACACAATAAGGCAAAGACAACAGTTTTGAAATCAAGAGAGATCTTTAGTTTAGAGTTGACTTTCATGTATATCTATATATAGATTAAAGGTTTGATAAACAATTGTGAGCAAACACAACTAACTTAAAGTTTTTTTTTACTTGTAACTTAAACCCAGGATATACACATTGAAGTATAATTACAATTTACAATTGAAAACAAAACAATTGTTTCCAATATAAATATTCCAATCATTTACAGAGGTCACTAAACACGAGCTTATACTTCTAACTACACGTTGGTTACAGTGATGGATAAAAATAACTTGTTCAGAAATCCTTAACATACCCCACGCACCAAATTCAGCTCATCCATCAAAGTCTCCTTCTGCTCCGTCAGCTCCTTGTTCTCCTGCTCCATCTTCAGAATGGCCTCCTTCATCTGCTTTGGATCCTGAGGAGCTGAGCTGGACTTAACCAAAGACTTATTCTCTGCAAGTTATTAAATGGATAGTATGTAACTTTGCAGTGTTTACATGACAAAACTATATATATATATATATATATATATATATATATATATATATATATATATATATATATATATATATATATATATATCTTTGGATCGTCTTAGAATTGTCTCAAGATTCAAGATTATTTTATTCAGTCCCAAGGGAAATTTGTCTGGGACATGCAGGCTGCTACATAACATACAAGAAAAACAGAAAGAAAGGACATTAAAAAAAAGAATAGTGCAAACCACACAGTGCTGACATACAGTTAAAGTGTTATTTTCACAATTTGTCTGTGCTTAATTTGTGCCAGATCTTGTTTCATGACCTTTGACCTGATCTAAATGTCTCAATAGAAGAGCAGGGAAACAAAATATAACCATCCCAAACTCTACCATACAGATTGGACAACATAACATTTTATTCATAAAAAGAAAGGTTACATAGTGCCGCTTTAAATTAACTTGAAGAGTCTTTTTATTGCCATAGGTCACAGTTTACTATGAAACCCGGCAGATCCTGTCCGTCAGTGAGTCAGTCAGTCAGTCAGTAACGCCTCAATGTCTATAGCTGACCTGTTGTGACACCTGTTGACTCATATTTGGCAATGCCCATATATCGACACTCCATATGGCCAAAACGTCCATATATGGGCATTCCCAATTTTGTTAGGGGAGTACCCTAACAAAATCCCTTTTATGCCCATAAATGGAGATCCCTGATGTCATCAAGCCCCTGCCCTAACTAGTCCGAGGCCCTGCCTGGCCTTACTAATTAGCATACATTTACGCTCAAAAACGTCAATATTAAGTCCATATACTGTATGTATATGGGAAAATAATAAAGGAAATAAAAGTCCATATACGGGCATTCCCAGATGATGCCCTGTTAGAGGAACCACACTAACAGAATTCCTTTTATGCCCATATATGTAGATCCCTGATGTCATAATCAATATTAAGCCCATATCTGGGAATGCCAATATATATACATATTATGTCAGTCTAACCAGTGTGGCTGCCGCGACATGAGTCACACTTGCAAATAAATTCGGTCCTTGTCCCTTGTATGCCCATATATGGAGATCCCTGATGTCATCAATATTAAGCTCATAGCTTGGAATGCCCATATATGGACATATTGTGTGAGTATCATGCGGTCTATAACATGAGACATCCATGATGTCAGACGTCAGTCATATCCATATTTGGGGAAATATTTTGTCCACATTTTGTCCAACTTAAACAAACAACCACAACTCGAATTCCGTCCTTTTCGCCCTTAGGGCGTCTTACAGGAAATAATAATAATAATAAATTGAAGTAACCTTGAAGTGTGTTCTTCTCTGCGATTGTCTCCTGTTTGCCCTGTTTGTTTTCCGCCATGCTGCTCTGCCTCCTTATTGGCCGTAGCAGGCTTCTGGTCTGGCTCCTTATTGGTTGCAGGTTTCTGGTCTGGGTTCAGTTCTTGTTTGTTTTGTTCCATGCTGTTCATCAGAATCAGTGTTGGGGTAACAGCGTTAAAATTAACGGCGTTCTGTAACAGATTACTTTTTGGTGTAACCTAACGAGTTAGCTTAGGAATTTAGTAGTTAGTTAGCGTTACCAAAAGAATGCTGTTACTTAGTTACATTTAAGACCTACAGTATATTTTCCTGTTCTTTCTTTTGCCACAAAGGAAAAAGAAACCGGGGGCATAGCGATATTACAACGTAAAATTTGTTCGACGTCCCATTCGTTCGACTCTGGTGAATGATAACCTGCCGCCGCTGGTGAATGCCAACCTGGTGAATGTCTAAAACTAACCCAAACCCCAACCCTAACCTCAGTAAAAATATGCATAACCTAACCCTAAACCCTAACCCTTAGTGAAACTAATGGGACGTCGAAATATTGAGATTTTACAAAATAAACCATCTGACGCATTTACGTTGTTTCCTGAATTAATGTGCTCGTCTATGTCAACAAAGAAGTGCACGCACTGTCCTATCTGGTGTTACATGAAAATCGGTGACCGATGCCTTGCAGTCTAATCTACCGTATTCAATGGGTCACCACTTTTGGTGTCAAACACGGATGACGACCATGAAGGCATTAAGGTCTTGTTTACATTCATCATTTGTCACACATGTGCGACATGGCAGAGATTGAGAGAAGACAGAGAGTTTGCCTTTTAGTAAGGCCGTGGAAGTATTCACACTATTTTTTTATTTATTGGTGAAAGATCACTGTCAATGCAATTTAGTAGGGGTGTAACAATATAGTAACTGAATCGAAAAATCTATTTTAATTTGCAATGATCTACTATATCATTTGCAAAAGCAAAATATCGCACCGTTTTGGCTTTGTATCGTATTGTATCATTTTAAAATGCAGTAATCGGTATTTCGAATTGTTTTGCAATGCAAATAATTGATTGTATGGAAACAAAGTATTTGTGCCTTGTATTTGGCAATTTTAAGAGGGAAAATGAAAAAGAGGTCTAATTACCTTTCCATTCAATATAGCCACTCTTGGTCTATCGATAAATGTGTGTAATCTCTGTGTTCATGTCAAGGTGGGTTTCTCACATATGTGTTGAAATATAATGTCCATGTATTTGATAGATAATCACAGTGTTTACTTCCATAATACAAGATTTTTGACACGTTTTACACATTTAATTTCTTTGCTAAATAGTTACTATATCGATTTTAAATCATTGAATTGAATCGTATCGCCATGAATGAAGCAATATCGTCCATGTATCGTATCGTTATCCATGTATCGTGATGCGTATCGTATCGCTGTTAAAATGTATCGCTACACTCCTACAAATTAGCCATGGTGAAGCCCAGCACAGCTAAACAACACTCCGGTAGGCTGCACTCTGGATTTTATGTTTACCAAACTTCCTCCCAGTTCGGTTTTAATAAAAAATAATAAAACACAAAAATAATAAAAAAAATAAGTTACTTTTCTCAGAAGGTATAATGTAATGTAAAGGAATACTTTTTAATGGTAACAACGCTGAAACGTAACAAGTTACTTTTTACCCAACAATGATCAGAATATTATTTCTTCCGAGCCGCAGTCTGTCGCACTAAGGTCTGCTCTCCATTCAGCTCTTCACTGTTCTCTTTCAGAGCATGGTTCACCACCTTGTCCGTTTCATTGACTCCAACGCTGTCCAGCTGTGAAAGGAATACAGATTTGTGTTAGATTGATGTGTACGTTCATATAAAGATTATAAACAAAAAGCAAAAAGGTTAAACATAGCAGAAAAGGTTCCAAAATGTAATGTTGATTTGATCGATTGATTGAATACTTTGACAGCTTGCTACAAGTAGGTTAGGGTTAGGGTAGGAGGTACAAATACAATAAAACTAAAAGGATAACACATTTCCATTTCTATTGTGGTCCTGTCAATGGCGTCATTTATAATAATGGGTTGGTGAGTTTTATAAATCCAAGGGCCCCCCTACTGGCGAGGGATTTTTTTTTAACTAATTATGTTTTCAATAAATAAAAATAGTATCTACACCTAGTATCTACATATAAATTCATAGGCTATTATGTATTTCCAATATATTAAGGGTCTCTAATCTCTTAATCTATCGGCCCCCTCACAACAGTACAAAGGTTTTCAATTTCACATTATCGTGAGGAAGCGCCAATAATGAACATCCGGTAACGTGCTATTCATTCAATCATTCAACTTGTCAACTTGTCAACAAGTGAAAGATGGGGAAGGGAAAACACACGAAATGGTGCACTGAAACGTAAAGAGAGGAAAAATAGAGCAATGTTGCAGCTGCTGCAACATGCACTTCGCTGCGCAAATACTTTAAAACAGTGAGGCGCCTGCTACTACTGAAGATTCTGACACAGAAAGCGATGATGGCGGGGCCGGCGAAATGGAGGCGGCTGAAGATAGCAAAAACGCTTTTAGATCAAATTACTAGAGGACAGCCACATGAGTTATCCAAAGATTGTGATGATGATTTTGAGCAACCAACAACCTCCCGTTGCTCCGAAGTTGGGAGTTTGACCCAAACTGAAGGAGGAGGTGGTGAGGCATTACATTTAGTTTGACTCGGTTCCACATATAAATATTGTGAAAATAGTCGGCCGGCGGAAGAGGAAGAGAAGTAGCAGATCTACAAGCTCATAACGTGTCGCTCCGCGCCGCGTTTTGAGCTTGCAGATTCACTTCACGGGGCCAGGTCTTCTACATACACATGTATTGACGAAGTGAACGGAGATGAGGCGACTCTCCAATAGAGGGCTCTGGGGAAAACCAGGAAAATTAATACAAGGAAAAACAGAAAACGATTGGATTAAAATGCTTCCTATTAAAGAATACGGAGGATACGGGTAATTCTAGTAGGATGTACAGTATTTATTTATTTATGTGGGAGCCTTTATTAAGCACTTTATTTTTTAAATCTGAATGTTTGTGTAGATGTAAGCGGCTATTTAATATCATCCGCACAAACCAGGTCAATCCTCATCCATGACGGTCGTGAGATACGGCCGTCATGTTTCAGGGCTGCTACTTTTGATGATTTTGTGTGGTTCAGTGGTCCAGGGACCACCAGTGGTCCTTGGGGGGGTTCCAGGTGGTCCCTAGCTAAATGATGGAGAGATGGTAACCAAATTAACCATTAAGTTACTACAGGGGGGCCTCCAAATCTTTGTGTGATAGGACCCTATTCTGAGAACTTTATAGCCAAAAATAGCTGATCTACAAGCTTAGATCACACATAAACTGTACAGCGCTAATTTCTGATTCAGCAGTTTGGGTTGGGCAACTGCTGTTGTACCCTACTGGCTCACCTGCCAGTTAGGAGTCCCCACCGGGAGGACGTTGCGATTCCGTCCTACTCTTCCCGTTTGATATTCCCCAGCGACAGGCTCCACCCCAGGCTGTAGTCGCATGTGCAGCAGTGGCGAGGCCAGAAATGGAATAGAGTGCGGGCCTTGGCAAGACAAGGTGGGCACTAGTCACAGAGCTGTCATCTTACAAGTCATCTAGTATCGTTGCATCTTTTGTAAATGTTTGCCCATCTCTTTGGAATATCTTGTTGTTTTCCATTATATCAGACAGAATCTCTAGCAAAGGAAATGCATTTTGGTCTCATTGTTTCCCTCAAATAGGGATGCAAGGGTTGAAGTGTTTTTATCTGTTGCTTTTTTTTTTGTCATTATGCCAATCGATTCCTCCCCACACACATTTCTGAGTTGTCACTGTTGTAACTTTAGACTCACCTACCAATGAGGAGCCCCCATCGGGAGGACATAGATAGAGCCTTCATCCTACTCTACCCAACACGCCCTCCTGACAGGTGGGGGCGTGTCGCACCAGCCCATACAGGATTAACGTTAATGCATTAACACTATGCATTAATTAACACAGTCATCAAGTGATTGGATACCTAATTGTCCATTGGTCCCTGCAGGGTGAAGATTTCTTCCATGTTCTCCCATTTCAGCCAATCAGTCTCCTTCCTTCCAGTCGGCTTCCTGAAACCATATAGACACAAGTGTGTGATTATGTGCATGGCTGGTCGGCTCTGTTCTGCATGGCACGTCACCTCTGCTCGTCTGTGTCCAAATGGAACTCTTAAAGGCCAGTCCACAACTCCACACCAACGCAACTCCTTGCAAAAACATCGTTTTAGAGACCGATGCAGTGGCTAAAATGGGGCATAAAAAGGGGCAGGTCAGAAAATGTGCTTATAACTCTATGGTACAAATCTTGTAGTTAACGCTCCCAACATAAAAACATCCTACTCAATCAAAATACAGTGAATATGGCTGAAACGTATACATTCCAAACTACTTTCCTCCCCAATTTCTTCGCTAGGGAACAATCACAGCCCGAATGACCTCAGAAATTCACCTAAAAAATACACGCATAGGCTACGCGCATTTCTTTATCAAGAGAGACCAAGGAAGCTCTTTATGAAGGAAAGGATGCTTTCTTGCTTTGAACGCCGGGATCATGGGTGGCAAACCTCGCACCGGAAGTTCGATTAAATTCATGGCAGTGAATGGAGCCGGCTGGACCAGCTCATGAACAAACACTATTTATGAACGATTGCGACCTTTGTCATCGGTTCATTTTATTGATATTCTTTAAAAGCTTCCCATTTTCAAGCAAAGACGAGTAGTGTACTGTTCTCACTGCACACTGGATAGTGTGATTCAACAGTCAGATAAACACCTTTCCTCAACAAAGCCTCGTGTGTAGAGAGACGTGTGTAGTAAACAGGTTTACTGGCTTTCAAAACTACAACAAAAACATACAAGACAGTGCTTAAATTCTTGCTTCATAAACATAAATACAAATGCAATAAGAATGTATAGAATCACTACACAAACATTATATCAAGAGCTACACAGGCCTACAAAACACACACACACACACACACACACACACACACACACACACACACACACACACACACACACACACACACACACACACAGTGTTGGAAGCAATCACATGCTATGCAGTAGAATTAAACAAACAACAGTGAATTAAACAGTCAAACTATCAGTGAAGATATCTCTACAAACACAAAGTATCAAACATACCAACGATGCTCTTGGAAGAACAACATGTAGTAGTACAATTGGAGTACTTCCGACATGTAGCAGAGCATTCAGCTCTCTCTGACTAACTGACTTTCTGTGTTCTGACATGTAGCTGTGCAGTGTGTTCCTTAGTAACACCTGATCTATCTTGGTTGAGTTGATTACTTTGACACTGAAAATACAACTTCAAAATAAAAGCTCACAGCTCTTGGCCCTTGTAAACATCAGCCTCTAGGGGGCTTCAAATGGAAACACACTAACATACTCACACCATCACTTCAAATTAGAGTTACAGTACATCTGTAACAGAACAAGTAGCTTCCAACAATGTTTAGATCTTTCACCAAAACTGTAGCTGTTGATTACATTCTGCTTCTGATTACAGTATGGTTACTATATCTATCCTCTTGGCCTCTGCTAACTCTATAGGGCCCTACAGACGGAGAGACACAAACACACTCGCTCAGCGAGTAAACGCTGCGCGGAGTTTCACAAAGATGACCACAAACCAGCTCTCGGCACACTCGTGGGGGGGATTTCACAGGACCGCACCCGTACGCCTCACCACCCCTAAACTTCTTTGTGCGGCCAAAATAGCCGCCCGCCTCTCACTGAAAATGAATTACTAGGACGTGGCGACCATGCTCCGTCTAGAACCCCCTTCTGTCATCAATCACAGGGCCCTTGGCAGCCGAGGGTATCAGTGTTAAGGGCCCTTCAGATGAGCAGTGGTTGCCGCAAGGGCTCCTGCTAGGATCAGCGGCAGCCGCGCCGCGGTGCGACACAAACACACTCGCTCAGTGAGTAAGCGCTGTGCGGTATTTCACAAAGATGAACAAAATCCATCTCTCGCCGCCCGCGTGCGCATGCACTAACCGGCCTGCGCCCGCTCGCCTCGCCGGCCGAAACAGCCGCCCGCCTCTCATTGAAAATGAAGGAGGCGGTGACCGTGTACCGTCTGGAACCCCCTTTACACATTATCATCTTGTCTAGTCTCAGAATAACAACATTATTGGCGCTATGAATTATATAGACCTAAACCAGCTGACTAATGAATTATATCAATGCATAAGACCTAAACCTGCTGACTAATGAATTATATCAATACATAAGACCTAAACCTGCTGACTAATGAATTATATCAATACATAAGACCTAAACCAACTGACTAATGAATGATATCAATGCATAAGACCTAAACCTGCTGACTAACGTCAGTAGAAAAGCACTGAAATGGTTAAATCTACTTTGACGTGAGTGTTCCTGACTAAATGTATTAACTCTGGGAGCCGGTTTCAAAGATGTGCGTATTCGGGCATCCAAAACGCCGGCTCCTTGTGGCAGAAAGGTCTAAACAGTTAAAAACATATACGGATTCACCTACGATCGTGTTCATATGGACGATGTCTTTGTCTTTATGCCTATCAATTCCTCTCGACAGACATTTGTGTGTTGTTCTATCCTACTGACTCACCTGCCAGTGAGGAGGCCCCACTGGGAGGATGCAGAGTCTTCGTCCTACTTCCCTTTGACAGGTGCCGCCCCCAGCCTGTAGGAGTGCATGCACTGACAAATGTCACCCTCCCACAAAAGTTGAAAAATGTTTCTATCACACAAAGATTTGGAGGACCCCCTGTAGTAACTCTGAGGACCCCCTAGGGGTCCCGGACTCCCTGTTGAAGACACTTGGGTTAGAGTCAACCACAGTGAAACGTACAGGCAGGCCCGGATTTATATGACATGAGGCCCCTGGGCAAGGGGAAATAAAGAGGCCCTCGTGCGCGCGCAAAAATTCCACCTCCGGTCCACCTGACCACACCGTGACCTCACCTTCGGACCGGCCCATGACTGTGTATCCTCATTGGCTCATTGGAAGGGTCTAAAGCGGATACAGAATTGGAGTTTGCGTGCATGTGTGTAGCCTATGTGTGTGGAAAGTACCGGATACATAGAGTGGGCGGGCTTTAGACTGCACTAAGCTTTCAGAGCAGCTACATGCAGTGCGGCCAGCAGAGCAGAAGCTCTCAATAATAAAACAAAATGTACTGTAACTAAACATAAAAATATCACTTTATTTGGATTGCAATACTTTAAAATGTCATCATTAAATTTACTCATTCAGGGTCTTTTCAAAATGGCTTCCAAGTTCCACAACGCCTCCCTCTCCATAGACTTCCATGTAATTCATAGTGCACGGATCATGCACGCCCATGCCTAGATCATGCACCACGTGTGTCCACACTGTTCACAGCTTTCAAACAAAAAAATCCGAATGGAAATCCGTTCAGGCATTCATGAGCTAGCAGCCATTATGTTTTCTTGAAATGTAAACAAACATGGCTGCCATGTTTGTTGGTATGGGGGTTAAACATGGAATTTCGCGATTGCGATCATGCCTACTATATTTTTTGGGGTCCAAAAAATATTTTTTGAAAAAAAAAAAAAAAAAAAAAAAAAACTTTTTTTTTTTTGAGGCCCCCCTCCCCTGAGGCCCCTGGGCTCGTGCCCACCCTAGCCCAATGGTAAGTCCGGCCCTGCGTACAGGCTCTCCTGTGACACAGGCCAATACACTACATACAAAAAGTCACTCACTTATAGGTTTTCAGCTCGTCACGTCGCTCACTGTGGCTGCATCATGTGAAACTCGACTAAATACAAGCTTAACTCTCACTGTTTCTGTGTCATGTTGCAGCCTCCTCACTCTCAATGCTTCCGCGTGGCTTTGTCACTCAGGACACAGTCACTGAGGCGGTACTGTCAAAGGGAAGTATAGGACGAAGACTCTGCATCCTCCCACTGGACTCTGCCATCGGTCACACTGGTAACACTAAACACTAAACACATTACATTTACTCTAAGTACTGTACTCAAGTACAATTGTGAGGTACTTTTATTTTACGGGAGTATTTCCATTTTGTTTTACTTTTACTTCTACTCTCCACTACATCTCAGAGGCAAACATTGTACTTTTACTCCACTACAATTATTTGAAAACTTTAGTTACTAGTTTGAAGATTTTGATTATTATTACAAAACATGCATTTACCAGTACTTTCTACTTTTGTACTTTAAGTATACATTTTGCCGCTTATCTTTTAAATAAGGATAACATGTCCACATAACCCCTCTTCTTTTTGTTGCAGTCCATTTTTATGCTGTATTTTCCAAAAAAAGCCTCTTTATTTTATTTTTATTTTATTTCATGTATTTTTATTGTGTTATGTAGGTGGTGGGTTTTTGCAGGTGTTTAAAAAAGATGTAAAAAAAAAAAAAAAAAAATTATTGCAACTATGGACATAAAATGTGAATTATGAATTGAAATCATTGCAATAAAAAGTATTAAAAAAAATAGTATACATTTTGATACCAATACTTTTGTACTTTGACTCATGTCAATTTTGAATTCCGGACTTTTACTTCTAAATCTCCATTGCAGTATTGATACTTTTACTTAAGTAAAAAAACTGGAGTACTTTTCCCACCACGGGCCATCTGGTCACGGCCGCCTCGATCCCTGCCATGGATCCTAACGACCGCTGAGGAGACCTAACTACAGTAAACATGACACAGACTCAGAGGGTCGGTCGGTGCAGTGTTGACCTGAACCTGACACAGACCCAGGCTCAATGCCAGAGTGACACACATCCTCTCACCAGGGGTGTCGCAGCCAAGTTCTGAGCCCTGGGTGCTTTAACTATTAAATAGCAGATCTACAAGCTCACAGCGCGGCACCGAGTGCTGCTATTTTTGAAAAATCGTGAAAAGTCTTTGAATATTTCAAATCCTTCTAAGGTTTTTAAAAAAAAAAAAAACCTATGCTTCTATGTCAGCAGTGCTCAAAACCTTTCATGTCAAGGACCCCCAAAATGATATGTATTTGGCTGCGGACCCCCATCTCAAAATATTTAGTTCCAGGGACCCCCCAGAAGCAAAATTTGAGTTACAGATGTTCGCCTAAAAAATACATATATAAAGATTTGCACACATTTTCACGACGTTTCAAAAATAGCAGATCTACGAGCTTGTAGATCTGCTATTTTTCAATAGCTAAAGAATAAAAATAATTAAGACCCCTCCACCTTGGGCCCTCTTAACTCAGTCCCACTTTCCCCCCACCCTTGTGACACCCCTGATCCTCTCACTCACCCAGCGTCAGCGAGTCTCTGCTGCTGCCACAATTTGTCACATGCACCGGACTTCCTCTCCTCTGGCCTCTGGCGTGTCCCACACCGGACGTCCTCTCCTCTGGCCTCTGGGTGTCCCTATGGGTGTCCACTGTCCCTCTTTTCCTCCCCGCTGTCCCTGTGTCCACCGCTGTCCTTTATAGTGACACCCTCCTCCTGCGGTCCTTTATGTGGGAATGAACGACACCCTGCTCTACCACCCTGCTCACCCTCCCCTCCCTTCACACCATCATGTGACACCCTGCCCTGCCACCCTGTCCTGCTCCTCCCGAGGGGGGGGGGGGGGGGGACTGTCAGTCAGCGGTGACACCCTCTGTTTTCACACCATGTGACACCCTGCTCCTCCGGGGGACCTGTCACTTAGCAGTGACAGCGGAGGAATCTCATCCAGGTGCAGGGGATTAAACATTAATGTACACACAGCAATACACACATACACTGTAGCATGCCAGTGAACACACAATGACACAATGAGTTCACAACACTACTGTATAGCAGACAACCCACACAATAGCATCACAACACATGCTACAACAGTGAAACACTGAAGCAATACAACATCAGACCAACCATAGCATTTTAGTTAGACAGATGCCAATTTATTATTATTATTATTGTTATTATTATTTTATTTTAAGGGTCCAGTTGTCCGGATGAATTCAAATGAAGCTAACACGGAACTGAAAGTTCCTATGATTGGCCCCTAGTTGCGCTGTTCTGGTACCAGAAGCGTCATATTCTCCATAGGATTCCTTTCATTTACCCCCAACTTTTACATTTGATTTTCTTGCCTTAATTATCATTGTCATAAATAAAATAAAAAGTCTAAAGTTTAAAGTCTCGTTTCAATCACCATGATATGCGTTTTGTGATAATTTGGTCCAATTTATGTTATATTTGATGTTAAAGCATGCAGGGTATGCTGTAGGAGGGGCTTGTGATGATCATACAGTAGGCTTGTGATGATTCTTCTTCGTAATATGGGCACTGATGACGCGGAGGAGAGAACACGCTCCCCCAGCGCCCAACTGCGTCCCACATATATTATACTGTTCTATCTTTGTTTATCAGTGATCCTAGTTTACTACACTGGCACTTCAATGTCTCTCTGCATTCTATGTATGTGTTTACCTTGCTTACTGTAAAGTCCCTATCAGAGTCGGTACCGCGGTGAAGAGCTATCCACCGCGGTGTAGTCTTTTTGAGTCATAAAACTACAACGTTACGTCATTCTTCGCGGTGAAGAGCTTTCCACCGCGAGTCCCGACACATCTCTCTGTTTTTACATTCAGACAGATAGGCTCTTCACCCCGTTCACTGATTGGTCGACCTGGACCTGTCACTCACTGTGAATAGGACTTCACCGTGACTGACTATGATGGCCTCCACTTATTTTCTGACTTGAGGTGGAAAGCTTTCCACCTAAAATTTGCGGTGGATAGCTCTTCACCTTGGACTATGATAGGGGCTTAAGACACTCTGGATAAGAGTGCCTGATAAATGCCTACATTGTATATTGTAACCAGTGGTGGAATGTTTGAGTGGCTGTATTTTACTTTCATGTTTATATTTGTGGATACTTGGCTAATAATAAAGTATTTTTTTTTAAGCATGTACTTTTGAAAGCCACTGATACCAACCTGATGTATACTAGAGGTCCTGGTTGGAGATAAAAACAAGCCGCACCATAGGTCCTGGTAGGAGATAAAACCAGCATTACTATACTGTAGGTCTTGGTAGGAGATAGAAACAGCAGTACTAGAGGCCCTGGTAGGAGATAAAACGACCAGGTTTAGCTAAATAGTGCTCTTGTAATTCACTCATTCATGACCACAGGCTCTCACCTCAGTCTGGTGTTTTTTCCATTAAGTGTGAGTTAAACATGTATAATTAACACCGTTAACACAGTGAGGTAATCGATACTGTCAGGGAGAATTCAATACTAATGTGACCCAGGTCACCACCAAGTCAAACGTAATTAATGAAAAATGGAAAATCTTCCCAAGTTCCCATGTATTCCTGCAGGTGACGTTCTCATGCATCCAAGTCTATTCACTGTATACTGGCTGTATGCATGCATCAATGCAGCATGGTCCAAGGCTGTTCACTGTATACTGGCTGCATGCATGCATCAATTGCGCATGGTCCAAGTCGATTCTAAGTTAGCCTGGTTAATAAACCAGACTGCACAACACCACCCCCTGTTGGTAGTGGTGGTGTTGTGTAGTCTGGCCCTTCACATTAAATAAGCTTTTTCCACCAGCCCTCAGAGAGGGCGAGCCAATCAGGGCTGTAGGCTTGGGGCACGTGGTGGGTGGTGGCCTGGTTCAAAACCATTCAGCCAATCAGGCGAGTCTGTGTGTATTCAAACACATTCCCCCTCCACTCTTATTACAGACATCAAACAGATTGTAGTCTTTGATGCTTTCAGTGACTAACAAGCTATTGACACTTGTATGGCTCAATCAATTACAGCAGCTCACAAGCCCTTTGAAGTTCAGAGGGAGCAATTAAGAGCAAGTCAACTTAAAAAAAAATTAAACCACCCCCTGCCCGCCCCCCCAGAAGTGGAATGTCTGCCCGAAATCTCAGACTCTCTTCCCAAAACGAAGTGTGTGATAGAGTCTGACGCTTGCAGTCAGGCTAATTCTAAGTATACTGGCTGTATACAGGCATCAATGCTGCATGATCCTGTCTATTCACTGTATACGGCCTGCATAGTGCATACATAATGTATATCAATGCAGCATATATGGTCCAACTGGGTATTCATTTACATGCATCAATGTAACATGGTCTTTACTGTATATGTTTTGGTGGAGAATGACCAGTGTTGCCAACTCTATCTCGTGAGAGAAATAAGCCAACGCACCTCCTAAAACAAGTCAAAAATATAAGCCAAATCTTGCAAGAGAAAATGCCAAATCTCACCTCGGAAAACGAGCCAAAACAAGCCCAATATATTGCCATATATTCCTAATAAAAGATTATTAGAAGCATATATCATTATAATGACTATTTAAGTTTATAATAATTTATGTTTTGTTTATTTATTATCAAACAAATAAACAGGGTGCTGCTCACCTTTGTAAATAAGTATAAAGGTAAAGAAAAAGGCTGCACACTTGTAGCCACGATGCTGGATTTATTTCAATAGAAATTAGGTTTCTATTTTAAATAAATCCTGCATTGTGACTACGAGTGTGCATTCTTTTTCTTTGGTTATTTTATTTATTTTAACATTGCACAATGCACATATACTTTAGCCAGGGCTTAATAAATAGACACCAGAATTATTTTCACTCCTTATGTGATTCACACTCCCCCAAACCTACAGTATGGAGTATTATAGTATATACCGGTACATCAAAGAAATGTTGGATTGTTAGATTTGCCAAAGAAGCCATGGTGTTTTTAAAACAAGACAATAAAAATAAAAACTCAGCTTTTTTTCCTGCAGTTGCGGGAAATAAGCCAACATGGCAACACTTAGCATGACTCTACGCTGCAGATTAATGTGTCATGGTTGGCCCTGTGTAGGAACGTGACCCTAAACCACAGATGAATTCTTAATCAGGTTTTAATTTAGTAGCTTATGTTACGTTTTCTTACAAGTGGCCTTATATATGTTGGCCTCACGTGAACCGTTATCAGTGACACTGCAGCAGTAACGGAAAGAACACCACGGTACACTGGTTCAAGGATCCAAATGGACCCTTACGCACCTGTAACTCTGAGAGTGTACATACTGTATTTTTATATGAAAAAAGAAAGTTCACAAGAATATGATATGAAAAATCACAAAATAGGCCTATTCATACATGTTTTTTCCCCACAAAATAATATGGAACAAGAGGGCAGTCAGGACGACTAAGGAGGATCGGTAGGCAACATTCTCCACCTGATTTATCTGGCAGACAAGGTGCTCAGTGATGTAGACATGGTCAAATATCTGAGTCACATCATTAGGGATGACCTCTGTGATGATGATGATGATATTCAAAGACAGTAGGCCTACTGTAAATTGTATGCACAAGCCAACGTGTTGTCTTTCAAAGCTTACTGTAGTGCACACAACTGTATACTGCCCACTTGTGGTGCAGATACAGTTAAGGTAACTATAATAAGTTGTGGGTGGCATATAATGATGCTCTCAGAATCCAGCTGTTTGTAAACAGTGGTGTTCCCACTCTAGATGCTGTATTTAGGAATCTGATGCACAGTTTTATGACAACGTTGAAGGACTTAAATAACCATTTAATTATAATGGCTTTAACCATGACTAAGCTGAGACATTGGGGAGAGTGTCTTAATGCTTTTTAGATGTACCTCTTCTATATCATGTTTTTTTTGTTGTGTTTTTCCCTGACTGTATTGTCGTTTATATAGACCTATTAGAGTCTGACACTGGAAAAAGTGCCCCTCATAGCACAGGTCTCCATCAGGTCAAGTAGGTTATTGTTGTGAGCAGACAATGTTCAGAATTCAGGATGGAATATGAAAAATCGGATCCGTCTTGATCACTTGACTATAGAGATGTGTACCGATTTGCGTGATGTTTGGACAAGATAAGAATAATATACAAGCTGTCTAGTAACTAAGCTCGCTTACCTTTTGGCAAACAAACTAACAATTAACAAACAAGTAACACTGGCTACCATACACATGTGGATTGCACTCAGGTGTTATACATATTTACCAGTAAGACTCCCTAATCGGGAGATAAGTGACCATCAGGTCGCATACACAAACTTTAGAGGGCAATGGTAGCCAATCAGGAAGGAATATGGGAAATGGGACAGATCCATGTTGATGACATGACTTCAGAGATACTGTGTACCGCTTTGCATGATTTTAGGGCAAAATCTGTAGGAGCAGTGTCCAAAAATGTGTTCGAAGAAATTGGCCTGATGGTGGCGCTATATGGGACAGATCCATGTTGATGACATGAGTGTAGACCTACTGTGTACCGCTTTGTGTGATTTTAGGGCACAATCTGTAGGAGCAGTGTCCAAAAATGTGTTCGAAGAAATTGGCCTGATGGTGGCGCTATATGGGACAGATCCATGTTGATGACATGAGTGTAGACCTACTGTGTACCGATTTGCGTGTTTTTAGGGCAACATTTGTAGGAGCAGTGTCCAAAAATTCGTTTTGCAAGAATCTGCCTCATGGT
>NC_137830.1:36890866-37030866 GCF_963921795.1 Nannobrachium achirus
TTGTTTAAACACAGGACACGCCCCCTTTACACCGACATTGATATTTATTTAAATAGTATCGTTTTCAACACAAATGAAATGTGACAGTAAAGCCAAGAGTCATGTGATCCGGAGCACACATGACACATGGCACAGCAACATTAACAAACTGATGGACTGTCCAATTCAATACGTTTAATGTCTGCAATATTTTGTTGGTGTGAAATGCATTTTGGGATTCATCAGTGACATACATCAGTTGTATCAAAATGGGACAGAACAGGTCCTGGTAGGATATAACAGCAGTAGAGGTCCTGGTGGGAGATATAAAATGTCTCAAACATGTATAATTCACTTAATTAATAAATTATTAATGAAATCTATTAACACAGTAAGGTAACCAAGCTGTCACTATATGTGAGGAAGTCACCTGTCTAAACGTCACCCCCACCCCACCCCTCATTACACGTAGGCCTACAGACTGAATGATCACTCAAGTGTCCTCATTTGGGGTTGTCTGTTATCCTTTTTCCTCCTTTTCCTACATTTAAAGAAATATAATTATTGCGACCGAAGTTTACTATGAGAAACGTCACAGCTTGTCTGTGTCCGTCTGTCTGGACATGTAGATGTGTACACATTTTTACGGTCTATGGGTTTGCCGCTCTGACATCATGCTCTGATGTCACTGTCATGTCAGGGGAACCACTCTAACAGAATGGGTTTGCCACTTTGACATCACGCTCTGGCTTGTCACACTAACAGAATCCCTTGTATGCCCTTTATATGGAGTTCCCTGATGTCATCAATATTAATGATGCCCTGTTAGAGAGATCCCTGTGATGCCAGAGGGAACAAATTCCTTTTATGCCCATATATGGAGATGTGGAGATCCATGTGATGCCAGGGGAACAAATCCCTTTTATGCCCATATGTGGAGATCCCTGATGTCCACAAACCTGATGTCCACATCCCTGATGTCCACATGTGGCCTGACCTCGCCCTTTGGGGTGAGGTCTGGCTATCCGTGTATCTCTGAAGGTCACACCTGACACTGTGGTTCCTCTGACATATCACTGTGACATCACAGGTGATATCACAGGTGACATCACCTATGTAAAAGTCCATATTCCCCAGAATCCCTTTTATGACCATATATTATGAAGATCCCTGAAGTCATCGATATTAATCACTGGCCAGATGGCCAAGACATAGCCCATATCTGTGTGGCTGGTTCAGATATAGGATCTCCATGTAAAAGGGATTGTATGTTGTGATGTCATGGGACCACTATTACAGAATCCCTTTTATGCCCATATATGGAGATCCCTGATGTCATCAATATTAAGCCCATATCTAACAGGACTTCATATGGGAATGCCCTTATATGGAGGAAGACAGCCCATTTCTGTGTAGTTAGTGAAGACAGGGATGTATGGGCATAAAAGGGATGTACCTATGCAGTATGGATCTCTATTTGGTAACTGGTCCGATATGCATCACTGGCCAGATGGCCAAGAATGGGCGAGGTTGCATGTCGCCTGAGGCGTCTTACTAGTATATACGGTATATATATATATTGGGGGGGATAGGGGATCGAGATGCCACGCAGTGAAAAAACCTGATTATCTAAATCCGGCTGCAGGGAGCAGCATGGAGACATCCCTGACCGCTGCCTGCCCCACCATCCTGATGTGCTCTGGTGATTAAAGGGCCAGATGGTATTTACTGGCTGAATTGGGCCTGACAGAAGTTCCAACATCAACCTGCAATATGCACCATCAGGTATGTGGCCGAGTGCAA
This sequence comes from Nannobrachium achirus, assembly GCF_963921795.1. Lineage (NCBI taxonomy): Eukaryota > Metazoa > Chordata > Actinopteri > Myctophiformes > Myctophidae > Nannobrachium > Nannobrachium achirus. The sequence goes on from NC_137830.1 coordinate 36,892,649, forward strand.
GGGGAGGAGCACGCCCCTGCCATGCAGTGCAGAGTCCAGGGTCACTCCCTGTGGTGAGCAAGGGGCGAAACTCCAGGCCACGGTGGCTCCCTGAGCTGAAGACCCTACAGCTGGTGCTTAGGCACCGACGGAGGTGCGTCAGGCAGAGACGCCCTATTATTAACACATTCAGTGTGCACGGTGCTGGTCATTATAGATTATTATAGATAAACCTTAAAGATCTATAACAGGGGTTTTCAAACTTTTTTGACTCAGGGCACCCCTGTAAATAACATTTTCATCTACGGCACCCCTGAGTTACACTGTTCATTTTTTTAATCTTAGATCATATTGGAGAAATATCCGTTTCCGAACTGACTGAAAATAACGTTATACTTGACTTGACGTTTAACCACTTGAACACCAGCATGCCTATTCTGGGGGAAAGTTCACCAAGAATAGACGATCTACGAGCTCACAACGCGTCACATTGTGAGCTTGTAGCTCTGCTATTTTTGGTGAACCTTCACTTTTTGGTGAAGTACAGTGCAAATCAGGTCTGTTTTACTAAGCATAGTGAAGTGATATTGATGCAGTGATATTGATGAATTCCAAACCTTATCAAATTATCTCGCGGCACCCCTGGACTGGCATCATGGCACCCCAGGGTGCCTCGTCACCCACTTTGAAAACGCCTGATCTATTATGTGGACAAACTTGAATGACTGACTGACCTTCATGTTATAGTCATTGAAGCAGAATAATGCCCTCTTTTTTGCGACCGTAGGTCGCATTTACTATCAAACCCTGCACAAAGTGTAAGTCCGTCCGTCAGTCCGTCCGTCAGTCAGTCTGTCTGTCACACCTCACACGTCACACTCTTGCCCTGCTCATATCTCCGCAACCGTTGCCCCGATCCATGCCAAATTTTGCACACACCTTCCTTACCTGCCAAACTACAACCTCCAAGGACCCCCGGAGCTCCAGGGACCCCCAGGTCCCTGGGGGACCCCCAGATGTAAAAAATGACCAAATGTGCTAAACTGACCAAATGACCACCCCCACGGGGCAGCTCACGGGGAATTCCCGGGGACCACCCACTCCTGGTGCTCCAGAACGGATGCAAAAGTGGTGGCGCCCCCAGTGGAGGACCCCCTACACTGCAGCTCACATAAAATGCCGTAACTCCGGCTAGGAGCGACCGGGACAGCCGGGGCCGGTACCTATTCGTCCGCCTTGCCGGCGCGGAGACCCCACCCCTCATTTCTCACATGGCCCTCTTCTAGCGCCACCATGAGGCCGATTCTTGCAAAACACATTTTTGGACACTGCTCCTACAATTTTTGCCCTAAAATCACGCAAATCGGTACACAGTATGTCTACACTCATCCCATCAACATGAATCTCTCCCATATAGCGCCACCTCCAGGCCGATTTTTAAAAACACATTTTTGGACACTGCTCCTACAGATTTTGCCCTAAAATCACGAAAATCACTACACAGTATGTCTACACTCATGTCATCAACATGGATCAGGAAGATCTTGGCAAAACACATTTTTGCCCTATTTGTGGAGATCAGTGACCTACGGTCGCTTATCTCCCGATTAGGGAGTGTTACTGGTTTATTTTATATCAAAAGTATTTCATTTATTTGGGGATGTGTGCTCAACTGCCCACTCCCATGCAGGTGGGTCTTGAGTTGCGATGTGATGCAGGCGTTTTATCTTCTTTCTGTCACTTAAAAGTATCCCTGTAAGAATCATGATGATCAACTGGAAAGTTCATAAACCAAAGGAGCCGCATCGTTTCAATGCATTTTATAGTTTTCAGTCTTTTGTTTTGTTCATTATGTTGGTGTCTTTGTCCACAGACGCCATCAATTAAAAATACACATGCATGTATAATTAACACTATTAACACAGTAAGGTAACCTATACTGCCTACAGCGAGACGGGTCTGTAAGGAAGTGTGTCCTAACGTCACTCAGCCCCCAAACGTACACACTGGTGAGGACAGTGTTGCCATGTCTACTTATTATAAGCCACTTTGAGATAATACATATTTTTTGGGCTTTGTTTCTAAAGTATAGTTGCTTATTTGGGCTTCCTTGCTAATGCTGTTTAAACCAGTCATTCTCAAATGTTTTCATGTTTTCAAGGACCCCCAAATTATTATTATTGCTGAATTTATTTTGTGCCAGGGACCCCCATACGATATAATATGTGTTGTTAAAATGTTCCAAAAACAAATGTTTTACTTTTTTGTCAAGATGCTTGAAGAAGAAAAAAAAAAGAAAAAAAACTTGTACGTTGTATGTGCTTGTACTGTAGATCAGCTATTTTCAAATAGCCAACATGTATGATGATAGCCGATGCCCATGTGGCTTATAGCTTGTTTTGGGTTTGTTTTCATAGACCTTGATTGCTTGTTTCTCTCACAAAATCTGGCAACACTGAGTGAGCGCTCCGCCTGTCTTCATTATTTGGGTCGTCCATTTTTAAGTGAGCAGGTGAGAGGTTTTTGTTTACTGGAACGTGTGAAATGTGTCTGTACACTAGAACACAATAGTCCCTGACCCGCTCGGGTGACTCCCTGATGCTCAGACACAGTTATGCAGGACAGTCTTCTCTGTCAGAGCTCTATTTCCTGGGGAAATGAGGATTTGATTGGCCAAGCAGCATGTGATGTAGTGCTCTGATATACATGTAGAACAGAAGATCTACATGTATAAAGGCCACATTGGCATAGCAGCCTTTTTTTCCAGCAGAATTTGGTTTCAATGCCAAGCTAGGACACGTGTAATGTGACAAGTGTGTCAATGAGAGCAACCAAGTGAGAACAACAGTTCAACAATTAAGTGTCTTGTAGCCTTTTGTCAGTAATTTCATTAAGACTATAGAGCATCGCAGTGAGGTGTCGGAAGTAAACTGCCCATTCATTTACCCCATAGGGGATTTTATTATCAGCCATACAATCTTAACAATTCAATGAACACTTACCAGTAGGCTTGTGGTTGTAAAATGGTTCTATATGCTCCTGTAGAACCCCCGAGTATGTATGCCATCACTCAAGTTCTAGTATGAAACATGTTTTAATAAAGATCGCACAGAGAATAACTGCATTACCCATACGTCCGATTATTGCACTTCAGCAGAACTCCGTGACCGAGTGTCTTTCTTTTACAAATATGATGCACTATTTTAAAGATGACGATAAGAGCGTCCACAGAGATGAAAATCACTACATGTCAGGCCATATGCTGGCCTGGATAACTAAACTAAGTATTTGCTCTCGCTGATGATGATGATGATGATGATGATGATGATGAAGATGAAGATGATATGTGATATTCCTCCAGAGAGGTGAGCAGACATTGAACAATTATTCAGTTCAACATGTTCTCTGTCACCGATGAGTGATGACTGTTCTATGCTTCCTATAGTGGAGTCATGAGGCTGATTGGTTAATCTTAAACAAAGCCAAAGAAAAATATTATTAAAAGCTTTTATTTTCTTTAATGTTTTTGGGTACAAAGCATTGTCCTATAAACTGGTGCATACAAGTAAAGTAGAAAATGCAATCAGTATTAAATGCATGATCTAGGCCTTTATCTACGGAGCCCAGCAGTGGCCACTGGAGGGAAAAAATATATATAATGCAAATTCGTGGCCACGAAATAGTAATTGGTGGCCACGAAATACTAATTCGTGCCCACGAAATAGTAATTAGTGGCCACGAAATAGTAATTGGTGGCCACGAAATACTAATTCATGCCCACGAAATAGTAATTGGTGGCCACGAAATAGTAATTGGTGGCCACGAAATAGTAATTGGTGGCCACGAAATAGTATAGTAATTGGTGGCCATGAAGTAGTAATTGGTGGCCACAAAATAGTAATTGGTGGCCACGAAATACTAATTGGTGGCCACGAAATAGTAATTGGTGGCCACGAAATACTAATTCATGCCCACGAAATAGTAATTGGTGGCCACGAAATACTAATTCATGCCCACGAAATAGTAATTTGTGGCCACGAATTAGCGTTATATATTTTTTTCCCGTCCAGTGGCCACTAGGGGGCTCCATATTTATCAGATGAACTATGTGTGAGCTTTGCAAACGTAATATGATATTGTGAATGTGAAGGTGTTCTGAAATGTTCTTATTTACACATTGAACTACTGTACTGTATGTACTGTACCATCTCTGGAAGTGGGAACCCATTGGGTAAAAAAGGAGGAAAATCCTTTTTTGTGTAGAACCTTTCTTAGTCCTCTTACTCCCTGGTGCATCTGTGTTTGTTGCAGCTAACACTACATGTTTATGGCAGCGGTGCTAAGTGGTGCTATGAAATGTTTGGCGATTATATAGTATAATCGGTCAACAAGGAGACATTTGAGGGAGAATTCAAACTCTCAACAAAAGACATTTCAGTGAGTAGACAGAAATGATGTAATCTTATAATGAACAATATAGCTGCAAGCAGCGATAAAGTGGCCAAGGCATAAATAGCAGGAAAGCAAAAAGGCATCAAGGGAAAGCAAAGAAGAAATCAAAGAAAAACTAGAAGTAGTGTTCTTCCGAACAGGTCTCCAGCAGGTCAGGTGTTTTTTTTTTGGCCTAGTGGTGACTATAATAGGCCAAAGTCAAAAGGGTACCACGTGTTCTTTGGCCTTTCACGGCAATCGGACGCTGCATGCGGGATTTGAGGCATTTTGTTCCAAAAATAGGTTTTGCAAAAATTGACCCGCTGGTGGCGCTATAACAGGCCAATGTGAGAAGGGTGGCATCTGTTCCTTGGCCTAGTGGGAATGTGCGTGCAGAATCTCACACAAATAGCAGGCTGCGTTTGAGACATTTTGTTCAAAAAGGAGCAATCCTGCAAACCTTGGAATTCAATGTTAGCCAATTAGATAGAATATGATATTGGACAAATCCGTCATGATTACATCACTGTAGAGATACTGTGTGCCCATTTGTGTGATTATCGGATAAAATCTGAAGGAGTAATATCGAAGAATGCGTTTTCGGCCTTCTGGTGGCGCTATAAATGACAGAGACTCTGCCGATTTTACACTAATCGGCATAGTTATTGGTGAAAGCACAAATTGACCTCTACACAACATGTATGCAAAAGACTATATGCAACAGACATAAAATAGTTCCAAAGAACTCCTCAAGGTTTTAACTCAATATCTTTATTTTCCAACTTTTTCATTAGTTGTCTTTGTTGAAGAGTTGGTCATCAGGTTGTAAACCTTCAAAACAGAGGGTTAACAACCTAGCCATTTTCAGGCATGTCTTTTAAATCACAATGTTTTCAAATAAAGTTTTTAAACATTAAGTATTGTGAAGTCTGAACCCAAACCAGCACACGGAAACAGTTCTCAAGGTGAAAACGCAATAAGCGTTGTTTTATTCAATGGGGCGTTCCCCTAAAACATGAAATAAAGTTCTTCCCAAAACCGGGGCTTTTAACACGTCTTCAAATAAAGTTTTTAAACATTAAGTATTGTTAAGTCTGAACCCAAACCAGCACACGGAAACAGTTCTCAAGGTGAAAACGCAATAAGCGTTGTTTTATTCAATGGGGCGTTCCCCTAAAACATGAAATAAAGTTCTTCCCAAAACCGGGGCTTTTAACTCAAAATATGCTTCTTTCCAGAACTTAACAAACAGGGGTTACATTCGAAACATATGTTTCACAGTATAGAGCATCGCAGTTGAAGCCCCACCCCGTCCTCACTCTGGTGTCGGAAGCGTTTTCCGCATTCATTTCTTCCATAGACATTTCATAAAGTATTTATTTAAACGTTTTTAAGCCTTGGACAAAGCCACCTCGGCTGGAGAGGGATCATGTCAATATTCACATTTTTTTGAATGCAAAGATTAATTAGAAAGCTGAAAAAAAGGGCAGGGTACAAGACTGTGTACATCATTATTTTTAAAATTGCGGAAACTACACTCCCAGAATGCAAGGCGAATGTTGTTGTCGTTTCCTGAAATAAAGCCCTTAAATCACGCTCAGTTTAGTTATCCAGGCCAGCATATGGCCTGAAATGTAGTGATGTCATCTCTGTGGACGCTCTTATCGTCATCCTTAACATAGTGCATCATATAATTCATATTTGTAAAAGAAAGACGATCGCTCACGGGAGTTCTGCTGATGTGCAATAATCCGCCGGGAAGACAGGGAGCAGTAGCTACTTCCGCGGTAACCGCAAGATACATGAAAGAAGAAGAAGCTAGACCAATCACAGACGTCGATTTCACCGGATGTACATGTTTAGCAGTATGGGAAATGCAGTTCTTCTCCGTGCGATCTTGATTAAAACGTGTTTTTACTAAAACTTGAGTGATTGCATACATACTCGGGGGTTCTACAGGAGCATATAGAACCATTTTACAACCACCAGCCTAGTGGTAAGTGTACATTGAATTGCTACGACTTTGTGGCTGATAATGAAAAACGCTATGGTGAAAATGAATGGGTTGTTTACTTCCGACACCGCACTGCGATGCTCTATGCTGTTGCTTCCATTAACACATGCCATTTCTCTTCCAAGACTCAGATGCAGCTCCTAATTTGCCTACAATGGGAACAGATAGAACCACCATTAGCAATGTGGCAAAATACAGAGCAAATGTGCGACAGAGGAGAACATAGTGGAGTTTCGCTTACTGCTCGATGGAAGAGTCCCTTCGAGAGCCAGCTACACAGTGAAGCAGAGCTCGGTGGTTAAGAGCAAAAACATTTGGATTGCCTGACTCGGAGAAGCTGTGTTGCAACAAGCAGCCATCTTAGCTGCTGCATTCTGGGAAATGTAGTTTTTCTGAAAACCAAGCAAAGCCATCAGTTAGATTCAGTTCACATGCAAAAAACAGGGCCTGGATAAAAAAAATAAGAAAAATCAACTAATCAGCCGATCTACAAGGTTAAAACAAAATAAAGTCAACAGATCTGCTGATTTGGAGGTTGTGATTTGCCATCCAATTTGCGTGATTTTAGGCCAAAATCTGTAGGAGCAGTGTTGTAAAATGTGTTTTGCAAAAATCTGTCTGATGGTGGCGCTAGAGAGGGGCATGTGTGAAATCAGGGACGGAGGTTGTGATTTGACAATCAATTTGTGTGATTTTAGGCCAAAATCTGTAGGAGCAGTGTTCGCAAATGTTTTGCAAGAATCGGCCTCATGGTGGCGCTGGAGGGCCATGTGAGAAATCAGGCAGCCAAGGAGTGTGTGCAAAGTTTGGCATGGATAGGGGCAATGGTAACGGAGATATGAATAGGGCAAAAGTATGATGTCACACGGACAGAGTGACAGCCGGTGGAGGTTTCGATAGTAACTGCGACCTAACAGTCGCAATAATACTCACATCTCTTTAGTTAAATGCTTACATTGAAGAAAGAGATGAGGCCACACCCCAAACAATAGTGGACACAGGCAATAATCCACAACTGCACACTCCCTGACAATATAAAACACATTCTCACTGTAAACGATAGAACCAAAATAACACAGTAAAACGGTAAAAGAGACCATACAAAATACAAGCAAACAGTCTTACCGGTTAACAGAGCAGCACACACTCAACTCAGCAGTGTTTTGTTCAAACTGTTCAGATGGATTCAATCGGCCGACGCCCAACAAGCAACCATCTTAGCTGCTGCATTCTGGGAAATGTAGTTTTTCTGAAAACCAAACAATTAAGATTCAGTTCACAGGCAAAAAAACTAAAAAAATCAACTAATCAGCCGATCTACAAGCTTAAAACTAAATAAAGTCGACAAATCTGCTTATCTACAAGCAATAATTACATTACCGAAATGAATCTTTTTACATTCCAATCCCAAAACCAGAAACAAACATTTCCGAGCCACATGTTCACTTACCAATTATCTTAGTCACGCAGCCTCAGTGTCAATATCAGAGTTGGTCAGGTGGATCTAAAAGCAATATAGTGTGGGTTAAATATAAATGGAGTAATGCTGTTAGAAATTGGAATAGTCTTGAAATGAAATGTGTACAAACCTGCAGCAGTTCCAATGAGGTTACTGAACAAACTGAAAAAAGACTGGCTTTATACAGGGTGTGGTGATTACGAATGCTCTGCAGCTGTGACTCAGGGACCGTGGTCAAAACATTGCATGTGAAAAATAAGAATATATTCCATTTGAAAAATAAAATAAAATGACTGTAATTCCCGCTGAACCGTGGGTTACAAGTGCACAAGTGCACAGTGCACTAACCTACATTATTGCAAAGTGTGATTTAAATGTGACTTTGAATGTATGTTTTAGAGGCAGAAGAATAACGCACGCACGCGCACGCACACACACACACACACACACACACACACACCTGTGCCTAACCATTCTGCATTAGAGGTGGGATTTATGGCTATTTGAAGTGAGACAGTACCATCGATCATAAAATGTGTGTGTAAATTAAGCTACCTTGACTTTTGTTATTCATAAAACACCTAAAAAAAAGGGTTAGAAGGGCAACAATGAACTCGCTCCTCCACTTGTTCTCTCTCTCTCACTCACTCACTGTACTCAGTCAGTACTCAGTGGAGTAGCAAGGAGATGTTGAATTGGGGGGAGGGGGTCTCCCCCCCAAATGAACGGCTCTCTACTGCGCGAACCGGATCCCAACGTTCACTTCAAAGAGCTGTTCAAAAGATTTGATTCGTTCGCGAATGTCCCAGCTCTATTCTGCATCTAGCCTAAGGCCCAGATCATGGGAAAACCCTACTCACGTCAGGGTGGGGGGTCCCCAGTTCAAATATGATTCTTTTTGGTTTCAGTGATATTTGGACTTACCCTCTACAGTAGTTCATCATGAAAATGTTACTTTGCATGTATGTTTTAGAGGCAGAAGAATAATTTGCATAAAACTTGCAATGTTGATTGAATTATTAAAAAAGCATGTTTCAATGTTTAAAAAATCCGATCTGACAGATCTTTAGATATTGGTCCAAAGTTCATGTAAAAAAAGTTCTGTGCACGTGACGCAAAAGTTCCGGAATAAAAGCGGGTTTAAGTGTTTTACAAACTGCTCAAAGTGGCGGAAAATCTAAGGGCAGAGCTTACTTAACAAAGACACAGATGTCTTCCGCTTGAGTCAAGGCACGCGTGTAAGCAAGTTGCATGCCTTCAAACGAAACGAGGCATGACTTATGCCCCTTTAAAGTTTGAGTTTTCAAACGCTTCGCATAGCGCCCCCCTTTGGCCAATTGGAGTAAGATTGCTTTCAGTAATATTTGGACTAACCCTCTACATATTTGCCAAATGCCATGAACGTGTCACTTTGCATGTATGATTTAGAGGCAGAAGAATAATTTGCATAAAACTGCAACATTGAGTGAATTATTAAAAAATAATGTTTCGCTTTAAAGAAAATCCGGCCGCTGTGCGATGACCGCGTTGGTCCAAAGTTCATGTAAAAAAGGTTTCGCGCACGTTACGCGAAAATCCCAGGAGGAGATAGATTTTGACTGTTTTTCATATAATTCAAAATTGTGGGAGAGGTAAAGGTCAGAGGTCAAAAGTCAGAGCGTAAAAGTTGTTCGGCATGAGGAGACGCATAAGTGTATACAGGTTTCATTGCTGTACCTGAAACAGGGCATGAGCTACACCAGTTCAAAGTTTGCACTTTCGAAGGCTTCCTACAGCGCCACCCTTTGGCCGATTGTTGCGAGCTTCGCGTTTTAGCCGTTTGGCATAGTCCTCTGCCATACTGCCATGAACGTGTCACTTTGCATGTATGATTTAGAGGCAGAAGAATAATTTGCATGAAACTGCATTATACAGTGAATTATTAAAAAATAATGTTTCGCTTTAAAGAAAATCCGGCCGCTGTGCGATGACCGTGTTGGTCCAAAGTTCATGTAAAAAAAGTTTCGCGCACGTTACGCGAAAATCCCAGGAGGAGATAGATTTTGACTGTTTTTCATATAATTCAAAATTGTGAGAGAGGTAAAGGTCAGAGGTCAAAAGTCAGAGCGTAAAAGTTGTTCGGCATGAGGAGACGCATAAGTGTATACAGGTTTCATTGCTGTACCTGAAACAGGGCATGAGCTACACCAGTTCAAAGTTTGCACTTTCGAAGGCTTCCTACAGCGCCACCCTTTGGCCGATTGTTGCGAGCTTCGCGTTTTAGCCGTTTGGCATAGTCCTCTGCCATACTGCCGAGTTTCGTAAAAAGCGACTGCACGGTCTAGCCGCTAGAGAAAAAGTGGCGGAAGAAGGAGATGAAGTCCAATAACAATGAGTGGCCAAGGCATTGCCACTTCGTGGCCTTGGCCACTAATAAGCAACAATTAAAACACCTGGAACTAATTCCTTACCAAGAAATGTCTTCACCAAAGTGTTTGTAAAGGTGTCTGTAATAAGTTCAAATCCCTGAGGGGAGCCTGGGACAGCGGCTGAAAGTTGGGGAACCGACTATTATGAGGAGAATAATTAAAAGTGTTTAATTCTGCCTTAAGTGAGAGGTCAAACTATGTTTTTTCATGATTCTAAATCCATTGCAAACATTAGTTTTTCACACAAAAAAACACTCTATTTAAAAGATGAAATAAAAAACAGCCACATCGCTTTTCCACTATGTATTTTGAAAATAAATAATTCAGGGTTCATGTAAATAAAAATGTTATTACTTGATTTTATACTTAATTAGTTTTGGTACCTTTAAGTATTTTGATGCCACAACATAATTTCACTCTAGTCACATTTTGAAAAAAGGACATTTACTTATACTTAGGTGTACACAGAATATATGGTATTGACACTTTTACTTAAAGAATCCAAGTACGTTTTCCACTATGGTACAAATCATAGCGGCTCATGACGATAAGCGTGCATGTTATTTGCGTGTTTTTGGCATGTTCTTAGTGTGTTATAAGACAATCTTATAGCAGGCTCTAAGTGTGTGTCAGCTATTTCCACTGCTTTCTGTCGTAGTCCCAGTGGGCGGAGAAACCAAGGACTGGATTAACCCTCATGTGTGTGTGTGTGTACCGTAGACTCTTTGCCACCAGACATACAGTCCGCTGAATCCAACAAGGAAGAAGACGGCACCTATAATAATAATTATAATAATAATAATAATTAATATTATTACCCTAATAATCATAGTCGTGTACACTGTAGGGAGCTACAATGGAAAAAACTATGGCTTGTGGACCAACCGGTGACTTTGTACACGGCTTCGTACATTTCCCATAGATTCTATGGGACTTGACCACTTGCTCCTGCCCTTCGTGTACACGGTCTGTGCCGTCTATAGTTTCTTAATGGGGGGCAGCAGAGAGCCATATGTACACAGGCCCTAGGTGGTGTCCACGACCAGTAGTTTTACATGAACCCTCAGAGGGACACTGTGAGCTTATCAAGTGGTCCGTGGTGGTTCTCAAAGTGAGGTCGGGGGACCCTCAGAGGGACACTGTGGGCTTATCCATACCTTGGCTACAGGGGGGAAATAATTAAATGTACTTTTCATCGTGCCTGTTGCTAAGGTATGGCAACATGATTGGTGTCTTGCAAGACACCAGTCATGTTGCCATACCTTAGCCTTTCCTGAACTGACGCCGCTGTGAACATGTGTACACAGCCAGCATATTACTCAATGCCAAACTTTGCACACACACTCCTTGCCTGCCAATCCACAACCTCCACCCCTCCAGGGACCCCCAGGGCTTATCTCCCGATTAGGACACTTTCCAGCATAGTGACATGCAGAACAAACTGTCCATATAGTATGGTTTACATAAAAGTCAGTTGTCTTTCACACACACACACACACACACACACACACACACACACACACACACACACACACACACACACACACACACACACACACACACATATATATATATATATATATATATATATATATATATATATATATTTCATTTATTTATTTCATAACATCACATCACAATTGGGTTTGTGGGGAGCCATCCCTGCTTCAAGCTGTCACAGCATGGCACCAACACTTCAAACTAGTTAAAAAACCCAATACAGCAGATCTACAAGCACCTCACAGATCTACAAGCACCTCGCACATGCCAGGGACAGAGTAGGTTGGCCTGCATAAGCCTTGCTGTCAACACACTATACTACACCACTCAGGCCACCAAGCCAGGTGTGGTCAATTAGTGCCTTCTTTTGATCAGTGGCTTCTGCTTGATGAGTGGCACCAGTCTGTCTTTGTTCCCTGGTCAGTCAAGTTCACTGGGAGAGAATGTTTCAGATCAGTGCAAGTGTATTTGTTTTCCATTTGGACTTACTGTGTTTTGTTGGTACAGTATGCGTGCGACTAACTAATATTTCTGATAATTCCAATTTGTTTGTTGTTTAATTAGCCGGATTGTGAATGCCCTGCATTTTTCTTTCATCTTTAGAACCACACGTGTGTAACAAAACAGAGTGGTGATCATTTGGTGTGGGTGAAGAGAAGAAAAACATTTCATTAAAGGAGTAGTTCACCCCCAAAGTGACTTTTTTTCTATTGAACTCAAGTCTCCATGGCGTGAGTAATACATTGAAAAAATAAGTCATTTTGGGGGTGAACTACTCCTTGAATGTCAGTTTTGTGGTGTTTTGACTGGACACCCTGAGGATATTGCCAGATAGACAGACAGACAGACAGACAGACAGACAGACAGACAGACAGACAGACAGACAGAGAATTGTAGGCCTTGCATTTATTTGACTTGGTTCCAACAGATGGCGAAAATAGCTAATCTTCAAGCTCACAATGCCTCACTGTTTGGACAAAGAGTTGAGGGGTTACATTTTGTAAAACACGGCCTTGTGAAAATAGCAGATCTACATGCTCACAACACCTCACAACGCAGGGCGGCGTGAGCATGTAGATCTGATATTTTCACAATTTCTGCCCCTAATATTTAATTTATCATTTTAAAAGTATTAAAAAGTCCTTAAATTGTCTCTTTAGAAATGTGCAGATAGCCTCTGTATACTGTTGAGTGGAAAAACAATGTTTCACATTAAGCTAAACATTTGGGACCACCCAAGATCATTTGGAGACCCCTCTAGGGGTCCCATAGTTGAACCACTGACTTATAAGGGGAGTATGGAGACCCCTCTAGGGGTCCCATAGTTGAACCACTGACTTATAAGGGGAGTATATGAGGCTGGATCCGTCTGGAACACTGCACTAGGCTCTCGCCAGCTCTGTAGCTCTCCACACTTGAACAGTTGTGTCCTTAAATTCAATTATAATAATTAACCCCTGTATATACGGGCAATAGTTTTACATGACTTTGTGTACACAGCCAATAGTTTTACATGAACATGTCTAGGCTTTAGTACTGTACTGCCTCGTATAGCCCAACAGAGCCCAGCACAGAACAGCACAGCCCACCAGAGCCCAATACAGCCCCCCAGAGCCCAACAGAGTCCAGCAAACCTAAGTCCAGCCCAGTCCTGCCGAGTAGGAGTATAGACCGGGGAAAGGGGGTAGTTAGATGACTCCACCAGGCCATTACTGTCCAGATCTGGCTTGAATAGGCCAGACCAGGGTAGACAGGACTGCACCAGACTCCACCAGGCTGCTCCAGCCAGCTCTGTAGATCCTTGCACATGCGATTAACCACTGTGTACACGGGCAATAGTTTTAAGTTTTACATAAACCCTCAGAGGGACACTGTGGGCTTATCAAGTGGTCCATGGCCGGTTCTCAAAGTGAGGTCGGGGGGCCCACAGTGTCCCTCTGAGGGGACACGGCACAGACCGTGTACACGAAGGGCAGGAGCAAGTGTTCAAGTCCCATAGAATCTATGGGAAATGTACACAGGCGTGTACAAAGTCACCAGTAGTTTTACATGAACCCTCAGAGGGACACTGTGGGCTTATCAAGTGGTCCATGGTCGGTTCTCAAAGTGAGGTCGGGGGACCCTCAGAGGGACACTGTGGGCTTATCAAGTGGTCCATGGTCGGTTCTCAAAGTGAGGTCGAGGGACCCTCAGAGGGACACCGTGGGCTTATCAGGTGGTCCATGGTCGGTTCTCAAAGTGAGATCGGGGGACCCTCAGAGGGACACTGTGGGCTTATCAAGTGGTCCATGGTCGGTTCTCAAAGTGAGGTCGGGGGCCCACAGTGTCCCTCTGAGGGGACACGGCACAGACCGTGTACACGAAGGGCAGGAGCAAGTGTTCAAGTCCCATAGAATCTATGGGAAATGTACACAGGCGTGTACAAAGTCACCAGTAGTTTTACATGAACCCTCAGAGGGACACTGTGGGCTTATCAAGTGGTCCATGGTCGGTTCTCAAAGTGAGGTCGGGGGACCCTCAGAGGGACACTGTGGGCTTATCAAGTGGTCCATGGCCGGTTCTCAAAGTGAGGTCGGGGGGCCCACAATGTCCCTCTGAGGGGACACGGCACAGATTGTGTACACGAAGGGCAGGAGCAAGTGTTCAAGTCCCATAGAATCTATGGGAAATGTACACAGGCGTGTACAAAGTCACCAGTAGTTTTACATGAACCCTCAGAGGGACACTGTGGGCTTATCAAGTGGTCCATGGTCGGTTCTCAAAGTGAGGTCGGGGACCCTCAGAGGGACACTGTGGGCTTATCAAGTGGTCCATGGTCGGTTCTCAAAGTGAGGTCGGGGGACCCTCAGAGGGACACTGTCGGCTTATCAAGTGGTCCATGGTCGGTTCTCAAAGTGAGGTCGGGGGACCCTCAGAGGGACACTGTGGGCTTATCAAGTGGTCCATGGTCGGTTCTCAAAGTGAGGTCGAGGGACCCTCAGAGGGACACCGTGGGCTTATCAAGTGGTCCATGGTCGGTTCTCAAAGTGAGATCGGGGGACCCTCAGAGGGACACTGTGGGCTTATCAAGTGGTCCATGGTCGGTTCTCAAAGTGAGGTACATCCTCAAAGTCCCTCCTTCCCAAACAAAGACGAACCAACCAAGGGTGCACAAGGCAGCGGTGTGCGATGGACTAGAAATATCCATTTAAAACTATTGGTCATGTACACACAAACTAAGGCTCCTGTACACAGTGTTTGGTCTCAATTGTGTGAGCAGCTAAAGGGCAGACAACGGCCTAGAACAACCTAATGGTGCCTATTAAGACTCTAGTACACCCTTTGGCCTCGACAAGCCTGATCATCCTACTATAGCTAGTACCCCCCTCACCAACTTTGTGCTCCCACTTGATAAGCCCAGTGTCCCTCTGAGGGTCCCCCGACCTCACTTTGAGAACCGACCATGGACCACTTGATAAGCCCACGGTGTCCCTCTGAGGGTCCCTCGACCTCACTTTGAGAACCGACCATGGACCACTTGATAAGCCCACAGTGTCCCTCTGAGGGTCCCCCGACCTCACTTTGAGAACTGACCATGGACCACTTGATAAGCCCACAGTGTCCCTCTGAGGGTCCCCCGACCTCACTTTGAGAACCGACCATGGACCACTTGATAAGCCCACAGTGTCCCTCTGAGGGTCCCCGACCTCACTTTGAGAACCGACCATGGACCACTTGATAAGCCCACAGTGTCCCTCTGAGGGTTCATGTAAAACTACTGGTGACTTTGTACACGCCTGTGTACATTTCCCATAGATTCTATGGGACTTGAACACTTGCTCCTGCCCTTCGTGTACACGGTCTGTGCCGTGTCCCCTCAGAGGGACACTGTGGGCCCCCCGACCTCACTTTGAGAACCGGCCATGGACCACTTGATAAGCCCACAGTGTCCCTCTGAGGGTTCATGTAAAACTTAAAACTATTGCCCGTGTACACAGTGGTTAATCGCATGTGCAAGGATCTACAGAGCTGGCTGGAGCAGCCTGGTGGAGTCTGGTGCAGTCCTGTCTACCCTGGTCTGGCCTATTCAAGCCAGATCTGGACAGTAATGGCCTGGTGGAGTCATCTAACTACCCCCTTTCCCCGGTCTATACTCCTACTCGGCAGGACTGGGCTGGACTTAGGTTTGCTGGACTCTGTTGGGCTCTGGGGGGCTGTATTGGGCTCTGGTGGGCTGTGCTGTTCTGTGCTGGGCTCTGTTGGGCTATACGAGGCAGTACAGTACTAAAGCCTAGACATGTTCATGTAAAACGATTGGCCGTGTACACAAAGTCATGTAAAACTATTGCCTGTGTACACAGTGGCTTTTTCCTTGACCTTTCGAGTTAGGAGTGTCGTAGAGACAGTGGATTCAGCGTCAAAAAGTAAGTCAGAATAAGTGTCTTTTATCCGAAAGAATGTGTAATCGTGTTGGTGGCGTGCAAATTTCGTGTCTTTTTCGCAATCATAAAGGGTTCAAAGTGTCGGAGAGACACGAAACCCATTCCATCGGATCAGGCATCCTTCAAATATGAAAAGTGTTTCCTGCGTAAAACAAACAGATTTTTTTAGATTTTTTAATTGATTTTAAGGACAAAAATCCGGGTTTCGGTGTCTTTTTCGCAATCGTAAAGGGTTCAAAGTGTCGGAGAGACACGAAACCCATTCCATCAGATCGGGCATGCTTCAAATATGAAACGTGTGTCCTGCCTGAAACAAAACATATTTTTTTGATTTTTTTATTCATTTTAAGGACAAAGGGCCTGTTTTGACGCCTAAAACGACCCTTTTCCTTGACCTTTCGAGTTAGGAGTGCCGTGTACACAGGATCTACAGAGCTGGCTGGAGCATGGAGCAGCCTGGTGGAGTCTGGTGCAGTCATCTAACTACCCCCCTTCCCTGGTCTATACTCCTATTGGGCAGGACTGGGCTGGACTTAGGTTTGCTGGAGTCTATTGGGCTCTGGTAGGCTGTATTGGGCTCTGGTGGGCCGTGTTGTGCTGTGATGGGCTCTGTTGGGCTACACGAGACAGTACAGTACTAAAGCCTGAACATGTTCATGTAAAACTATTGGCTGTGTACACAAAGTCATGTAAAACTATTGCCCGTATATACAGGGGTTAATTATTATAATTGAATTTAAGGACACAACTGTTAAAGTGTGGAGAGCTACAGAGCTGGCGAGAGCCTAGTGCAGTGTTCCAGACGGATCCAGCCTCATATACTCCCCTTATAAGTCAGTGGTTCAACTATGGGACCCCTAGAGGGGTCTCCATACTCCCCTTATAAGTCAGTGGTTCAACTATGGGACCCCTAGAGGGGTCTCCAAATGATCTTGGGTGGTCCCAAATGTTTAGCTTAATGTGAAACATTGTTTTTCCACTCAACAGTATACAGAGGCTATCTGCACATTTCTAAAGAGACAATTTAAGGACTTTTTAATACTTTTAAAATGATAAATTAAATATTAGGGGCAGAAATTGTGAAAATATCAGATCTACATGCTCACGCCGCCCTGCGTTGTGAGGTGTTGTGAGCATGTAGATCTGCTATTTTCACAAGGCCGTGTTTTACAAAATGTAACGCCTCAACTCTTTGTCCAAACAGTGAGGCATTGTGAGCTTGAAGATTAGCTATTTTCGCCATCTGTTGGAACCAAGTCAAATAAATGCAAGGCCTACAATTCTCTGTCTGTCTGTCTGTCTGTCTGTCTGTCTGTCTGTCTGTCTGTCTGTCTATCTATCTGGCAATATCCTCAGGGTGTCCAGTCAAAACACCACAAAACTGACATTCAAGGAGTAGTTCACCCCCAAAATGACTTATTTTTTCAATGTATTACTCACGCCATGGAGACTTGAGTTCAATAGAAAAAAAGTCACTTTGGGGGTGAACTACTCCTTTAATGAAATGTTTTTCTTCTCTTCACCCACACCAAATGATCACCACTCTGTTTTGTTACACACGTGTGGTTCTAAAGATGAAAGAAAAATGCAGGGCATTCACAATCCGGCTAATTAAACAACAAACAAATTGGAATTATCAGAAATATTAGTTAGTCGCACGCATACTGTACCAACAAAACACAGTAAGTCCAAATGGAAAACAAATACACTTGCACTGATCTGAAACATTCTCTCCCAGTGAACTTGACTGACCAGGGAACAAAGACAGACTGGTGCCACTCATCAAGCAGAAGCCACTGATCAAAAGAAGGCACTAATTGACCACACCTGGCTTGGTGGCCTGAGTGGTGTAGTATAGTGTGTTGACAGCAAGGCTTATGCAGGCCAACCTACTCTGTCCCTGGCATGTGCGAGGTGCTTGTAGATCTGTGAGGTGCTTGTAGATCTGCTGTATTGGGTTTTTTAACTAGTTTGAAGTGTTGGTGCCGTGCTGTGACAGCTTGAAGCAGGGATGGCTCCCCACAAACCCAATTGTGATGAAAAATATTTATGAAATAAATAAATGAAATATATATATATATATGTATATATATATATATGTGTGTGTGTGTGTGTGTGTGTGTGTGTGTGTGTGTGTGTGTGTGTGTGTGTGTGTGTGTGTGTGTGTGAAAGACAACTGACTTTTATGTAAACCATACTATATGGACAGTTTGTTCTGCATGTCACTATGCTGGAAAGTGTCCTAATCGGGAGATAAGCCCTGGGGGTCCCTGGAGGGGTGGAGGTTGTGGATTGGCAGGCAAGGAGTGTGTGTGCAAAGTTTGGCATTGAGTAATATGCTGGCTGTGTACACATGTTCACAGCGGCGTCAGTTCAGGAAAGGCTAAGGTATGGCAACATGACTGGTGTCTTGCAAGACACCAATCATGTTGCCATACCTTAGCAACAGGCACGATGAAAAGTACATTTAATTATTTCCCCCCTGTAGCCAAGGTATGGCAGCTGTCATAGCTTGCCATACCCAATTGACGCCCCTGCATGTTCACCTCCAGTAGGTTGGGAAAGTAGCCTGCCACCCTGTGGAAATAGGCTTGAACTGCAAGATAGGACCCTAAAACAAATAAAATGGAATAAAAAAGCATCCGTAAGACGGATGGGCGAACAAGTGGTGTCCATACGTAGATGGGGTCCCAGAGGACATGAAGAGCCCACCCCCTTATTTTTCACGCCCCCAGGGAACACACAGCGGGGTTTGGAAATTTGTCGTGTACACCAGCCCTAGGACCTCGGCTTCGTGGACCGATTTAACGATAGTGGGTAATAATCAAAGTAATACTAATCATAATCATAATCATAGACAGAGTGTGCATGCGTGCGTTTTTCACCCAGTACGGTTTTCCATTCAGCAGAACCTTGATTCATCTCAGCATAGGAGAACTGATGACTGAGACGATATACTAGAGAAGAGAAGAGAAGAGAAGAGAAGAGAAGAGAAGAGAAGAGAAGAGAAGAGAAGAGAAGAGAAGAGAGAAGAGAAGAGAAGAGAGGAAGATAACATTGTTTTCTCAGATGCTAGGTTTGTGTTAACCTGGTATCCTATTAGATAATTGCTAGGTTTAATGTTAACCTGGTCCTGTGTGTGTGTGTGTGTGTGTGTGAGTGTGTGCGTGCGTGCGTGCGTGCGTGCGTGCGTGAGTGAGTGAGTGTGTGAGTGTGTGTGTGTTTCTTTATACATACAGGACAGTTTTTCCTCAGCTGTCAGGTTCCTCCAATCACCTTTCTCTTTCTTCTTCAGCACTCGCTGCTCATTGGTCAGAATGCTGACGTAGGGGACAGGAGGGAGGGGCGTGTCCCGACGGCTGCTGTACTGAGGAACCGACCAGTCTACCATACCTACATCTAGAGAGACACACACAGTGGTGTGATATGGAATTTAGAAGTGGTGCCCCTCTAAATTTGTGACGTGCGCGTGCTTGTACGTGAGGCAGCGAGGCGCGTGCGCTATATCTTCGCTTCTATCGCTTCACTTTGGTCGCGCAGGTCCGCGTTGGAGTCCCAACTCCAAACACCAAAATCATGTCCGTCTCTCTGGACAACATCAACGCTGATTGGCTGTCAGGACGCGATGGGTAGAGTTGGGGTGAAGCGAAGGTCGCTTCAGTTGGATTTTTCCAAGTGGGACGAAGATACCGAAGCAACCGAAGCAACTGTTCGCGCCGCCCCGTTCGGATCGTTCGCGCCACGCCTGTTCGTGGCGCGTCGTGCGTCGTCTCGTCTTTGCATTCACTTTTTATGACAAGCAGACAGACCTTTTCAAACCCATGGACACTTTTTATTCCAATATGTAAGCCACTAAAACCATTATCATATTTACTATCCGCATAGACTAGTAATTTAAACAATAAACACGGAAAGCTGTGTAATCAATGCCAAAATATTCAGGGATTTTTGAGCAGTGCTAGCCGATCCAATATGTGTGACTTTGTGTATATGTCCATGTGTATACCGGTATGTACGTCCTTATGTCCCTTTTCTGATTGGACAATATACCCCTGCGACATCACGTGGGTCTATACATCATCATCATACTGTACTTAGTGTGCTACTCGAACCCGCACTGTTTCTTCAGGAACAGTATTTTCTAGTGTTAAGTGTGCACCGCTCACTTCACACAGGTGTGATTAAAGAAAATACAGATATCTTCCATTTCTCAGTTCAATGAATAATCACATTTCAATATTCTGTTCAATTGATTGATGGATTTTCAGTTTTTATTTACAAAAACCCATATACATGACCATATACAGTGTTTGTATACTTTTGACAGATATGATGACAGATACAATACTTTCAGTGCACCTTTAATGAGACTAGCACATTGCAATACGCCTCTCCGACCTACTTAGGCTACAATCTCAACATCTGTAGGTTATGTAAGCACCTCCAGCATTTTAACTGACAGCTGTTCTATGTCAAAGTAGATATTGATACCAAAATCTGTATTAATACTCTTACTGTATTATATACATACCCGTAGATATTTTACCAACTTGTGGCTGCACTTTAACAATTATTAAGGGAATTGTGATTTATTATTCTTCTAGGTCTTTGTTACACATTGGTTTCGGATCGGTATAGCCTACTCAGTACAGACCGATACGCAAGTTGTGGATGAAAATGGTATCGGTATCGGAGCATCTAACCAGCTGATGGACTCATGTCTTGTTCCTCCACAAACCTTTGCAGATTTGGGAAGTCCAAAGAATTAGGTTACCCCAAGTTCACACAACGCACATGTTAAGGTCCAATAACAAGGAATATACAGCACGTACAGTATAGGGGCCGGTCCATTCCAGGCCCAAGCAATACAATAGTAACTTGATGTGCAATGTGCATGTGCCTGCCATTGTGCATGTTGTGTGTGTGTGTGTGTGTGTGTGTGTGTGTGTGTGTGTGTGTGTGTGTGTGTGTGTGTGTGTGTGTGTGTGTGTGTGTATGTGTGTGTGTGTGTGTGTGTGTGTACCTTTCTTGCTGGTAGTGTGTGTGGTCGTGCACACTGTTCTCCAGCATGCGGCTCCTCTCAACAATGCAGCGCGGCACAGCATCTGTTAGCACACGCACACACACACACGCACGCACACACACACACACACACACACACACACACACACACACACACACACACACACACACACACACACACACACACACACACGGACACAAACGCGCACACGCACACACAGCTTCTATATTTGCCTACTGAGACGTGCACTGCAGCACACAGCTGAACTGATAACACAGCAGACAGACAGGCAGGCAGGCAGACAGACAGACAGACAGGCAGGCAGACAGACAGACAGACAGACAGACAGGCAGGCAGGCAGACAGGCAGGCAGACAGGCAGGCAGGCAGGCAGGCAGGCAGCAGGCTCAGCTGTCTGTTCTACTGTCTGACTCGTTCTCCCTCTCCGCTGTCCTACTGTCTTTCTCGCCTTCACTGTCTCAATTTACGATTTCGGCATTTAGTAGTATAACAGTAGAACATCCAAAAAATAATTAATCTGTACTCTCAAACTATACATAGGGGGTCCGGGACCCCTAGGGGGTCCTCAGAGTTACTACAGGGGGTCCACCAAATCTTCCAATCTGTTTTATATTAACAACTTGAACCCTAGTGTCCTTATTCTGAGCCAAATATAGCAGATCTACAAGCTCACAAAGCCTCGCTATTTTCGGCAAAGAGGTCTGGTGTAGAGGGGAAAAAGAGCAGACTAAGTACAGAGAAAGGTCAAGTTTATTAGGTAATGACAGCTCAAGTGGTTTAATATCTGAAAACACAAATTGACATAAATCCAAAATACACTGATTATTGTGCTGTCAAACGATGAAACTAGATGGAATCTATGAAAAGGTTGTGGGGGTCGCTGCTTCATCTCTCTTTCAACTAAGGGGTCCTTGGCCTGAAAACGTTGAAGACCCCTGCACTATAGGATGCCAGGTCAACAATGACCTAGCTGGCATCTGTCTACAAAACATGCTATCTAAATGACATTTTAGCCTTCGCATAAGCCTAGAAGGTCGTCAAGGCTAGGGCAAGTGCTACCGTAAGTGCTATGGGCTAAGATGGAGTCTGAAGAGGTGAGTCTTCAGATGTCTCCCTCTCAGCTGTCCTGCTATCTGTCTTTCCTGGTGCCTTGCTCAACGAGCCTACACAGAACACAGTTTTAATTAAGAAGAAAAAAAAACATCAATTTATCGGGAAGTGAATTTAAGTACATTTCCTACATTAGACCGTTTAAAATGTAGTGTTTATTCATGTCTTTTCTTTGCAAGTTTTTATATGTACAAGACACAAAGGAACACAATGGAAACGAGCCCCTGGTGCTTTTTGTGTTTTGCTATCCACCCACAGCCACAACACCAGAGGGAGCACACACAATTATCTAATAACAAACCCATAAGACAAATATTGGTAAATTCTCCTTCTACATCACTGCCACCCAGGTGTGGAATGTAGCTCACTGGCATCCTTCAAAACTGCCCTGAAAACTCACCTTTCAGGAGGCCAGAGAAGGAGGTAGTTATCACTTCTCCCATAGACAGGCCAGAAGTGAGCACCCCCACCCCCTTGTTTCTCCTATCCTGTACATAGTATTTTTATAACTGCGATATTATTGTATGTTTTCTTTGCTTGCTATTTATTATGTAATGAATTAAATACAGAGAGCTTCCAACGTAAAAAATACCGTAAGAAGTCTTATTGGGATGTTCCTTTTAGTCATGGTGTTTAACTGTACTTGTACTACTACATTTCAATTGTATTGACTATACTTGTACTATTCTCCATTTTTGTCTAATAAAAATAATCAATCAATAATCAATCCTGATGTCAATCCTGAATGAATTATTGAATTAAATACATTAAACCAAAAAACAAACATACATACAGAACATACTTGTATAGGCCTATGTATCTTACCTTGTTCTGGCTCTATACAGCTGTGTGTAATCGTGTGTGTGTGTGTGTGTGTGTGTGTGTGTGTGTGTGTGCATGGCCGTTTATATTAATGCAGTCAGTGTGTCACTATCACACCAAGCAGCCAATCACAGTAGTGTGTGTGTGTGTGTGTGTGTGTGTGTGTGTGTGTGTGTGTGTGTGTGTGTGTGTGTGTGTGTGTGTGTGTGTGTGTGTGTGTGTGTGTGTGTGTGTGTGTGTGTGTGCATGGCCGCTTATATTAATGCAGTCAGTGTGTCACTATCACACCAAGCAGCCAATCACAGTAGTGTGTGTGTGTGTGTGTGTGTGTGTGTGTGTGTGTGTGTGTGTGTGTGTGTGTGTGTGTGTGTGTGTGTGTGTGTGTGTGTGTGTGTGTACGTGAGCTGGGTCAGATCCGCTACAAGCTGATATAAGCTGTAGTGTGTGTGTGTGTGTGTGTGTGTGTGTGTGTGTGTGTGTGTGTGTGTGTGTGTGTGTGTGTGTGTGTGTGTGTGTGTGTGTGTGTGTGTACGTGACCTGGGTCAGATCCGCTATTGGCCTACACGCTGATATGAGCTGTAGGCTGTGTGTGTGTGTGTGTGTGTGTGTGTGTGTGTGTGTGTGTGTGTGTGTGTGTGTGTGTGTGTGTGTGTGTGTATGTGTGGGGGGGAGGGGGGAGACACTTGAATGTATAGCTGCTGACTATAAGGTCACGTAACGTTATGGTTTATCACTTAACAATAGAGGATTGACTGGGTATATCAGCCTCTTCTTGTAACTTTATAATTACATGTGGTCAGTGGTGTAAAGTAACTAAGTATTTACTTTGGTAATACTTGAGTATACAATTTTGGTCTTTGTACTTTACTTGAGTATTTCCAATACTTTTACTTCTACTCCACTACATCTCAGATCCAAATATTGTACTTTTACTCAACTACAAGCCTATAATGCCTATAATGAAAAAGAAATGAAAAAAAAATGAAAAAAAGAAAGAAGGTGAGAAAGCTTGGTTCTTGAAGTAATAGACTTTATTCTTAAAATGTAATCGTTAAAGCAAAAATGTACAATTGACACATTAGGAGCAATAATCACCTAATCCTTTTTGCTGTAATGGTGACAAAATTATTATTTGAATGTCATTGAAAACTATTCTAATTAATCCAGTTTATTTTACAAGTATACGATTTTGTGTTCATACAGTGCATTACACAGTAAACAATTGCTGGCCTATGCTGATACATTTTGTTTTGTTTTTCTGGACAATCTTTGATTGTGTTATTCATGGTGTTCCCCTTGCACAACAATTACACAAATCATTGCAACCCTTGCTGCTCTTGCTGCTCTTGTTGTTCTTGTTGACCTTGTTGCTCTGTTGTCGGACCAACACCTATACCAGGTGCCATTGGTTGGATTCATTTATGTGCAAACTGCACATAGGTGAGGTTCACGTTTCCGTGCACCTCCACCTTGTCGATGTGATCAAGCTTATTGAAGCGGTAGTTGTAGGTAAACACTTCCACATCGTTGAACATGATGCTGTACTTCGTAGATTCAGCCTTGATTTTCATCTATAAAATAAAACACACTTGTGAACGATTACCGTATGAGCGTTCACAACGTCACAGTGACTGGAAACTAGCATTGTCTCTACTGCAAGCTACGTTTTGGTTATCTGTGTAGCCTGTTTATCATTTGGAATATCAAGCTTATGCTGCCATATCGGTGTTGGGAGAAATCTCCCATCGAGGCTTTCTGACATACTGTAAAGAGGGGTGGAAAGGGTGTGGCCCAGGTTGCCCCCTTTTCTTTGGAAGCCATTTCTGTCAGAAAAGAAGGTTCAAATACCATGCAAAAAAAAGGTCCCAAACAACCCCACAGTCATGGGTTCTATACTCACTATGGATATTGTTATTTTTACTTTACGTATTTTGTCAGAAAGCGTCGTTTTCTGACAGAATAGCGCCTTTGTTATAATGACACTTTCTGACAGAAAGTTGTTTCTTATGTTAAAGATGGGGTGCCATGATTTCTCCCCCACAAAACATGATTATCAGGTATTATGAATATACTAGGAGGAAAATATTTCCCCAAAAAGTGTACAAAAAGAGTTAAAATTAGGTTTTTATGTGGCTACACCCACCAGTTCATTAGGTATGCCTGGTTGGTGACCCAGCTGAAGTTAGCCACACCCACAGTGTTGGGTGAATGGTAAAAGGGGAGGGGATCATTATATGATGTCAAACTATCTGTGATTTTGGATCTGCAGTTTTGACCCACAAGGTGGCAGCCTCGAGGAAGAAACCCAAAATTAAAAGGTAATACATAATTGCTCATAACAACCACACCAGGGGGTCTAATGAAATACTGTCAACCTCCTAGACACATGAAAACCATAAAAAGTACAAAGCACCACCTCTTTAAGGTTATTTTTAAGCACAGTACAAAGTGTGTTAGTGTGTTGGGATGTTTACATTCGGGCCTCACAGGTTTTTACATAAGGTGTGAAAATTAAATGTATTGTGAAATTAAGATATAGTGTACCATAAAAGGCTCCCCCTTTTGGATGGGCATGCCTCCGGAGGTCTCCTCTTTGCCCCAGGTCCCATCCAAGTTACTGTTGCGCACCACATGGTTCTCGTTGAATCTCGGGTTGAGATGAAACGCAATCCCCTTGTTGTAATGAAGGTCCACCGTGAATCTAGGACGAAAAGAAGATTAGCAGACTTTTTCTTCTGTCTTTCTGTCTGTCTGTCTGTGACAGCTAGCAACTTTCACTTGAAGTTGAGTAATATTTAGTATCTAATTGCGACCGCAGGTCGCAAGTATACTATTAAAACCGGCACATCTTGTCCACATATCTCTGGCACGCTTGACACTGTGCACGTGGTTCTATGGGTTTGTCTGTGGTTCTATGGGTTTGTCGCTCTGATATCATGCTCTGATGTCACTGTGATGTCAGGATTACTACTCTTAACAGAATGGGTTTGCCGCTCTGACATCACGATCTGGCTTGATGTCCCTTTTATGCCCATACTGTATGTGGAGATCGCTGATCATCAGTCACACTTGCAAATGAATTACATCCTTGTCCGTTTTATGCCCATATATGGAGATCCCTGTCCCGACGTCATCAATATTAAGGGCATATCTGGGAATGCCCATATTTGGGCATGCTCTGACATCACATTGTTGACTATCATGCAGGGGTCTCCATATATGGGTAACTGGGCCGATATAAATCACTGGCCAGATGGCCAAGAATTGGCACGACCTCTCCCTTTAGGGCGAGGTCGCATGTCGCCCTGAGGCGTCTTACTAGTACTTTTTTACTAGGGGTATAACGATACATTTTAATAGCGATTCGATACATATCACGATACATGGTTGACAATATGATTCATGGACGATATTGGTTAGTTCATGGCGATACAATACCATTCGATTTAATGATTTAAAATCGATATAGTAACTATTTAGCAAAGAAATTAAATCTGCGTGAAAGGTGTGGATAGTGAAGGTTTTTAAGGGAAACATGTATTATTATGGATATAAAT
Source organism: Nannobrachium achirus (assembly GCF_963921795.1). Taxonomy (NCBI): domain Eukaryota; kingdom Metazoa; phylum Chordata; class Actinopteri; order Myctophiformes; family Myctophidae; genus Nannobrachium; species Nannobrachium achirus. The sequence continues at coordinate 36,919,393 of NC_137830.1, forward strand.
AAGTAAACACAGTGATTATCTGCCAAATATGGACATTGTATATTGACAAACCTGCACCTTGACATGAACCCAGAGATTATACACATTTATCGATAGACCAGTGTAGCTATAAGGAAAAGTAATTAAACCCCTCCTTTTATTTTTTTCTTCTTAAAAATGCTAAATACAATGCACAAGTAGGTAGTATCGATACAATTCTCTCATTTGCAAATCCCGCCCCATTCTGCCCTGTTACTATGGTGGTACAAATGACCCTGGGCAGATTGTTTTTATAGTGGCAGTGAATGGGGGGAGAGGATATTTTCATTGCAATTTAAAGTACCAAAGGAAAAACATCTAGGTGATTTTAATAAAAAGGGAAGACAAAGGTACAGTAGTTACATTGCAAAACAGGGGGGTTTCCCCCGAAAATATATGTTTTAATTTGTTTAATCCCAGTGGGTCAGAATCACCATTGCAGATTATTTTATAGTGGAAGTGGATGGGGAAAAAAGATTGTTCATAGCCTCATTACAGCTATATAAAGTACCAAAAAAATACATCTACGTGATATTAATAAAAAGGGAAGAAAAAAGTACAGTAGTTACATGGCAAAACAGTAGTTTTCCCCCGAAAATATATGTTTTAATTAGTTTAATCCTCTGGATCAGACAAAGGAGATAAATAGAAAGAGAAAGCGCAGTGCATTTTGGGTAGGAAAATGACAGCCAGCCTATAGTTCTCCTCACATAATAGGCTGGCTTTCGTAATTCTGCCCATTTAAAATATACAGGGTATGTACCACTACCCAATCAAAACTCTTAAGCCCTTTGCACACATAAACGGACAATATAACTTTTTGAAAAGAAAACAATGATTCTCTATGACCTCATGCACACCGGCTCCGAATTAGCCGTGCGACGAGTGGCTGCCGCCGTGCGTTTTTTTCTCGATCGAACCCAGTTCGATTCGTGCGACTCCTTTTATGACTCCTTTTTGGATCCGCAGAGCCGATTCCGCACAGCCTTGCACACCAAATGCAATGCGTTTTATTCATGTCGCAAACGAAAAAAAACGCAACTGTCCTGTGTGCAAAGGGCTTTAGTTACATTGATAAGGTCCATGTGAACTAGTTTGTCGAAGCTTATTATAATGAGCGAAATCGCTATCACCTCACACCGCCGTACTGCACGCTCGCCGTGCCGCGCAGAGCGGACCGTTGTTGAAAGCCTGAAGCAACATTCTCTCACTGCACAACTCCACCCCCGATAGCAAAAAGTACTACTTTTCACATACAGTAGTAAGTACTCAAGTTGAGTACACTTTGTCCACCATTCTAATATAGGAAATGCCACAATACTGCTTCCCTTACCAAACAAACAAACAATACATTCATATAAAATAATGTCATCTATGCACCTTTCAGCATCGCTGTCCATCTTGCCTTGTATTTCCAGGATGCTGCCTATGGGAAAACCTCCTGGAATGTGCTGCTCAAATGGCACTCCCTAGTGGACACATGAGGAACAAAACATGTCTAACTTAATAATACATTAATAACAATAACAATAACAACAATAATAATAATAATGATAATTATCAGGGAAGTGAATAAATCCTGGTACAAAAGCTTTGAAGTTTCTAAAGGGAATAGTAACCTGATGAACATTCTCCTGGAACCATATCACCCAAATTCCAATAAAAACAATTATCGTAGAATGCATTAATAGTTTAAATACTATGTGGATATAAGTTAAAACATAAAAGAAAGAAGAGAATACTTGCCGGATTAACGAATTCTGGCATTGTGTTGGTTTAGAGATGAGCTCTTTGTGTCGAGGGTCTAGTAATGTTGAGAGATGATGTGTACAGGCTGCTGTTCACTGTCATATTTATATGGTAGGAGAGAGAGGGGTGTAAAGTCTGTAAACCTCCCTTACCTTGTTTCCCAGTAACTGTGTCCAGTCATACTGGTGCAATCTGCTGACTTACTGTATCTGCATAAGTTTGCACAACATTCAAAGAGTTTGTAGGGAGTTTATTTTATTTTATTTATACGACTTTTCTAAATCAATTTGTGTTGCTCAGTAATCTACTAATCTTTCACTTCAACGCAAAAAATGTATAGATTTATTTATTTAATTTACATCAAATATTACGATCATGTATTCAAAACAAAACAAGAATATCTCATATCAAATTAAAGTAAGACATCAAATCCTTCCTGAATCTTATGTTAGTGAACTGCTACCGCACATTGAATGCCTTATACTGTACTAAACTGCTAGCTTGTAGGCCTAAAGCAAAAGCAAACAATGCCAACATGTGTGTGTGTGTGTGTGTGTGTGTGTGTGTGTGTGTGTGCGCGCGCGCGTGTGTGTGAGTGCGTGCCTGCGTGCGTGCGTGCGTGCGTGCGTGTGTGTGTGAGAGAGACAGACAGACAGAGAGAATACAGGCCTACAAAAACACTTGCACTGCACTGTTGTCCTCTTTTCATTTTTACCATATAGGTAAAAATTTATAGTGAGTGCCAACGTTGACGCAATTGTAGTCCTAGAGCGGCCATATTTTGGGTCAAACACAGGTGTTTCAATTGTTTGATTGGCATAGAACTAATGCTCTATACTCCAATCAGAACACCTGTGTAAGGCTGTGTTGACCCAAGAAATGGCCGCTCTAGAACTACATATTGGCTAGTCTGGGATCACTTCACTTTTCGGGTTTGTAACCGGTCTGGAGCGGAAACCACAAAACGTCATGTTGTAGTACTCAAAGGACTACAATTTGTCGGAAAGATCAAACCGGATTCAGTTTTAACCCCAAATATTCCCCTGCGCTCAAGGATACACTTTTAGGGCCTACCTAATAAACTCCTTGATGCAGAGTAGTTTTGCTTTTGAAAAATTTGTTTGGTATATGCATCTTTTAGTCCAACTTTTAGCGACTGGCAAGACTACACTAGGCTACTCGAGCATTTTAATAGGGATTGGGGAAACAAACGGAGGGAACCAAATCAAAGCGACGCCGCTTCTTCTAGTGGTTTCCGCGCTCTAGGCGGAAACCAAACGGCCTGTTGTGAACGAACACCAGGCTTTCCCCCAGAAAGCACTGGTAGGCGAGGTTACATATTGCCACACCCTATACTTCAGGGGTTTTCGACAGGTGGTCTGTGGACCTCTGGTGGTATGTTTTGCTCTCTGACCATGCGTTTATTAATGTAGGAAAGTGAAGATGTTTTTTTTTTTTCTTTTTTTTTTCATTGACCGAACAGTGCACTAAATGACCTGGTGACCTACAGTATGATGACATGTCAATGTTGTCAGTGAATTTCACAGAAAAAGGAGTTCGAATCTCAAGAATGGGAAGTGTATCAGACTGTGATTGGGTCATCATTATTGAGAAATGTGCCCACATGTGTCTGCTCCCTCGTACATACTGATACAAACCAGTAAGACTCCCTAATCGGGAGATTATCTCCACAAATAGGGCAAAAATGTGTTTTTCCAAAATCTTCCTGATGGTGGCGTTAGATGGGACAGATGCGTTTTGATTACATGACTGTAGAGATACTGTGCGATTTGCGTGACTTTAGGGCAAAATCTGTAGGAGCAGTGTCCAAAAATGTATTTAAAAAAATCGGCCTGCAGGTGGCACTAAATGGGACAGAGCCATGTTGATGAGATGAGTGTAGACATACTGTGTACCGATTTGCGTGATTTTAGGGCAAAATCTGTAGGAGCAGTGTCCAAAAATGTGTTTGAAAAAATCGGCCTGAAGGTGGCGCTATATGGGACAGATTCATGTTGATGAGATGAGTTTAGACATACTGTGTAGCGATTTGTGTGATTTTAGGGCAAAAATTGTAGGAGCAGTGGCCAAAAATGTGTTTTAAAAATCGGCCTGAAGGTGGCGCAATATGGGACAGATCCAAGTTGATGAAATTAGTGTAGACCTACTGTGTACCGATTTGCGTGATTTTAGGGCAAAAATTGTAGGAGCAGTGTCCAAAAATGTGTTTTGCAAGAATTGGCCTCATGGTGGCGCTAGAAGAGGGCCATGTGAGAAATGAGGGGTGGGGTCTCCGCGCCGCCTTGGCGGACGAATAGGTACCGGCCCCGGCTCTCCCGAACGCTCCTAGCCCGAGTTACGGCATTTTATGTGAGCTGCAGTGGAGGGGGTCCTCCACTGGGGGCGTCACCACTTTTGCATCCGTTCTGGAGCACCAGGAGTCGGTGGTCCCCGGGAATTCCCCGTGAGCAGCCCCGTTGGGGTGGTCATTTGGTCATTTTTGCACATTTGGTCATTTTTTACACCTGGGGGTCCCCGAGGGACCTGGGGGTCCCTGGAGCTCCGGGGGTCCTTGGAGGTTGTAGTTTGTGTGTGCAAAATTTGGCATGGATCGGCGCAACGGTTGCGGAGATATGAGCAGGGCAAAAGTGTGACGTGTGACGTGTGACAGACTGACTGACGGACGGAAGGACGGACTGACAGCCGGTGGAGGTTTGGATAGTATAGGAGTGCAAGTAACTGCGACCTACGGTCGCAATCAGTATATCAGTTAGCATGAGTTTAATACAATGTTGGATAAAGTAAGAAAATGGAGGATGGTAACGGTAGGATAGGAATATATCAGTGGTTCTCAACTTATATTTCAGCTAGATAATGCCTCGGCTTGATAAAATAGTATCGTGCAACGAAGTAAATCATACCCTTATTAGTCATTATTTAATTTAAAGTGTTCAGATTTCCATCAAATTCCTTTCAGAACAATACAATCACATTCAGATTTATCTCCCCTGCCATTGTTGCAAGGTGCATTGAAAATGTGAAATTTTGGATATTATATCTTAATTGGTAATCAGAATTTCTTTGCACACCTGAATAAAATCTCTGCGACAGGTGAGTTGGTAGAGTGGCATAGATAAAATCATTGACACCCACATGCTGCCGTCACTTGTTCAATAAAGAAGAAACCATTTTGTTATTTCCTCCAATGCCTATAGGAATGATAGATGTTTATAGTTTTCAGACAAAGAACGCAAACACAAGTGAGAGGATCAGTTCAACAAGTGTCTTCCAGCTTTTAGCCCAACACTGTTTAGCCAGTGTATCAGTAAGACTTTACTTTTAGGGATAATTTCTATAGTTGTGAACAGATACTGAGTTCAATTTAGTTTATGTAGTTTATAAGCAGTTAATGCAACCACAAGTGAGAATAACTACACTTTTAGTCTGTGTTCAAGCAAGACTATACTTTCAGGGATAATTTCTATAGACCTTTTGCTGCTTGACACCGCAGTTATGGGTGCAGCTCTGAGAAATCGGTTATAGTTTAGGCCTGGAGAAATTTGTTTCAAAAGTGTTTTATCTCACTAACCATGATGATGAGTTGTGAAACTTCCTCCTGAACACTAAGCACAGATTGAATAATGATTTAGTTTATAATGTTCTCTTTCATCGCTTCCTACCCTGTGGGATTTCAGAGTACCGTAGTAAAATAAAGGAGGAAATGACCAGGAGGTTGCAGATTGAATGGGAGAGGGGAAACAGGAGTTTTGTTGCAACATACAAATAGTAATAGGGGAGGGAACATAACCCTGGTGAACAATAGAAGGGATCATGTGATAATGACAAGGCTGAGGTTTAGTGTGGGAATGTTAGCCAAGTGTTAGTCCAATCTGGGAACTAAATCTAAATCAATAGCTTTCTTCACAAATGTGTTCATAAATGTGTCTACTATCACCTCTGAACCTAATCAAACCCAACTCCCTTGACATACTTTGTGGGAGCCAATCAAAGTTGGAGGTATCCCGAGGGCCTGGGATTAAAGGGGGGGGGGGACAAAAATGGTCAATATGAACGTATGATGAATAAAAGGTGTAGTTCTAGTGGTTTAGGCCAGACAGGGCTCTCAAGGTGTTCTCTTTGGCTGCTGACAACAGAGTGAAGGCACAGGCAGTATTTACTGTATACACACCTGGCAAGTGATTAGTCAATGAGTTCAGGTCAGAGTCGTCTAATCAGAGAGTCCTGCCACTGCGGGGTCAGAAACAGCGCTGGTCACGTGGTTCATTGCCACTTTACACCTCATAGACTTCAATGCATTCTGTAAACTTCCGGTTCGCCGTTTGTCACTATACGCCAATAGATGTGTGCGTAGAAGACCTGGCCCCATGAAGTGAACGGGAGTGACGCAACTCTCCAAAGGTAGAAGGCTCTGGTTCAGGTGTGATGTGTGAGTGCAGATGAGGGGTGGGGCCAACCATGATGATGGGCCAGGGGGCAGGGTTGCTGTCCAATATGACTTTTGTACATATGAGGTGTGTAATTAGGGTATTTTTGGGCTGCTGAATCCATTCCAACCATTAGTTTTCAGTTAAAATGACTCCTTTGAAAAGCTTCTTTAAAATTGACGTCAACTTCACCAGACCAAAAGTGGCCTATAGCCCTTAAAATGATGAAAATTCAGTCCTGCTGCTGTGGCTTTAACTCTTGCATAATTTATATTAGATGTTTAATGTTGTAATGCTGAGAGTTGACAGCATGAGATTGGCAGTATAGGGACACTAGAAGTGTCTGGTAGTTGGCTATTTCACAGAACATAATTGTAAAACGTGCAAATAAATCATAATTATTATAACAGAAGTAATGTTGGAGAACCCCAACGTATCAGTGATGTCAGTCATCTCCAAATGTGGGCACTGAATGTTAGCATGCGTGTATATCAGACAGACATTCGGTCATTTATCAGTAGGATGGATGCAAGTTAATGAAATACTCAGTTGTTTTGTGCTTATTTATTGCAACAGAAAATAAAATCAATTTCTGAAGCATTTGATGCACAAATGGAGTTAAAGCAAATGTAACATAAAGATATAGTCACAACAACTGGATCAAAGATTGTCAGAATAGTCTGTATGTCATACATGGGCAAATGTATTTTTTATGTCCAATGTATTTAGGTACATAAAGCTAACATGACTATATAACTAAATGCATTTGAAATTAAAAAAAAGTTACATTTCAGGATTCCAATTAAAAAATAAAAAATAATTCAGGATTCCAATTCAAAAGAAGCAAAAATAGCCGATCTACAAGCTCAAAACGCATCGCAGTGCCATGCGTTTTGAGCTTGTAGATCTGCTATTTTTGCTTCTTTTGTATGAGATACTAGAATGACAAAGTAGGATGTAGCAATATGCAATGTGGCCCTCTGGAGTGAAGGTGGAAATAATGGCCCTCGCCATCAACAAAGTTGCCCACCCCTGCTGTATGTAGTAATGGCTCCATCTAGTGGATATGCTGGAGAGATACATGGCTCAGTAAAATGAATGGACAGCGTCATGCCAAGCTTTATACAGGCCGTAAATGAAGCCTATTTTGCAGCAATTTCAAATCCACCAACTTTCTATAGAGCATCGCAGCGGAAGTGGATTCCTGGGGTCACTTAATATTCCCCATTCATTTTCGCCATAGACTTTTACAAAAATATTTATAACAATTATGTTAAGCCTCGAACCAAGCCATCCAGGATGGAGGTGAATCATGATCATATAACCTTTGATCCTATGTGAAAAGATATTTTAATATTACATTATTTGATATACTACATTTAATAACTACCCTTTGTTTAGCGATTTTCAAAATGTTCTTTTCATAGAAAAAAAGGTTATATGGTCATGATTCACCTCCATCCTGGATGGCTTGGTTCGAGGCTTAACATAATTGTTATAAATATTTTTGTAAAAGTCTATGGCGAAAATGAATGGGGAATATTAAGTGACCCCAGGAATCCACTTCCGCTGCGATGCTCTATATCAGGTCCAGAAATGCTACCGGAAATGAATCAAATGAATGCTATTGGCTGGCTGTGTAGCGGACCCAGCTGGACAGTAGAGGTTGGAGACTTGACTGATGAGTTTTAACATTTTATTGGGTAACTCAACGTAGAAACTATAGAAACAAAGCAAAATACACACATAATCAGTCAGTAATCCAGAATCATCATAACACAAAGTAAATACATGATACATACAGTAAATCAGTCCCGATTAGACTCAAACACATCAACAACATAATTCGCAACTGGCAATAACAAACCTAGCCCAACCTCCCCTGACCCCTTTTGTATTTACCTACTGTATATATCTTTTGCACTGTTTATATATAGTGTTCCATCCTGTCATTCAATGTTGAGATACTTCAATGGTTTCCTATGGAAATAAGCTTAGTCTTTTCTAGGATCTCCTTTTAGTTGACCTTGTACAAGTGAATTGTACCGTCATGAAACTGTACCTTTTTCTATGCAAACTTCTAATAAAGTCTTCAATCAATCAATCGAATGCATTTTCCATACTATCTTAAAAAGTACCTTTTCCCCCTTTCCAGCTAGGCGCTAATAGGCTGTTTGTAGTGGCATGTCCGTGGTGTCCGTATCATATGTCTCTTTCCATGTTTTGATGTCCGTCCTTGTCTATTCCTTTTTGTATCAAAAACTTTGCCATAACCTTTACACCATAAACCTTTACACCATGCCATTTCCTTCAAGCCTTTCCCAACTGATGCAGTTACTCAGTGATTTAACCCCATGCACAGCTGAGCTGAGTCCCAATCAACCTCATTCCCAGCAGCTGGCTCAATGTCTCCATATTAGAGCCTTTTTGAGCACCGTGAAAATATAAATTTAAAAATAAAACCATGAATTGTGGGTCCGTTACAGGCTGCACAGCAATAGCGGGTCTTCACTCCGTAGAACCAGTAGAAAGCCTAGAAATAATAGCCTACTTTATCATTCATTTTACCATCATTTACTAAACGCATATCATGATGATTTGAAAAAGACTGAATTGAAAACATAAAAATGTTCATGAAAAGGTTTATTAATGTAATAAAATCAAGTGTAAAGTTTACCCAAAACCTCATTGAGTCCCATTGAGTTTATAATGTCAACCTCAACGAGAACCCGGAAGTGGCTTCACTGCAGCGAACAAAGCTGGCCCCTTGCTCTCACATCTGGTCTAGAGCCCGCCTACTCTACTGTATCCGGTAACTACACACGCACACGCACACGCACACGCACGCACACACGCACACACACACACACACACACACACACACACACACACACACACACACACACACACACACAAACACATTGAAACTGCAACTTGCAACTACCAATATTTACAATACTTTAAAGCAGGGGTCTTCCATGTTTTCAGGCCAAGGACCCCTTAGTTGAGAGAGAGAGATGAAGCAGGGATCCCCACAACCTGTTCATAGATGCCATATTGTTTCATTGTTTGACAGCACAATCATCCGTGTATTTTGGATTCATGTAAATTTGTGTTTTCATATATTTAACACTTGAACTGTCAATACTTCTCCCCCCTACACCAAACCTCTTTGCCAAAAATAGTTCTGAGCTAGCTCAGAAAATAGCTCAGAACGCCTCGCGCTGCGAGGCGTTGTGAGCTTGTAGATCGGCTATTTTCGGCTAAAGTTGTCAGAATCTGCAAGAATCTGGATAAAAATCACACAAAGATTTGGAGGACCCCTTGTAGTAACTCTGAGGACCTCATAGGGGTCCCGGACCCCCTGTTGAAGACCCTTGCGTTAAAGTAAAAACGATCCAAATTAGCTTACAATGAGCGGACTTGGCAACACAGCTTTGATCAGAGTCTTCTTTTAACTGGAATCATTAACCACTTAACCCATATGTACTTATAGTTGACCAGAGTACTCTTAACCCATACAGTATGTACTTAGTTGACCAGAGTACTCTTAACCCATACAGTATGTACTTAGTTGACCAGAGTACTCTTAACCCATACAGTATGTACTTAGTTGACCAGAGTCTCCTTGGGGTCTACAGCTACACTCTAGTTCCCTCTACACTACAGTAAATATCTTCACCGGAAATTGCTGATTGTGAGTGCAACACATTGTGAGCTACCTTTCGCCATGTCCGACCTCGACCTGTTCGCCTCCGACGACGAGTCCATCACCAGCGCCAACCCGGGGAATCCTACTCCAATCCTCAGGAACCAAGCACGGCTGAGCCAGGCCAGCCTCCCGTCCGGACAGCCCAACACCGACCGCAGCCAGCCCAGCCAATCCCGCCGATCCAGCCGTAACAGCCCCGCCATCAACCTATCCGGTCAGTCAGCCTTTTCCCGTGCTTCGACCCACTCCCGCCGTTCACCGGTGGTCACCGAACCAGCCACTCCAGCCCGGTCCCGGGGCCGTTCTCCGAGACGATCGGAACACAGCCAGCGTCCACCACGGGGCTCCCCGCCCCGCAGCCAAGCCAGCCAGCCCCGCAGCCAGGTTAGCCAGCACCGCAGCCAGGCTAGCCAGCACCGCAGCCAGGTTAGCCAGCACGGCAGCCAGGCTAGCCAGCACCGCAGCACGGCTAGCCAGCACCGCAGCCAGGCTAGCCAGCGGCCCCCCGCCCTTCCACCCCCAGAGCAGCCACAGCCAGCCCAGCCCTGCCCTCCCTCCTCGGCCTCCCCAGCGTGCCCCCAACACGCTCCCCAGTCTACCCCGCCAACAACCGCACCACAGACCGGCGTGGGCGCCCCGTGTTGTTCATGCATGGGAAAAAGCATGATCTGTAACAACTTCAACGACCTGGGCTGCTCAGCCAGCTCTTGTAAACTGCTACACGTCTGCAGCCACTGTGGCGGTTCCCATGCCCGGGCCTCCTGCCCCCAGAACCCCACCAGGCCTTCAGGCCCCAGTTGACTATCCCACCATCTAGCCACCCCCATCAACATCCCCGCCCTAGCCGCCGAACTGTCCAACCACCCAGACCCCGCCACCGCATGTTACCTCCTCGGAGGCCTCAACTACGGCTTCTCACCCGGTCTTGTCAACATCCCAGCCACTTCACACACCTGCCAAAACCTCCAGTCCGCCACCTCCGACCCCGACTCAGTCACCTCCCTCCTGCAAAAAGAGGTAGGCTCCGGTTTTATGATCGGCCCATTCTCCACCCCACCATTCCCCACCTACCGCATCAGCCCCATTGGCATCGCCACCCGCAAATACTCCGGTAAAAAACGCATCATAGTCGACCTCTCATCCCCCCACGGCACATCCACCCCCAGCATCAACAGTCTCATCCCCAGCCCCGATTTCTCCATGCAGTATTCATCAGTAGACGGCGCCATAAACCTGATCCGGCTCGCCGGCAAAGGCGCCTCCCTAGCCAAAGCGGACATCACTGCCGCCTTCAAAATTATGCCCCTCCACCCCGACACCTGGCACCTTTTCGGCGTCCGATGGCTAGACAACTACTACTTTGCCGTCCGCCTCACGTTCGGTTGCAAAAGCAGCCCCAAAATCTTCGACTCCCTTGCCGAGGCCCTTTGCTGGATTCTGACCAATAATTACAAACTCCCCTTCGTCACTCACTTGCTAGACGACTTCCTCGTGGTCACCCCCCCCTCAGCCCCCCCCGCTTCCGGCCTCACCCCACTCACCTCCGTTTTCAACACCCTCGGCGTCCCCCTAGCCCTCGACAAAACCGAAGGCCCCCTCACTTCCCTGGAGTTCCTAGGGATCACCCTGGACTCCACCACCTTCCAAGCCTCACTCTAACTTCCCAGAACCCCTCTGCTTTTCGTATCCCTCCACCACCCCTACACCACCACAGCCTTTTTTCCCCTCTCTCTCTCACTCTACCTTTCTCTCCTCTCCCTATCCCCCTCTCCTCCTCTCTCTTTCTCCATTCTCAGGTTCCTGCTGGGGGGTTCAGTCCACGTCGCCGCTGACGCTGACGGTGCAGACGATCACGCCATACGACCCCTACCCCAAGACTCCAGGGTCCGTGACCCTCCCCGGAACCTATACCCTCCCCAATCCCCTTTCCATTGACCCATTCCTGATTGATTCATTATTATTGCCTATTGCTTCATGCTCGTTACACCATAGATCCATGTTGGATCATCGATCACTGCTCATTATTTATCTGCCCTTACTTCATTAAAACCTTTAAACCTTCATGGTGTGTTTCTTGTTAGCTAGTGAATTATTTAATTCTTTGGGAGAAGAATTTCTGAATTGTTATTATTTTTAAACCCCCCATTGGGTGTCTAACCTAGCCAGTGGAGGAGAGTTTCATGATGGAACACATACAGTAGTCTACAAGGGAAAGGTGAGAGAGAGAGAGAGAGAGAGAGAGAGAGAGAGAGAGAGAGAGAGAGAGAGAGAGGACATATTTTGTGCGCTGTGACCTTCACAGTGACATTGACAGCAACAAAGCATCCTGCTGAGACACACACCTCTGCACACGGCCCACACGGCCACACACACACACACACACACACACACACACACACACACACACACACACACACACACACACACACGCACACGCATTTGTGCTCATATGCACACAGCACACACTGCCACAAGCACACGCATGCACACAATCTTTTTGTACATCATATTTTTTTGTCAAAAGTCACATAAGTCACATCGAAGATAGCTAATTGCCTAATTCTCCATCTACATCATTTGTAGCTTTTACACAGTGATAAACATACTTAGTTAGTTTTATTCAGTCACAGCGCCTTCAGGGCAGCGCTGCTTTCATTGGCTTCACGGATCTCGGGGACGGATCAGATTTGAATGAAGTTGGTTGAGACCAACTTTATTCAAATGAGATCCGTGACAGTCCGTCCAGATACGGGACATCAGCGTGAACAGACTGCATCTGCACGTATCCCATTGGAAATGAATGGGATACGTTGCGATCACCCGGATTGTACAGACCCGAACTGCACGCGCCTTGAGAGGTTCGAACTTTCTAAAATACTTTATCAGTCAGAAATGTAAACAGTACACGGTACAGCATATATAGCAAGACTAAAGCAAGACTAAAGTCTAAAATAGCGGTCTTCAACGTTTTCAGACCGAGGACCCCCTGTAGTAACTCTGACTGTTGAAGACCCTTGGTCTAAAAGGTTAAAACAAAAAAGTCCCAGGTAATACCTAATAATGGATTCCAGAATTGTATAGTTTCAGTATCAACAAAATGTTAAACACGTATCACTCTTTCTTGGGTAAGATTCAAAACGGCACATTTCACTGGTGAGCTCAGAATGGGAGTTCTTTTCGATTTCCTCGTTGCTCTCCTGCAGTCCTCTAATCCCACACGCACGCACGCACGCACGCACGCACGCACGCACGCACCATAGAGTTATAACCAGTAAGACTCCCTAATCGGGAGATAAAAAAATCGGCATTTTATGTGAGCTGCAGTGGAGGGGGTCCTCCACTGGGGGCGTCACCACTTTTGCATCCGTTCTGGAGCACGAGGAGTGGGTGGTCCCCGGGAATTCCCCGTGAGCTGCCCCGTTGGGGTGGTCATTTGGTCATTTTTTCACATTTGGTCATTTTTTACACTTGGGGGTCCCACATGGAGCTGGGGGTCCCTGGGCTCGGGGGGTCCTTGTTTGGTTGTAGTTTGGCAGGCAAGGAGTGTGTGTGCAAAATGTGGCATGGATCGGGTCAACGGTTGCGGAGATATGAGCAGGGAAAAAGTGTGACGTGTGACGTGTGACCACATTTGGTCATTTTTTACATCTGGGGGTCCCCCAGGGACCTGGGGGTCCCTGGGGCTCCGGGGGTCCTTGGAGGTTGTAGTTTGGCAGTCAAGGAGTGTGTGTGCAAAATTTGGCATGGATGGGGGCAACGGTTGTGGAGATATGAGCAGGGCAAAAGTGTGACGGACGGACTGACTGACTCACTCACTCACCCACGGACAGCCTGTGGAGGTTTTGGTAGTAAATGCGACCTACGGTCGCAATAAGAAGGCACGCACGCACGCACGCACGCACACACACACACACACACACACACACACAGAACACACAGAACACACAAAACACGCATGCCCACTGAAAGGTCATTCTCACACCTTTTCAGACGAGCAGGAAAATGGGGGCGAGGATAACAGGCCTGGTGTCACCGTTGACTTCCTCTGGGGATTGAACCAGTGGCTGTACTGGTTCATTAGTCTGGGGATTGAACCAGTGGCTGTACTGGTTCATTAGTCTGGGGATTGAACCAGTGGTGTACTGGTTCATTAGTCAAACCAGTCTGCTTTGTGCCACTTCTATTTCTGTCTTCTGCCCTTCCAGCCGCCTTGCATCATTTTGTCCTCTGAGACGCACACAGCAGCGGTGTAAAGTAACTGAGTACATTTACTCAAGTGGCATATTACTCGAAAGTAGCCTACTGTATTCAAGTAAAATGTTTCGGTATTTCACTTTACTTGGTATTTCCATTTGTCAATACTTCTACTCCATAACATCTCAGATGCAAATATTGCAATCATTTGAGAGCAACCAGTTACTATAGGTTTAGATTTAGAGGAGGGGAGAGCAGTCGGGGCAGTAGAATACCACTTGGACCACAGGTGTGATTATATATCGGCTATTTTTGCTGTTATTTGTACTGTAGTTATGCTCGACTATAATGACGACATGCCCAAAAATAGGCCATCCATCCATCCATCCATCCATCAATCCAACTCATCCATTTCATCCAATATAAAAATAATAATCTAGCCGACTTTAAAATAATTTAGGGAGGAATGTTATTTTTAACTATAATAGCAAATTATATTGTAAACACACTTCTCTAAATCCAGATCTAAATGCTTTATGGTAAATCTTTTTATTTAAATGTACTTACTTTACACGGTACACCAGTGATGAAAATATCTTTTAGAGACGCAGATTCCAGCTGTTTGTGTTGGTGCTGCTGTGTGGTTCGTGCTGATGCAGTGGTTCTACACCAGTGGTTCTCAACTTTTCATGTCAAGGACCCCCAAATTGGCAGTTACTAGCCTGTGGACCCCACATTTCAAAAGATAAGCCAGGGACCCCCATTAGAGAAGATGTGTTTATGGCTCTAGCAGTGATTATCAACCATTTTAATTTCAAGGGCCCCCAGTTTGACATGCATTAGGCTACCGACCCACGTTTTATGGCATTTCTATATTTGGGACTCCGATTTATATTCTAAAATCAATGTTAATTTAACTTGGAGAATGTCATTTGTACACTCTCTGAGTTACAGAACCATAAGAGTCCATTTGGTTCCTATCTATCATTTCAACCTCAAGTTTTAAAGGGATAGTTCCCCAAAAAAGAACCTTTTTTCTATTTTTACTCACACTGTCGAATTTCATGGATATTTTTTTCGTTTTTGTTGCATTCCTGAGCCAATATTTGATGACCAGCAGCGGTTCCCTATGGAGACACAAAGAGCCTGCTTTGTTCCCTATGGACTCCCCTCAAATTATTGGCTTAGGAATGCAACAAAAACAAAGACATATCCATGAATTCAAGTCTCCATGGGTGAGGAATCCCATCGAAAAACAAAAAGTCATTTTGGTGAACTATCCCTTTAATGTTGTTTTGTCATTAAAATCTTGCAATATCCTCACGGCCCACCCGTGGGCCCCACCCCACAGGTTGAGAACCACTAAGTGTTGCATAATTCTGTGCTTAAACAAGATGGATGAGACAGATCCTGGACAACATAAAGCTGTCACACTCCCTCTGCATCACACACCCCTCACCTGCCGCTGGACTCACCGCTCGTCAGCTGTTTGTCACTCAATGCACCCACGTAAAGGTGTAATCATGACACGGTGTCAGACATGCGTGCATATTGCACACACACACACACACACACACACACACACACACACACACACACACACACACACACACACACACACACACACACACACACACACACAACGTGGCATCCATATTTTTGGCATGTCATTATACTGTAGGTGAGAACTTTCCAAGTTTGTCCAAGCACTCGTCGGGTAGGGCCTAGTGGTCCTATATACCCTACAGGATATACACCCTACACCGACTGGATGACGAATGTACATGTCTCAATGGAATAGAAGATGTTTTAGATTGCAGCTTTCTAAAATGGCTAGTTCCATTCCTTGATTCTGATTGGCTGGTTTCCCTTTAGAGTTCTCAACGGGCCAGAAAATTAAGGCCCGGCCCTAACTGGGCATGCAGGCCCGAGGCCCTACCCGGCCCTACTAGTTAGCACACATTTTAGGCCCTACCCGGCATGAAAACGTCGGGTCGGGTCGGGTATGGTTGGGTATGGTCGGGTCTATAACAGAGTAATAGTAATAAAAAAATATATTTTCTTTTTTCATTGAGCCCGAGGCCCTACCCGGCCCTACTAATTAGCATACATTTTAGGCCCTACCCTACCCTAAATGTCGGTCGGGTTCGGGTATGGTCAGGTTCGGGCAGAATTTGAGAACTCTGATGTGAGACTATAACCCACACCTTTAATCAGTTTATATCAAACCAAGGTGCGTTATTTCTTTCCACAGTGTTGTGAAGCTAGACTAGAGAACTTGATTGCAAGTAACAGGTGTGTTGTTTCTGCAGCCTGGCCGGGAACCTCTTTCTTGTAGCTGGGGACTACTTTCTTGCAGAGCAGACCTTATAGTGAATTATTAGTGACATAGAACAGTTTTAATTGGTACATGTCTATGATTTTTCATGTTGCCATATTGTAACCGTTTTAGAAAAGCAATTAGGCTTGTGGTTACCTGTGTTTTACACCGGCTGAGAGGGTTGGAGATAGCCTGACTGCAAGCGTCAGACTTTTCACACACTACGTTTCACTTCGTTTAGGGAAAGAGTCTGATCCTTCGGACGGAGATTCTACATCAGCGGGGGCGGGCTAAAGCCTATTGACGTCACACACACACACACACACACACACACACACACACACACACACACACACACACACACACACACACACACACACACACGCTTAGAGCCCCCGACGGCGACGTGGCGTGACATTGCAAAAATACGTTATTTCTTATAACATATTATATGATTGCATGTTTACGTTAGTGCAAAATGGTATTAAAACCTAATGAATCGGCACTATTGTATAGTTTATTAAAAGAATTCGAGTCGAGTCTGACGCCGCCATGACAGTTTTCACGGACCAATCAGAGTCCACTAGCGACTCTCACGTGGGCAGAGGACACCAATCAGAGTCCACTAGTGACTCTCACGTACGTGGGCAGAAGAGCTCTGAAGGGAGGGGGCTGGGACCGGACCAGCCTTGGGAATCCACCAGAAGCCAAACCACGTGCCCCAAGTCTACAGCCCCCATTCAATTCGCCCGCTCCTCGGGCGAGCTGAAATAAAATATTGAATCTCCGGGGTCAGTCCACACTACACACCACCCACCAACAGGGGGTGGTAATGTGCGGACTGATTTATCAGGCTAGGTGGGAGACACTCAGCTGCACCTTGTGTCTCCCTACGCCTCTCAGCCGGTGTAAAATACCAGGTGACCATGCACTCGCCTCTTGTGGATTATTGCTTCATTAAGCTTTTAGAGTGCCTATTACACGCTGAAGGGTTAGGTAGTTTTAGATCGTGTCTTTTTAGTTATTTAAAAAAGGATTTCCAACCCTTTTCAGCTCAAGCACCAACAGAAATATTTGGTATCTCGCTGGGACCCAAACTTACAAAAAAGGCGACTTGATGCACACCCTCTGGCTCTGTACATGACGCTAGATTGTCGCAGGGACTTATCCCTATTCAACCCTTAGATGCTGAGTGCCAAGCAGGGGGGCACTGGGTGGGTAGGCCTACCAGTATGACTCGCCGGATGATTGAACCCCAACCGACAAATCTCAGAGTGGACAGTCTAACCACAATGTCATTGAGCTGCATTTAATAATAATAATAATATCTCAAATGTATATAGGCCTAGCGCTTTTCTGAATACCCAAAGACGCTTTACATGGGGGGCAAGGAAGCACTAAAACTTTATTAGAAAAAAAAAAAACATTAAGATGAAATATGAAACAGCACAAACACAGCATCAACACCACCATCCTTCAGCACTTCACATCAAATGATTAGCTTGGGATTGCTTCCAATTTCAGACAGGCTTTTGATCCGGTCAGGAGCGGATGGCATACTATGTCATTTTATGGTCAAAACGGACTACACTTTAATTGGCCGGAAACACCAAACCGAAATCAGTTTTAAGTATAGGTTTTAACCATAGAGTTATAGGTTTTAACCCAAAACAATTTCCAGCGCTCGTAGTCCTACCTACCCAATAAAACCCTAGATGGCGTAGTTTTGCTTATTTAAAAAAAATTAAAAATCGTTTGGTATATCCATCTTTTAGTCCAACTTGCAGTGACTGGCAAGGCTACACTCCTCTAGCATTTAAATAGGGATTGGGGAAACAAACGGGGAACCAAAACAAGCGACCGGTCTAGGATGCCATCCGGTCTAGACCGGATCAAACGACCTGTTTAGTAAACGAATACCAGGCTATCGGTGACACAAGGTTATAAAATCATCAACTATTTATTATGCCTTTAGGCCTGGCAGCCTGCCAGGTTTAATTAGGAACAGGTGTGTTAGCTGGGTGAGTGGCTTTCAGTTGATTACAAAGTCTGTCCTGACTGTTGAGACAATTTGTATCAGTCATCATGAGTTATTCTTTAGTATTTCATGCCATTCAGAATGTAATTTCTCAACCAATTCTGACCGTCTCGTCTCACCGTTCAACACTGTGGAATTATGAAGCCCATAACCCTTCTCATCAACACTGTGAGTATAGGCTATAGTAAATCATACAATGTTAAACTGCAAAGTACTGATTCATGTTGGAATACAGTGTTATATTTAACTATAAAACATGACACAGGTGACCCACAAAGGGATCCACAATCCACATGCCCAAAAGCTCAAGGAATAGGGGTTGAACCTGTGATGTTCTGCCGCACTTTTTATTTATTTTTTATCTATTAGTTTGGTCATTAAGGTCCACAGAATGAGAGGCCTAGCTGCTCTGCCGGAAACATCGTGAAAAAAGGTTATGGCCATTTGTATATTCACTGTCCCATTGACTCCACTAGAAATATATAAAAAAAGGGGGAAAGAAATCTGCTATAAGTAGCATGTGAGGGGTCAAACTAGGGGTTCTTCATCATTCTGAATTCATTGCAAGCATTTGTTTTGCATGAAAAACATTCCTTGGGCAAAATATTGGCCCCCAAAAACTGTGAAAAGTGATGACACTTCACAGTTTTGGGTCCTTAATGACCAAACTAATAGATAAAATAGAAATAAAAAGTGCAGCAGAACATCACATGTCCTCTCCCTTTTTGGTGACTGGATCCCGGCTACTAGTTGTTTCTTGAGACAAGACAGCTATGGCATACAGGAAGACACAATTACAAGACCTAGTGACAAAACATACTAAACAACCAGTGAACATGAATAACATAAAACCTAAACCAAACAGAAAACAAGAACATACGAGAGAAATGAAGTGGAGACCTTGACATTTTACATTTTGAGAACTACTGATTTAGACCAAAATGCAGGTTTAAATTGAATTATGCAATGAATCTCTGTATTAACGATTAAACAGGATTTTTTACAAGGCTCCCTCAATTGTATCACGATATATACAATACCTCTGAAAAGGAATATTGTGGAGACATTGTATTGTCTCAACGATAATTATCACCATATCGCCCACCCCTAGATAGCCCGGTGTATGGAGGATGGAGATGACTGCAGGATACACTGCTGGAGGCCTCATCCGAGGATGACTTGGAGATGGAGGGCTCTCTCTCTATGGGTTGACTCGGGTCACCACTTACACAACTGATGAAGTCAAGTAGAAGAATCAAGGTAAGGACCTTTCTTTTCTTTTTCTGTTGCTGCTTGGGTTGTACGCTGTGTGTAGGCCTATACTAATGTGGTTCAAGCTGTATTATTGCTGTCATTTTGGCAGGGTCACAATGGCTGGGTGACAATTGAACGTGTGTGTGTGTGTGTGTGTGTGTGTGTGTGTGTGTGTGTGTGTGTGTGTGTGTGTGTGTGTGTGTGTGTGTGTGTGTGTGTGTGTGTGTGTGTGTGTGTGTGTGTGTGTGTGTGGACTTGTGTTGTGTCTTCCTTCGAGTTAGTGAGTCGTAACAGGGGAAAGTATATGTAATCCTATGTAGAGAGGTTTTCATCTATGAAGCGTAGGGTGTTATTCTTTCTCTTTGTGTGCAGAGTAATAATGAGGTATATTATATAGCATGCTTAGAAGTATAGATATACCCTGGGACACCGAGACATGAAACCCCATTTACCTTGATCCACTGAGGCCACGTTTCTGCAGTTGTGTGTTTGTATAGATGAGTCAATTTTAATTGTCTCTCTCAGACGTCCACATGGGGGCGCTGTGACTCAATGACAGAAGTAATAGATGTCTGTGTTGTTCTTGTTCTCAGTGTTGCCATGTCCTCTATAATTGTAAGGGGCTCATTTTACTTTTAACGTCACTTGTAAATATTGGAAGGTTGCGTTCTTTTGTGTACTGTAGTTGTAGTTGCTTATTTGGGCGTGTTTCCTGTTGTTTAAAACAGAGATCCTTTTCATGTCAAGGACCACCCAAATTAATGTATTTGTACCAGGGATCCCCATAACAGATTTGATCTTACAAAATGTTCAAATGTTTTCATGACTTTCTTCAAAACTAGGAGATTTACATTTATACAGTATATGGAATATGGAAACGGTTATGTCGATTATGCAAAAAAGAATGGTGACTATCTCACATAATTGCGATTAGGTGATTATGTAATAATTGTGACAGGCCTAACCCTAACAGTCAGCCCTGGGCACGTGCAGACCTGGCATCTGAGAATGTGTGGCAGCCGTGATGCATCCTGATGTCTGGCTTTAGTCTCCGCAGAATAAGAGACTGTGTTATATCTCATAACTCTCTGTGGAAGACTGCCGTTACGCATGCTAGTCTTCCTCCTAGAGCTCTACCCTGTCTCTCTTAATGTCTGTTGTCTTAAGGGATGGAACGATATGAACATTTCATATCATGAGTATTGTGACCAAAGAAATCGCGATTTACGATATTATTGTGATAATCAATAATCGAAATATACCCAACATCCATTATCCTGGGGCGGAACATTTGCCCAAAAAAATAGCCGATCTACAAGCTCACAACGCGTTGCGTTGCGACGCCTTGTGAGCTTGCAGATCGGCTATTTTTTGGAAGAGAGATTTGGTAGAGAGTGAAAAAAAGACAGTATCAAGTACGTACATATTATACGTACTTTTTACCAATAGAGGGTTTAAGTGGTACTGGATATGCAGCTCAGCAAATAAAAGGTGAATTGATCCCAGTGCATGACGGAGGACGATTTCACGATAAATTAAATCTCGCGATAAACGATAATATCGCTTATCGTCCCATCCCTAGTTGTCTTGTCTCTATCCATTTGCCTCACACACACGCACGCACGCACACACGCACACACGCACGCATGCACACACACAAGCACACGCAGCGCAAGCACACTACAAACACACCATATAGACTGTAAGAGACAGAGATGAGGGAGAATTCTTCTGGCATCTTTTGAGGGTTAGGGTCTTCTTCTAGGGAGAGCAGTGAAATGCCCTGTGGTGTACACACACACACACACACACACACACACACACACACACACACACACACACACACACACACACACACACACACACACACACACACACAGCACTCCCATGCTTACATGGAAGCCTAGGGATATGTAGGCAATGCAAATGTGATTAAGATTGTCTGCATACGTGTGTTGGAAGGGGGTTAGATTGGACACACACATGCTTGCTTGCGCACGCACACACACACGCGCGCTTACATGCGCGCACACACACGCAGGTTATTTTTAGCCTCGCTGAACCCCAGTGTGCTCTGTCTCTCTCAGCAGCACAGACCCAAGGCAACACACACACACACACACACACACACACACACACACACACACACACACACACACACTAGGGCATTCACGAATAGTGATTTTTAGTATTTTAATTATTCAACCTCTAAGTATTCGAATAGTCGAATATTCGACAGGACAGGCCAAACTGTCAAATATTAAGTAAGCAAGAGGCAAACATTGTGAAAATAGCTGATCTACATGCTCACAACGCCTCGCATTGCGAGGCGTTGTGAGCATGTAGATCTGCTATTTTCACAATATTTATCTGTGGAACCGAGTCACATTAATACCTACAATTCCAAGTGCTTGTCAGGGTGGGGGTCCCCAGTTCAACCCATTCTTATGACTTCCTATCTAGCCAAGCTTTATAAACTATATGTTTTTTTAAATAGAAAACGATTAAAAAAATAAAATAAGCGAATATTCGACTTCGGTGAACAACGTCGAATAGTGACTTTGATATTCGAATATTCGAATATTTGATGAATGCCCTAACACACACACACACACACACACACACACACACACACACACACACACACACACACACACACACACACACACACACACACACACACACACACACAGAGAGCATGAACCATCTTTGCCACAACAAGGTAGTGAGGGAGCAGAGGAAGTGATTGTATTTGTTGTCATCCTCTCTGGTGTACAGGAAACACACAGGAGGAGGACAGGAATGTGTGTGTGAGAGAGAAAAAAATCGCTCTCAGCAGCACAGACCCACAACACACACACACACACACACACACACACACACACACACACACACACACACACACACACACACACACACACACACACACACACACACACACACACACACACACTAGGGCATTCACGAATAGTGATTTTTAGTATTTGAATTATTCAACCTCTAAGTATTCGAATAGTCGAATATACGACAGGACTGGACAAACTGTCAAATATTAAGTAAGCAAGAGGCAAACATTGTGAAAATAGCCGATCTACATGCTCGACATGGCTTGAGTTTCCACAGAATTAAGAGAATTCGCTGTTGCAGGGCGGCAACCGGGCCCACACACATCGGGCCCATTAACACAGCTGCGGTGTTAAGTGGTCTGATGGGTGGGTCGTGTGTATTTTCAGAGCATGTTCATTTTGACGATCAATCAGTCTATTGAGTTACATGGTAGGCTGTACTTGAAGTTATCTATCACTAATCACTTTATGAAAATCATCCCTGGCATTCTTTTAACATTAATTATTTTCATATCAATATTATTCCATTAAAATCTCAAATTATTTGGGGGCCCAATTTCAACTCACTGTGGGTAGACAGCCATTAGAGTTGTCAGTCTTCCTCCTATAGATCTCTACCCAATCCCTCTGTGTTAACATCTGTCTTGTCTCTGTTTGTCTGTGTATTTGTCTGTGTATTTGTCTCTCGTTCTTCATATTTTGTGCTATAACTATTGAAAAATAGCAGATATACAAGCTCACAGCGCGGCAAGCTTGTAATGTAGATCTGCTATTTTGGAAAAATCTTGTTGTTTTTTTAAAAACCTACGTTTCTATGTCAGTGGTGCACAAACCATGTCATGTCAAGGACCCCCAAAATTATATGTATTTGGCCACAGACCCCCAACTCAAAATATTTAGTTCCAGGGCCCCCCAGAAGCAAAATTTGAGTTCCAAATGTTTGCTTAAAAAATACATATTATTCAAAGATTTGCACACATTTTCACGACTTTTCAAAAATAGCAGATCTACAAGCTCGCAGCGTGGCACCCGGTGCCACGCTGTGAGCTTGTATATCTGCTATTTTTCAATAACTAAAGTATAAAATAATCAGGGCCCCTCCTACCTTGGGCCCTAGTAACTCAGTCCCACTCCCCCCCCTTGTGACGCCCCTGATCTCAGATACGCAGTCCGTTTTCAGCACCAACCCTCTTGGCCCCCAAACGGTGGAATAAACTCCCTGCATTGCACTTAGAACTACAGACTCACTCCCTAGCTTCCGCCGTGGTCTGAAGACTCACCTATGCAGACTCCACCTTAGCCTATAGCACTTAGAGCCCATAGCACTTATCATAGAACTTGCTCACCCTCAATGACCATTCATGTCATTTAGATTTAGCATTTATTATATGTTTTTATGCTTGGTCTACCTACTGTATGTTTTTCTTAGATTAGCCTACTATTTCTTTGCATTGATGAATTGATGTTGATGTACTGATGTATTGTAAGTCGTTCTGGATTTAGAGTCTCTGCGAAATGCTTAAATTCTACATTGTAATTGACTCCCCAAAAATAAGGAATAAAGTGTGTCTCTTATCAGCACAATAAGGGCAATAAGCGTCCCTTTTAGTTTCCAAATATGGAACCAATCCGTAAAAAGGCACGGTTGGCGACCCTATTAGGCTGGGGGGATTTTTACATTGAATTGATTTAGTGTGTTTGTAGATTGCTTGTCTGCCCTCCCCCCACCGCTCTTCAAAAACAGAGTGCTTAATCTCAGTTAGGACCACCAATGATGAATGAAACTAAAACAGTTTGTAACTCAAGATAACATCCATGAAGACAACCAGATCATTTGAACGTCCACAAGGAACGAGACAGCCGTTGCTAAACATGCACCATCAAAGGCCGTAGTGTAGTGAGGGGATACTTTGACTGTTTAGTTTGTGCATGTGTGTGTGTGTGTGTGTGTGTGCACACACATCCTCGGGGAGTCAGATCTAAGTTTGGGTGCTGCTAAGTCTCTTGCCAGGAAATGCGTTTCATTGTCCCACCACCCTCACATATGACATTTGAAGAGGCACTCGGCCGGAACGCTGCACGGCGGCTGCTGTGTTCACGCTGCTGGCAGCCCAAGTCTGATGCCTATATCCGATTTCTAATCTCGTTGGTTTAATCAATTAAGAACGGCTAACAAAAAAGGAAACAAAAAATAAACAAGCAAAAACATTTACATGGAAACATATTGTTGAGAATTTGGATGTGAACCGCGTTGCCATGAATGACGTTGTCATTTGAATTTGAGTGTCTCATTCTCGACACTTGGACACTTGGACGCAATAGATGATTCATGATTCATAATTTATTAAGACATGTAAAATCTACAAGCTCTATGATAAATTTGTGTGCAAAAATAGTAGATCTACATTGTATGACAGTATTACAATGACAAAAGGCATTCATTTATTAAAACCCATTCAGGCCGGGAACACATTTTGCTGTTTGGGAGGGGCTTACAGTATATGTACAGTATGTAGCAACATATTTGTTTTGTAGGCTCATTTCTGATTTAGCCCTATTCTATAGGTTAGGCCTAAATGGGTTAAAAGAAAAGATCATTTTGCTGCCTCATTCCAGTGCCATATCTTTTAACCATGCACCTTATTACTTACTTACTTTACTCATATCAGGAACATTTGACATGATCTGATCTGTTTAGCTTTTGTGTTTCTTTCTATCTCTCTTCTCCCTTTCTTTAAAACTGCAAATTGATCGGCGACGAAGATTTCCTATCAACTTCTTTTTTGCATGAAAGATTTTTCCAAGTAATCTCATAAATAAATAAAGAAAGAAAGAAAGAAATTCCATAAATTTGTTTAAGAAGTAGTGAAAACAGCCAATCCACAAGCTGTTGTGAGCTTGCACTTGCAGATCTGCAGTTTTCACTAGTTTGGGTTCCGGGGCAAACATTTAATTTCTCTTTTGGGTCTTGAGCTGAAAGGTTTGGGAACAACTGCTGTAGACTGCTGTAACCTTGTGAATGCAGTGGGTTCCCAAGTTACCGGTAGTCCTTTTCTGGATCAGAGCCCACACTTGATCATCTCGGCTATTTTCTCCATTTGTCATACAAACTACAATTTTATTGGGCTTTTAAATGGTTTTAATGGCTTCATCAGACTTGTATACCGAATATGCACGCACGCACGCACGCACGCACGCACGCACACACGGCCTGCACAATGAATAATATCCACCTAAAACGTTGTCGTCACAATAATGTGTGTGTGTGTGTGTGTGTGTGTGTGTGTGTGTGTGTGTGTGTGGGGTGTGTGTGTGTGTGTGTGTGTGTGTGTGTGTGTGTGTGTGTGTGTGTGTGTGTGTGTGTGTGTGTGTGTGTGTGTGTGTGTGTGTGTGTGTGTGTGTGTGTGTGTGTGTGTGTGTGTGTGTGTGTGTGTGTGTGTGTGTGTGTGTGTGTGTGTGTGTGTGTGTGTGTGTGTGTGTGTGTGTGTGTGTGTGCGTGGGTGGCTAGGTAGGTGTGCGTGCGTGCGTGGGTGTGCGGAGTGTGTGAATCATGGTTTGGTTCAATGACGGAACACACAGCAGTCATTAGTGTGATTGTATTGACAACAGTCTAGCATGGATGGTGTTTAAAACCATGCTTTGTCACACGTAGCTGTCAATCAATGCCCGGGAAGAGCACTGTCACCGTGGCAACAACATCCACACACCGGTTTGCAGCGCGTGGACGAAGTAGGTATACACGATTAAATACTCAAGTATTCAAAAGTTAAACAAATAAAAATACAAATTGTACATTTTCTTTGATGTTTTCAAACCATTTTGGTCAAAAAATAAAACATGTTTGTGCTTTTGGTTATTATCAAACCAAGACATTTATTTCAGGGAGGAATGGATTTATCTTTATTTATTTATTTTCCGATTGATCAGACCCCATCTACAGATAAACACGTAACGTGACCCTGTGCAACACTGAAGCGAAATAAAAATGGATTTACGCACAACGCAGTTGGCCGACTCTTCAATATATTGACATGTTTACCCTGACTGATGTCTGTCTGCTCTGGTGTTCATCGCTTCAACATCATTGATTCAAATGAATAATAACTACGTTGGATCAATAGGTTCTATGAACGGCACAGCAGCCTTATTGGAAAGACGCAGGGACGTACTGGGCCCCTGATTCAGCCCGGGAAAAAGAGTTGGAAAGGCCCTCATTGCGCGCTAGAGAGAGCTCTCTCTATACTGCTACTCAAAGATTTGCCATTTCAGATCATGACAAGTGACAGTGGGCCAATTACATGAGTTTCATTTTGTCGTTGTTGGGTGGAAACCTTGTATGTTGTATGTCCAAAACCGTTTGTTTTGTATTTATCATTTTAAAAATGATTTAAACTAGTGAAAACAGCCGATCTACAAGCACACAACGCCTCGCAGTGCCTTGTAGATCTGCTGTTTTCACTACTTTTGTGCGACGGCCTTGTATGGTGAAGCAGGGCTTTGCTTTGCGAAAAAATGTAATTTGAAACTTGGAGATACAAGGTTTCTGCCCGACAGTGATGATTTACTTTGTTGACTGCCCAGCTCCCAAAATGGAACGAAGGCCGACATTTAATTTTTACTTTTTTCCTAATGGCCGGCCTGGACCTGCCGGGAATGAACCGGCCGTTCACATGGGTCTGCTGTGTTCGCGCATTGTTGTATTTCTCCCAGTAGGTATGGGAGTTTTTCATCCCACAGTGTTGGGTGTAGGGTGTAGGAGTTGTCCTTTAAGGGGCCATTTGGAACCATGGGGGTCCCTGGACCACGTGGGACCCACTGGCATAGCAGAGTGTTTCCAGTGAGCCATTATGCACAACATCAGCAGCCCTGACTTCTCTTATATTTTCTGAAATGTAACAGATTTGGACATACAAGGTTTCCGCCCGACAACAGCTACATATAATGCTAGGCTTGTCGGTCAGTCGGCTCCTCATGTGAAAAGACTTACAAAGAGCTTCTTTTTCAGAAGGCACTTGCCTAGTATCATCGAATGACGACAGCAGAATCTATCAGGAGCATACTGTAGCTGTTATTTCATTTTCCGAGGCGGTCTTTTCATGGACAGCGCATCATGTCCTTCCAGAGCGCCGTGCATAATTCTCGTTGGCGAGGCGGGCTTTCATGAGCTTGAATGCCAGGTCACAATGAAGCATGTCGTCGCTGTCGGGTGGAAACCTTGTATGTCCAAAACCTGTCCGAAAATGATCTAGATCTGCTATTTTCACCACTTTTGTGCAACTTCACACTGATGAAGTAGGGCTTTAATTTACCAAAAAACATATGCATCATTGCTGTCAGTTGGAAACCTTGTCTGTCTAAAACATTTTTTTAATTTAAACAATAATATACACTATATTAAAAAAAAAGAAAACAGCAGATCTACAAGCTCACAACTCGCCACAAGGTGACGTGTTGAGCTTGTAGATCTCCTGTTTTCCATTGCTTTTGTGCAACACTTTTGAATGATGATGCAGGACATTCATTTATGAAAAAATAATAAATAATAATACATCTTGAAAAGTTGAAATATGGAGATGCAAGGTTTCTGCCCGACATTGACGATAATGTAGTCTGAATAAATGCGGTTGAATTCATATTTCACAGTGATGCAACAGGGCTTCAGAAGCTGTTCTGCTGAGCAATTCTTAAAAGGGGTGTAATAATAAGTGAATGTAGAGCTATTAAGAAAGAAATTGCAACTCTTTTCACATGCTAGCTATGGTTTTTTCTTTTCTCTCTTTTCTCTTTTCTCTTTTCTCAACTTGATTTGGCCGCTGTGGCGACCCCGAAGGTTGTAAACTCGGGCGCCCTAGCTAAATCATTAGAGCAAGCCCTAGGCATTTGCTCCCCTTAAAGCTATACTATGTAACTTTTTTAATAAAACAAATCTTAAAATTGTCCTAACTATTAAATCGCTAAAGTTTTAGAACACCCACGTTAATTTCAGCCCCAAAAGCCTTTTCTTTATATGTTTTCTACTGAGCCGTGACAGGGGCTGTATTTCCCGGCAAAATGACGTCATCTCCCACATGATACACTACCGGCCAATCACAGCACGGATCATACACTACCGGCCAATCACGGCGAGTCTTGCCGTCCCTTCAGGAAGCAGCTTCCCTCAGCAACATCGTTTACGTTGGTGAAGGAATCTTGCCTGCTACTCCCTAAATCCTGGTCTAAAAATGACGGGAGGCGACTCTACGGATGCGTATCGGCGAGGCGGAGGCAGCCGCGGTGGTTTGCGGCCCCGTTCCGGTGGTCCGTGGCGACTCTGGGCGGAAAACGTCCGAAAAAAGCAATACCGCTACTGACCACTAGTTGAGCAGCTTCCACAGTACAGCTTTAAGGCCCGCACTACCAGGTTTGGTTATGGTTAAAGGAAGATGTGGCCGTGGCTCCCATTAGCCAATTTTAAGATAAAAGAATACAGAACATTTGGTTTCTTTTTCATTGCATCACGTCGTGAACAAACTCCAGGCATTTTCAGCTAAATGCCACTTACCCCCCATTTTACTTTTTAATCTCCTTACTCATTACCATATGCAAATAAGTCATTTGTATAGCCTTCTGTGTGTGTGTGTGTGGGGGGGGGGGGGGGGGCTTGTAGGGGGATTTGATTTTGATCGGATTCATTGAATTTAATTGGATTATGTTATTAACTTAGTCTTTAATAATGGCAAGATAGAGAGTGTGAAACATCTTAATGTTGCTGTCAGGCAGAAACATTGTATCTCCATAAACTTGTACGTTTTCCCCCACGTAAATGAATGCCCAACTTCATTGTAGGGCATTATAATATTATGCATTTGTTTACGCATCACATCGCAAATAATCGCTGTTTTTCCCTTTTCTTTGACGATGAGCTCCCGGATTGCATCGCGACATGTTGTGAGCTTGACTTGTAAGTCTGTTAGTAGAGTAACATATTATAATATTTAGCCAATAAAGAAGTATTAACAAGAACACTACATAACTATGTACATTGCATTGGAACACTGCAGGTTATTAATATTATTTTTCTTCGATTTTGTGAAAAGTAAGGGTTTTGGACATACAAGGTTTCCACCTGACAGTGACGATATATTAAGACGCATTGACAGTCAGCCCCAGCTAAGCCATCGCAATATAATGAGCATCCCGCAGTTTTCATGTCATATTGTTGCTTAATGGGCTCCCAAACTGTGGCGATCCTGACAGTGGTGTTGTGCTCAATTAAAATGTACAGTTAAGCTGTGTAACTTTTTTAATTAAACACAATTATTTTTTTAAATAATACACTTAATGACATATTTCACATATTTATTTTCCACCATAAAGCCCAGTGCACACCAGTGGTTTGCAAAACACAAAGAGCTGCAACTTGCAACCAGTTGCAGTTTGTCTAACGACCCTTTGCAGGTCGGCGCAAACTAGTAGTGGTCGCAAAGCGGATGCGAGTGGTTGCGGTCACCTTATACCTACATTATCATCCCTTAGTATGGGCCGGGTCAGTAGTCTGTCTACTGGCTACCAGGAGCCTGGTAGACCGGTTATCACCCATGGTCTTATCACTGCAATGCGCATGCGTCATCACAGGTTCAGGGGAATAAAAAAAGTCATACCCACGGTGGGATGTGAGACTACCAGGTTGGGAATACTTGCCATGCGCTCTTACAGAGGACACTAACGGAGGCACCAATGAAATGTTCGTTTTATTGACCAAACCGACAATGAGCCCCGCGAGACACCGCTGAGCGAGCGGTAGTGAGCGAGTCGCTGTGTCGAGCGGTGCAAACGTCGCGTGAGCCGACTCAGCGCCGTTACCGAGTTAAGTACTGTTATGGACAGCACGTAATAGTAACATAATAGTAAATATTATTCCCCCCTAGTTCACATGGTCCAAGTTAACACAAAACAAAACAAATCAAAAGTCAGCCAGCTACCTGGTTAGCTCACTCAGCAGCGATGGTTGGTAGGGAATCCAAAGGCCTGTGTTCGATTCCCGCTGAGGGAACGACAAGTAAATTATTCCTCTGAATGTGTGTTTTCGCATTCGCATTGCAATGACAAGACCATGGGTGATAACCGGTCTACCAGCCTCCTGGTAGCCAGTAAACAGACTACTGAGCCTTAGCTAAGGGATGACAACGGTGATAACAGACCCATACTAAGGGATGATAACGGGGATATCGGCTGTTGCGGTTGTGGAAATGTATTTTCTTTTTCATTTTAAAGTTACATACTGATTCTGATAACATCATTGTTGCTTTCCAAAATGTCCTGCTTTTGTACTTCAAAGTTACATTTTGAATACCTTTTAATTGTATTACTATATTGAGGGGTTTGCTACCTTTACTCACATAAAGAAGTGTGAGTTCTTGATTATAATACAGCACACTGATTGAGGCCCCATCGAGTCATGAATGTCATATTCAGGCTGTCATCCTCTGCACTCCACACTGAATGAATGATAGCAGAAATCATTGTGACATTAAATAGTAATTAGCGTTGCATAGCATGCGAGCACCAATCCAGTGCTCTGAACAGCAGGTGATTTGCAACAACAGCACCAAGGCCCAGTGGACTTGATGTCTTTGTAGTGGAGTTTAAAAAAAAGTACAATCTTTGCCTCT
The DNA here is from genome assembly GCF_963921795.1 of Nannobrachium achirus. NCBI lineage: Eukaryota > Metazoa > Chordata > Actinopteri > Myctophiformes > Myctophidae > Nannobrachium > Nannobrachium achirus. Next base: position 36,950,620 of record NC_137830.1, read on the forward strand.
AAGATATGGTGGCAGTTGTGTAAGACAGTGGATCCCAAACTGGGGGTCCCCAGATGATTTTGGGGGATCCCCAGATGATTAGCTTAATGTGCAACTTTGTTTTCTCACTCAACAGTAAACAAACCAACGTACAGTAGCCAATTCTAATGTTACAATTTAATTACCGTTAAGACCTTTTTAATACCAAATTGTCAAATGATATGTAAGAAAGAGGCAAATATTGTGAAAATAGCTGCCGTATAGTAATAGCTATTCATACAGAACTCCAGTTTTAGGTGAGTAGCAACTCACTGCGTGTAGTTTTCTTAAGTCAGAAAACGACAACATTACGTCACTCACCGCAGTGAGTAGCAACTCACCTCTAGGAATGGGACGATAAGTGATATTATCATTTATTGTGATAAAAACACTCACGATAATCGTATTGTGGAGATTTAATTTATCGCAATATCGTCCTCCGCCATGCACTGTCTGGGATCAATTCACCTTTTATTTGCCGAGCTGCTATCCGGTACCACTTAAAACCTCTATGATTGCTAAAAGGTACTTATAATATACGTACTTGATACAGTCTTTTTTCACAAATCAAATGTCTTTGCCAAAAAATAGCCAATCTGCAAGCTCGTAGATGAGCTTGTAGATCTGCTATTTTTTGGCAAATGTTTCGCCCCAGGATAATGAATTTTGATTTGATAATATTGTAAATTTTGTCACAATAATCGTGATATGAAATGTTCATATCATCCCATCCCTACTCACCTCTCACCCTGACACATCTCTTTGTTATTACTGACACAAAAGGTGATAGCTACTCAACCTAAACGATAGTAGCTTACCTCAGCTTGGAGTTTGAATGAGGCTCTAGCCGTGCTACGCAGTGAGCTTGACCAGGAGTATGACTCAAGTAGGCCTAGGCTACGAGGGGGTTGAGTATCCAATATCCATGTTTTATCAGCAACGTGGACGCACACATAAACTACATATCGGATATGGTCACCGGATTGATCAACGATTAATTATATTGTCTCGGTTGGAAACCTCATACGTTACTTTTCCGGATTCAAATTCAAAAGCATCAAAGCGTGTCGCTTTGCGCCCGTTTCCAGCTTGTGGATTTGCTACTTTTTATGGGGTTTTTTTGTGAAGCGGTAGTAGGATCAAGTAAGGGTGTTAGCCAGCCAAATCGCCTTCCATCGCCATTTTGAGGAGGCCCAGCCAGCCAGATCGCCAAACGTCGCCTTGGGGATCATTTTCTGATTTTTTTGGTATTTTTTTGACATTTTTTGAGCTATAAATGACCATTCTAGCTTCATATAAGCTTCAGCAATGATATTCCGATGGAAATGACGTCATCGCCGGAAATCGAGCGTGTCTCACATGTACACAAGCATATATTTTTACATTGGAAGCCATTACAGCAACTCCGCTCTATCTCACGTTCAAAACGTCGGATCTTGATCCGGTTTGAAGGCTCTGTGCGTCTATTGGGCATCTAAGGCACATAGTCGATAATTTTTTAAGAGAATCCGGCGCGCGTATGGCGTGCACGGGTCCCGGGCCGTTCCATGCTAACGCTAATGCTAAGTGAATGGACTGGTTGCTAATTTGAGGCCTTCTAGCAATCGCCAGAGACCTTAATCGCTGGCGACATCTAGTGTACACTATATAGACTACAGCCTACCAAAATGTCATGCATATAAGGGAGATCTACTGTGACTCTGAAAAATTAATAATATTCCTGGCAGTATAGGCGCAAAAGCATATTGTAAATGGCTGTGTATGTGTTAATAATTGTAAAAAAAAAAAGAAAAAAGAAAAAACACAAAAAGATGGAATAGGAGCTTTAAAAAACACAAAAAGATGGAATAGGAGCTTTCTGCCCGACAACAGCGATATTCCGGTATATTCAGTGATCTGGTGTTCCAAACCATTCCATGCGTGCGTGCACACATGCACACACACGCACACGTGATGAACTGAACTTACACACCGATGAACTGACCCACTTTAATTTTCCAATGCAAGCTCTCTCTCTCTGTGTGTGTGTGTGTGTGTGTGTGTGTGTGTGTGTGTGTGTGTGTGTGTGTGTGTGTGTGTGTGTGTGTGTGTGTGTGTGTGTGTGTGTGTGTGTGTGTGTGTGTGTGTGTGTGTGTGTGTGTGTGTGTGTGTGTGTGTGTGTGTGTGTGTGTGTGTGTGTGTGTGTGTGTCCGCTGGCAAGCTGCCGCGATCCGATCCGTCCGTCACCCTGTCAGAGACTGAATGTCACTGTCCAGTATTCAGTTGTGGAATGTAACTAAGTACATTTACTCAAGTACTGTATTATTTGAGGTATTTTTTTTGTCCAATGTTCAATACTTTTACTTCTACTCCAGCCTTCATCTAGCCTACGTGATCTCAGGCAGATGTTGTACTTTTTACTCCACTACAGTGTTGATTTCGTTGACTAAAACTATGACGAAAAATGTCTGTCGACTGTGTTTTTTTCACTGACAAAACCTAAATAAAAACAAAATAAAAACTAAGCTGTGATGACTAAAACTAAGACTAAATATATTGACAATTTCGTCAACAAAATAAAAAACTAGACTAAAAGGTTAGGGAGGGACTAGTGGAGAAGAGTCATTTTGTGTTTGGTTGCTCTCAGGTGATAGCAGATCTACAAGCTGAGCTTGTAGATCTGCTATTTTCAGCACACAACCAAGTGTAAAATCAGTCATTAAGATGCCATCAAGACCTGCCAAAATACATTTCAGTTGACTAAATCAACTGTAGATTTAGTCGCCTAAAATCTTATGATATTTAGTCGACAGAAATTAGACTAAAACTAATACTTTTCAGGTGACTAAATTATGACAAACTAAATGACATTTTATTCAAAAGACTATGACTAAAACTAAATCAAAATTTGCTGTCTAAAACAACACTGCTCCACTACAATTATTTGAAAGCTTTACAAAGTTACTACTTACTTACTTACTTTGAAGATTATGAATATTATTACAAAACATACATTGGATACACTTAACCCATTCAGAACGGGTACACATTATGGTGTATTATTATTTCATGCTTTAACGTCATGACAATTTGAATTTTGACCCGATTCTATAAGTGTCTTTTGAATCCTTCTAAGGTTTTTTGAAAAACGTATGTTTCTATGTCAGCAATGTGGCTATAGCCAGCGTCAAAGAAAAGGTCCTTTTCACTTAACAGTTAACATCGTGGTTTTCAGGTGGTTCTCAAACCTTTTCATGTGAAGGACCCCTGTAAAAAAATATTCATATCTCTTGCACACATTTTCACAACTTTTTCAAAAATAGCAGATCTACAAGCTCACAGCGCGGCACTCGGTGCCGCGCTGTGAGCTTGTATATCTGCTATTTTTCAATAGTCAAAGCATTCAATAATCCTAGGCCTACAAACCCTATACTTTGGCTATAAAGAAAATAGCAGATCTGTAAATATTCTATTTTCAAAAGATGTGTTGTGTATGCATGACGAACTGGTGAAATGCGACATATGTACTGCATGATCAGTACTTTTACTTCTTACCGAGTAAAACGTGCCAGTACTCTTCCACCACTGTCGGTGTTCATTTGATCCACGACACGTTTTACACACAGCAGCAGGCTCCCTGCCAGGGGAGCCGCTCCACATTTTATTCTTAGAGCCTCCTCTCTCTCTCTCTCTCTCTCTCTCTCTCTCTCTCTCTCTCTTATTTGAACTTTAGTTACTAGTTACTTTGCAAACATAAATTGTTATATCATAAAACAAACATTAACCACTTCAGCCCTATTATACATAGAGGCTATTTGAAAATAGCCGAGCTACAAGCTCAAAACGTGACATGTTGTGAGCTTGTAGATCTGCTATTTTCAAACGTTTTAGTACTTTTACTTTTGGTACTTTAAGTAGATTTTTGATGCCAATACTTTTGTACTTTTACTCAAGTAACATTTTGAATTTGAGCCTTTTACCTGCAACAGTTATATTGTGGTATTGAGGAGGAATTCACCCCTTTTCAACCTGTCTTCATATCATAGGTCCTCACTAATGTTCATAATAAAATAGCACACTTTATTTATTTTTTTCATAGGAGAGTTGTGGGTGGGTCAGAAATCCATCCACCAGTGACATCATCAATGGGTTATCCAAGCTAAAAGAAAATGCAGGCTTTCTATTCCTGCAAAGTTGCAATGTTATGATGGAAGCCATTGTTCTCGCGATAATAAAAATAAAAATATTTTTTTTCAAAAAATATTGTTAAAAAATCTGTCAAACGATGATGTCACTGGTGGATGGATTTCTGACCCGTCCACAGCTCTCCTATGAGACCCAGACTGAGTAGATTTTTTTTTTGCTATTTTATCATGAACATTTTGTGAGGACCTATTATATGAAGACAGGTTGAAAAGTGCTGAAGTCAAAACATTTTCCATACTGTAGCAACACCGACCTCTTCCCCACTGACACAACCCCAAACTCTCTATGATGGATGACGCACGCACGCACCTGTGCCCCCGCCACCGGCCCCCCAGGTTGATGACCGTGTGAAGAGTCTTCATGGCTCTATTGATTTCTCTGATCTATTTGTGTTTGCAGTTCAGCCTACGCGTGCGTGATTATAGTGCCCTTGAAATAGATTAGCCTTTTGTCTTCTTCTGCCCCACTCTATCAGTATCTGTCTATCTACGGCAGGGCTCTTCAACGTTTTAAGGCCAAGGACCCCTTAGTTGAGAGAGTGATGAAGCAAGGACCCCCACAACCTTTTCATAGATTCCATATAGTAATAATCGTTTGACAGTACAATCATCAGTGCATTTTGGATTCATGTCAATTTGTGTTTTCAGATTTTTTACCACCTGAACCGTCAATACTTAATAAACATGACCTTTCACTCTTTACTTAGTCTCCTCTTTTTCCCCTCTACACCAAACCTCTTTGCCGCCTCGCACTGCGAGGCGTTGTGAGCTTGTAGATCTGCTATTTTTGGCTCAAGTTCTCAGAATATGGACGAAGTGGTTAACAAAAAATAATAATAATAGAAAAGATTTCTATCACACAAGGATTTGCTGTCACACAAAACGCTCTATAGCCTGACAGTCAATGTGATAAAACTAAGCTATGATGAATGACAAAAATACATTGTCAATTTCTTCAACAAATAAAAACCAGGCTAACATGTTAGTGAGGGACTAGTGGAGAAGGGTAGAACTAAGACAAGTGATTTTATGCTTGGTTGTGACACATTGTGAGCTTGTAGATGCTATCTTCTGTCAGCTATCGGGCATTGCGACGCCATCACTGCCCACCAAAATACATTTTAGTCAACTAAATCAACTGTAGATTTAGTCTAATAAAATCACATTATATTTAATCAACTAAAAAACACTAAAAACTAAAACATCTCAGATGACAAAATATTACTAAAACTAAACAAATTTGCATTCAGTAGATTTAGTCTAATAAAATCACATTATATTTAATCAACTAAAAACACTAAAACTAAAACATCTCAGATGACAAAAATATGACTAAAACTAAACAAATTTGCATTCAAAAGAAAGTCTAATGACTAAAACCAAATAAATATTTGAGTTCAAAATCAACACTGTACTACAGTAGAGTCCGAAGGATTACGTCTGTTAGGTCAGATTATGTGCATTTCTGTGTTTACATGGTTAGTCTGGGATTCTCTTAATCCTAGAATGGATTCAACAACTACACGGGAGGATTGACCTCCACCAATCAGGGTGATTGAAGTCATCATCCAGCCACCTTCCACAGCCAAATCCTCACTGTTAATGTAAGCCAACCTTAATGTGCTTCTTAAACTGTGGGTCAATACCCCAGGCGGGGTCACCAGATTTGCTTGGTGTCTTGTAAACCCATGAGGGTTAATTGGGCCCTTCGTGTGCAGGACATGAAAATAAAATCATCGATCGATCAATCAATCAATCAATCAATCAATCAATCAAATCAATAAGGGTAGCTAAAGTAGCCGATTTACAAGCTGAAAACACACCGCGACGTGACACGTTTTGATGTCTTTTCTACATTTACATTTTTTTTTAGTGAAAGTGAATGTCGTTAAGTGTGTCTGTGGGTTTTATGAATATTGAACCAATGAAAGTATTAGGAAGAGCTTTGTGACTAAAATGACTCCATTGGATCCATTGGAACACAGGTTCTTATTACCAGTAAGACTCCCTAATCGGGAAGTAATCGTATATTAAGCTGTTTCGCTTGTCGTTTACTTTAGCATAACAAAGAATATTAAATTCGGGCTACACCAATGTACTTGACTGTTTTGCATTTCTGTCTAATAAATTATTCAATCAGTCAATTTACTATGCTATAATCACGACCCAACCGTGGGTCAAACATTTTGTACTTTTACTTTAGGGCTGTCACAATTATTACATAATCGTCGCGATTATTTGACATAATCGCGATTATTTTTCATAGTCGTCATAATCGTTTCCCTTGTTTTACTTGTAACACAGTACTTTTACTTAGGTAAAAACATTTGAGTACTTTTTCCATGGAGGGGGGGGGGGGGGGGGGGGGGGGGGAGTCATAACACGGTACGTCGCACATGGAAGCACAACATCCCCCCCTATGAGCCAGCGTTCATTAAAGAGACAAATGAACTTCTCGTTGTTTAATTGACTCCAATTTGTGTTCTCACACACACACACACACACACACACACACACACACACACACACACACACACACACACACTCTTTTCTTTCTTTCTTTCCTTTCTCCCCCCCCCCACCCCCCCTTACTGTAATGTGTGCAGGGGCGTCACCAAGGGGGGAAAGTGGGACTAAGTTACTAGGGCCCAAGGTGGAGGGGGCTGTCTTTAGCTATTGAAAAATAGCAGATCTACAAGCTCACAGCGCTGCACCGCGAGCTTATAGATCTGCTATTTTTGAAAAGTCGTGAAAACGTGTGTAAATCTTTGAATATATGTATTTTTTAAGCGAACATTTGTAACTCAAATTTTGCTTCGGGGGGGGGGGGGGAGTCCCTAGAACTAAATATTTTGAGATGAGGGTCCGTGGCCAAATACATATCATTTTGGGAGTCCTTCACATGAACAAGTTTGAGCACCACTGACATAGAAACGTAGGTTTTTCAAAAAACCTTAAAAGGGATTTGAAATATTCTGAAAGATTTTCTTGATTTTTCTAAAATAGCAGATCTACAAGCTCGCAGCGCGGCACCCGGTGCCGCACTGTGAGCTTGTATATCTGCTATTTTTCAATAGTTAAAGCACAAAATGTGAGTGAATCCTTGTACCCAGGGCCCAGAATTTGGTGCGACACCACTGACTGTGTGACATTTGAAATGGCGAGGAGGCGAGATGGTTCTCTCACTGTGCGGTGCCTTGAGGTTAAACGCTGCTGCATGGTCTCACACACTCTGGATGATTACAAAATGCCATCTCAACCAGATAAACAGGCCACACTCATCAGGCAGCTTTGACTCACTAAAGCATTTAATCCATCCACTGGAAAGGCCACACACACACACACACACACACACACACACACACACACACACACACACACACACACACACACACACACACACACACAAACCTTGTTTTTGCGATCGTCAGGTCGCAGTTACATAGTTAATAGTTACAGTATCACTACTGTCATGTCATCAACATGGATCTGTCCCATTTCCCATGCATATTCCCTCCTGATTGGCTACCATTGCCTTCTAAAGTTTGTGTATGGGACCTGATGGTCGCTTACAGTATCTCCCGATTAGGGAGTCTTACTGGTGTCCATAGTTCACATTTGAAAATAGCCGATCTACAAGCTCACAACTAGTCGTGTTTCAGGGCTAGAGGGAGAAACAGTATCAACTCAATCAACTTTTCACCGACGCCTTATCGTGGTATTCTTGCTATAATGTTACAAACTGTGTGTGAGCGGGCATAATAACATTGACAGCTACTGTACACTCTGAGCTAACGCGGACCAGTTTGTGTAGGCACTAGGCAGATGGGCGGGCGCGGCGAATCTCTCCGCGAGTCTCTGGCCAATAGCATGTGTTCTCCTCCCCCCACCCCCCTCTGCTCCTCTGCTCAGCGCTGAGAACGCTGCTGCGTCATGACGTCAACACATTCGGTGCTACGTTCTCTGCACTCTGATTGGTTAGGGAAATTCTACACTTCCTCCAACAGTGATCATAACGCGATCGCCCAGGCTTCTTTTTCTTCCGATCGCCAAAAGAAGCCTGGGTTTCCGAGGCTAGCTACTCTGCTGACGGACGCTTGCCATGGTAAGCTGGGCAAGCTGCCAGTTTAGCAAAGGTTGCTAAGCTAGCATTGGACAATCGCTTTTGGGGAGGGTCTTAGCGAAGGGCTAATTGTCGAATCGGGGGCAAAAAATTGGAAATGTCACTTTTAAAACAATTGCTGATCTAAAAGCTCACGAGCGGTGTGACGCATTGTGAGCTTGTATAACAGAGTATAAAATAAGGATTAAGTGGATAATCATGCTGGCCAATTTAGTCAATTATTTAAAAAAGCCATTTGATCCTTCTTTGGTTTCCTATAAAGCTAAGGAGAAGTCACCTCTGGTTGAACTTGAAGCGCTGTCTCGACAGTGAACAGCTGAGTCAGGGCTTTGCACGTACTGTATGTAAACATGACTGATTGAATGGTTAAAGTAGGACTTCAAAACAAACAACAACAGCAGCCACGCACGACATGATACGGCCCAGCTAAACACTTCAAGTCTGAAATGCAGTGGTGTAAAGTAACAAAGTACATTTACTTAAGTACTGCACTTAAGTAGGCTACACTTGAGTTATTTGTACTTGAGTAATAAAATTGTACTTCTACTCCACATCTCAGAGGCAAATATTGTACTTTTACTCCACTGCAATTACCGGTATTTAAAAACTTTATTTACTAGTTACTTTGCAGATACATTAACCACTTTAGCCCTATTTTATACCTAGGCTATTTTTAAAATAGCTGATTTACAAGCTCACGATGCGACGTGTTGTGAGCACACACACTCACACACGCACACACGGCGCACGCGCGCACACACACACACACACACACATTCTGGGTGAGCATCTCCTCAGCTATTTTCCGTCCATTGTTTCCAGTGGTCACTGCAGACTGTTTAAAGGAATACATGATTACAAAGATGGGAATACACACTCGCACACACACAAAAAAAAAAACATGTTCTGCTGCCTTTTCCGTAAGCACAGATACATGTGCATCTGTGTATACAGTACTGCAATGTACTGGAATAAATAATATATGGCATGGAAACCTGATAGCCAGTGGTACAGCGGTGGTCTAAAGCAGGGGTTTTCAAAGTGGGTGACGCGGGGCACCCTTGGGTGCCGTGACGGTAGTCCAGGGGTGCCGCGAGATCATTTGATAATATTTGGAATTTATTTGGACACTTGAAAAAATATTTAGTATCATTTTAAATTTGAAGTCAGTTCTAATCAAAATGACTATTATCTCAACGTTTTCCTCACAACATAATCACTAAAATATCGTCACTGTCAGGCAGAAAACTCGTATCTCCAAGTTTCAAATGTGTACGTCTTTTGGTAAAGCATAGCAAAGACTGTCGCACAAAACTAGTGAAAACAGCCGATCTACAAGCACACAACTTGTAGATCTGCTTTTCACTAGTTTAGTACATTTTATAGATGATAAATATACACATAGACAGACATAAAAGGTTTCCACCCGACAACGACGATATGCTATAAATATAAGGTGCTGGGAGTGAAAAATATAATGTAGGGGTGCCTCGGATTAAAAAAATATTTATGGGGTGCCCTGAGACAAAAAAGTTTGGGAACCCTTGGCAGGGGTTTTCAAAGTGGGTGACGGGGCACCCTGGGGTGCCGTGACAGCAGTCCAAGGGTGCCGCGAGATCATTTGATAATATTTGGAATTTATTTGGACACTTGAAAAAATATTTAGTATCATTTTAAACTTGAAGTACAAAGTTATTTTCAGTCAGTTCTAACCAAAATGGCTATTATCTCAACGTTTTCCTCACAACATAATCACTAAAATATCGTCACTGTCAGGCAGAAACCTCTGTTGCACAAAACTAGTGAAAACAGCCGATCTACAAGCACGCGAGGCGTTGTGTGCTTGTAGATCGGCTGTTTTCACTAGTTTAGTACATTTTGTAGATGATAAATACAAAACGAACGGTTTTGGACAACGATGATATGCTATAAATATAAGGTGCTGGGAGTGAAAATTATAATGTAGGGGTGCCTCGGATTAAAAAACATATTTATGGGGTGCCCTGTGACAAAAAAGTTTGGGAACCCCTGATCTAAAGCACTGTTTCTCAACCAGTGAATGTATAATATACAGTGCTTCAAAGTTCATGAATACCGTTTCTATTCTTGTTGAAATCCAACATAACCTTGGGCGTTTATTGGACAGTCCATGCGTTCCGCTGTAATGACATCGCTGCTGCGGGAGACGTCTTTAACATTCAAACTCATTTGGAATTCCTATTCCCCTTTGCTGGAAAGCAGCGGCAACATTCAGTTCATTTCAATTCAAACATCCAGGGCCACTTTACCACTCCAGTAGTGTAAAAAGAACTCAATACTGCAATGTAGAAATAATACTCTGTAGGGGTGCCCACACACCAAAATACCTAGAGTGGAATACGCCAATACATTTCAATGAGAAGGGAGCGTTTTTTGCAGAAATCCTCTGCTGGCATGAAACCGCTTCACTCTCATTGAAATGCATTGGCGGAACGCGGATTCCACTCTCATACCGGTAGGTACTTTGGTGTGAGGGCACCCTTAGAAGTAAAAGTCCAGAATTCAAACCGTACTAAAAAGTACAATAGTATTGGAATCAAAAATCTACATGAAGTTGAAAACATACGTTAACCACTTCAGCCTTATATACATTCTGGCCTTTTGAAAATAGCCGATCTACAAGGTTGTGAGCTTGTAGATTTAGTTTAAATGTAGTTTTTGTGCGCACATGCGTCCGTGTCTTCCACGCACAGCGTGGAAGACGGATTTAGTATTCCCGCGCACCTGCATGCATACATATACAAGCATACATGTATACTAGGGGTGTCGAAATTATCTACAGTATATGATTCGATTATTGTTTTTAACATGCGACTGCATCGATGCGCGTTTACCTGGATCGGTCACAATAGCACCTGAATCGGTCGATGGTTCGGTCCTATAGTTTTAATCGGTTCACTGAATTTCAGCATTACATAACTAACCTGCTGTGGAACTCTGAACTCACTTACTCAGCGTTTACAATTACAAATCATTACTTCAAAACTGAGTGCTGCTAAACACAGTAGGCTACAGCAACAACAAAAAAAAGCTGCCTACCTCTGTCCTGCTGCGGGAAAAAACACAGATCTACAAGCCCACAGCGTGTTGTAGATCTGCTACTTCCGCAAAGGACACCGGCGTGTGCAAAATGACGGCTATGCCGCAGGCAGCTGTGCGACGACAGTGAGTGTAAACAAACGCAACATGACTAAATGCCAGTGGAGAAACGCAAAGTTTGGATTTTATAAGAATGCGCAAGTCATGGATATTACATATAACGCTTGTTCCTGTCAGAACCGTCAGAACGTCCCCATAACTTGCCGACAGCAAGGTCATCTATAATCAAGTCATCTGTTTTTATTGCAAAGGACTTATACAACCGTATGTGGTTGAGAAATTGAGAATGATGTCTTTCCCGGCATGATCTACATTAGAGCATTGGTTATTATTCACAAAGTGGGCTCCGGGGACCCCCAGCTAAATGATAGCAACCAAATGGAACCTTAAGGGTATGTAACTCAGAGAGTGTACAAATGGAACCTTATGGTTTTGTAACTCTGATGCATGTCAAATGAAATTATCTTATTGATAACAGCAGGCTCCTTTTCTAGTTTTATTTGGTGATCTGATCTGTGGCATTGGTGAGGAATCTGAGGATGTAATATTTTAGTTTTTCAGTGTTATTATAAAAAAGTATAAGAATTGCACTGTACTGAAGCTTGAAGGGCCAAGCCTTTTGTGTGTTCTTTTTCATATTTCTCCACCTGACAAACTGCTGAAGTGAAGCTCTTAGAAATGGGTGTGTGAGACAGAGACTTCCATACCATGTCAGTAGGCTTTTTAGTTTACATGAAGTATGTTTTGTATCTACTGTACATGTCTGTGTCTATTTAGAATGAACGTAACAATGATATGTGATACTAAAATGATTTGTCATCCATCTTTTTTTAACAATCTTTTGTTAATCATTAGTCTTTTATGAGATATCTATTATTTGAAGGTCAGCAATGCTACTTTATAGATCTAGCTTCTTAATTCAATGGAAAATGTATGTTTCGTTAAACATATGTATCATCTCGCACCGTATTGCATCGAATCGCATCAAATTCCACAAAATCAAAATCGCTTCGAATTGCATCGAATCGTTCTGTATGTAAGATTTATCATCTCTGAATTGAATCGTAGCCCATGTATCGGATACGTATCGTTTTGGAAGGGAGAGATGCACACCCCTAATACATACATACTGCACACAAATACAGGATAACAAAGTGCACCGCTATAAGCTACAGTGTCTGCCAGTAGCAGACGGTATTAATAGATGTTTAGACCGGAACTGGTCATCAATACGATTGCAGTTAAACACAAAAAGGATGCATCTGGTGTGTGATTCATCACCTCGATGTTAGCCGAAGATTCCAATCTGCTCAACAACGCAAGTCCAGGCTCTCTATTTACAGCAGGGGTCTTCAACGTTTTCAGGCCAAGGACCCCTTAGTTGAGAGAGAGATGAAGCAGGGACCCCCACAACCTTTTCATAGATTGAATATAGTTTCATTGTTTGACAGCAGGATCATCAGTGTATTTTGGTTTCATGTCAATTTGTGTTTTCAGATATTTAACCACTTGAACCGTTAATACTTAATAAACTTCACCTTTCACTCTGTACTTAGTCTGCTCTACACCAAAAGCTCTACACCAAAGCTCTTTGCCGAAGATAGCTGATCTACACTGCGAGGCGTTGTGAGCTTGTAGATCTGCTATTTTTGGCTAAAGTTCTCAGAATATGGACGCATAGGGTTCAAGTGGTTAATACCAGTAAGACTCCCTAATCGGGAGATAAGCGACCGCAGCGTGATTTTAGGGCAAAATGTGTAGGAGCAGTGTCCAAAAATGTGTTTTAAAAAATCGGCCTGAAGGTGGCGCTAAATGGGACGGATCCATGTTGATGATATGAGTGTAGACATACTGTGTACCGGTTTGCGTGATATTAGGGCAAAATGTGTAGGAGCAGTGTCCAAAAATGTGTTTTAAAAAATCGTCCTGAAGGTGGCGCTAAATGGGACAGATCCACGTTGATGACATGAGTGTAGACATACTGTGTACCGATTTGTGTGATTTTAGGGCAAAACTTGTAGGAGCTGCGTCCAAAAATGTGTTTAGCAAGAATCGGCCTCATGGTGGCGCTAGAAGAGGGTCATGTGTGAATAGGTGGGTGGAGGTTGTGATTTGGCAGGCAAGGAGTGTGTGTGCAAAATTTGGCATGGATCGGGGCAACGGTTGCGGAGATATGAGCAGGACCCCCTGTGGTAACTCTGAGGACCCCCTAGGGGTCCCGGACCCCCTGTTGAAGACCCTTGTTCTACAGTATCCCGGGCTCAAGGGCGTTATTTATTTATTTTTCATCTTTTTTTTTTCTTTTCAACTAGGCTACATAGTCTGAAATAAATTAATGTATGCAAATCAAAGACTGTTAAACCAAGCGTTGATACTAGGCCTATATTTAGGCCATCTCATTTACAATCACTACAAGGCATCCGCCTCTGGGTTTTAAGAGATGCATTGTGATTACATTAGTGTGTGTGTGTGTGTGTGTGTGTGTGTGTGTGTGTGTGTGTGTGTGTGTGTGTGTGTGTGTGTGTGTGTGTGTGTGTGTGTGTGTGTGTGTGTGTGTGTGTGTGTGTGTGTGTGTGTGTGTGTGTGTGCGTGCGCACGTGTCTCTATGCTTACATGCTGGCGTGCACTTGTGTAATGTTATTTAGAGTATTAGAAAGGCTATAAATATAATGCCTCCTTCCCCAGGCTGCTGCTAGAATAGAGTTCCATCCCAATGCTTCTGAACGTCATAATGATTATTGCTGCTGTCTGCTTTCATTTCATCTGCGCACGCACACACACACACGCACAGGGCCAGATTAACCCTGTGTGGTGCCCCAGGGTGACCAAGTTCAAGTGCCCCCCACGCTCCCACTTTACATGTAAAAATGAAAGCGTAAATGGCTATAAACACTGTAGGTTTACATGATATTATAGAATAGAAACTCACCAAATATGACACCATAGCAGTATGGGTCTAATGTAATGCTCAAATGAAGGCAACTACTGTATGCAGGGACTATGCAAAACCAGAGTTCGAGTTATGTGGGAGCCAGTAGGGGCTTAGCTCCCATAGTTAAAGTCTGGGACCCCATAGTCAACAACCCCCTTTGGGGTCTCTTTTTTTCTAAGTGTGTATTTTTTTTTTTTTTTTTTCGTTTTCTTTTTTTTTTATGTTCCATTGGAAGAATTTATATTATTTATGTTAACTAGATATACTAAATAAACATGTTAGACAGTAAGACTAAACAATGACATCACACCGTTTAATCCTACTATTAATTTTATTATTATAAATCAGGCGCATTTAATGTGGGGTGTGAGTCTTCCTTTACCGTCCGGGTTATAACACACTCGCTGCAATGGTTCCTACTTCCTACCTTTCCCCTAACCTCGCCTACCAGGCTTTCTTTCCCCATAAGCTAGGAACCACTGCGTCGAGTGTCTGTTCTAGCCACGGCCCGGACGGCAAAGGAAGGCGGACACTCGGACAGCAACAAACAACCAAACAACGCTGTCTTGTGAGCAAGACTGTAGCCTGTGCCCGTGACATTGTTTTTTTTTGTAAATAAATATGAACCCGACCCGCCTTGTTTTGAGAAAGAAAAATACCCATTTTAGCCGACTTTATGCTACCAGAACGGGAACTTTTGGCTGGATGGCTCAGAGCTCAGATCATCAGATGGAGGAATTGGGAACTGGAGGCTGAGCAATAATGGTGAGTTAATATGAACAGAAAAGACTGCCTGGAGTTGTCAACATAGCCAATGTGAAGCCCGAATTAATATTGTGAAAGGAAAAATATGATTTAATATAGGAAATACCCGTTTTAGCCGACTATATATCCGCGAAATACCCGATTTAATATGATTTAATATAGGAAAGTACCCGTTTTAGGCGACTTTATATCCGCAATTACCCGAGCTATTCTGGCGGCGCCGAAGGCGCCGCCAGAATAGGGCTCCCATAGCTCTGGGGGTATAACTCGATCACTGTGCAAAACCATTACAGACAGTCAGAGTATACCTAAAACAATTGTTGCAAGGTAAGGTGAGGCTATAAGCACATCAATATTGAATTTTCCTAAGCCAGGATTGAACCCCAGTACAATAAATTAAATGAATGCAAACAGAATATGATTAGATTTTTTATTTAGAAATCCACAAACAAGTGGCAGGGCCCAGGGCTCATGTGGAACCCAACTAGAGCCCGCGCGGGCCAGCCCAAGCGGCTCCCACCTGGGTCCCATATAAATTTGTGTATATATATATATATATATATATATATATATACACAGTATATTCTTTTTACCATGAAACAACCCTTTATCTTGTGAGGACCAGGAAAAATTGTCCTCACAATGTCTATTTGTCAAATTAAAATCAAGTCAGATATATATACTTGTGCATGGGGGGAATTTGGGCCTCACAAGTATAGCAATATAAGTACACACACACACACACACACACACACACACACACACACACACACACACACACACACACACACACACACACACACACACACACACACACACACACACATTCCTCTTCAGTAAGTCACCCATGGAATATGAGAGGACAGTGGTCTCATATGTTCAAAGCCCAGTGTGTGACAATGGACGGTCTAATCCCTGACTCACCACAGCACATAGTTCACTGCACTGCACTGCACTGATAGTGTGTGTGTGTGTGTGTGTGTGTGTGTGCGTGCGTGCGGCCTACAAAATCGTTTCCAAATGTGGTCTATATGTCAGGAAATTGTCTGACTGGGGACAACATTTGATTTTTTATGGGATTTTCATATGGTTAGGGAACGCATGGTAATTCAACGCTGTGTGTGTGTGTGTGTGTGTGTGTGTGTGTGTGTGTGTGTGTGTGTGTGTGTGTGTGTGTGTGTGTGTGTGTGTGTGTGTGTGTGTGTGTGTGTGTGTGTGTGTGTGTGTGTGTGTGTGTGTGTGTGTGTGTGTGTGTGTGTGTGTGTGTGTTTGCGCATGCACACTCTGTGTGAGGTTGTGTGACTTCTGGGTCTATTTTTATATCTCTCACATTAAATTAACTCACTGGATGCAGTGGTGTAAAGGAACTAAGTACATGTACTCAAGTACTGTCCTTAAGTACACATGTTTTAAATATGTTTACTTTACTGGAGTTTTTAAGTCCTGGGTAAAGTATCCATTTGGCCCCTGGTGACCCAAAATACATGGAAGTGAATGGAGTGACATTCCATAAATTGTGTCATAGGGACTTCTGCATTGTTTAACCCTAGAATGAGTTACAGCTACAGAACTTGTACTGACACCTGGTCCCCTTGAACTATTGGATGTGAGAACCAATAGTGGTCATCATCAGGGGCCAAATGTATACTTTGCCCAGGATTTTTACATGGCATCATCTAAATCTGTATTTTACATGTCCTAAGGATGCCAAAAATACAGACAAGTAAAGAAAAGAAAATAAGGAGGATGCCTCAGCCTATGGATCCCTTTGAGTACCGTACTAACCCGTTTTCTGTAAAGGTGGCGTGCAATGCAAATTACAAGGTCAAAGATTTAGCTGGGGAACCTTTTTTTCCAGATTCAGCACCATTTAATTGTGTAAAATACCGTAGCTGGTTCCCAAATTTTACCCCAAAATGCCTCTAAAAATCTTTTTTTTTTTTTTTTAAATACCACCAGGTCTATAGTAATGTGTTCCCAACGTTCAATGCCAAACCAAAAGTAAACAGTTAATCGCAGTTGTTTGTGTGACAATTAATCGGTGGGTAAAATGTCATTATCGTGACACAGCCCTATACGTGCAGACACGTCCTACGCCGTTGTTTATCTTCTCTCCAGCTGTCTGAGATGATTTGAAACCAGCAGGGTTTCGTGACATTTAAAAAAACTTTAAAAAGCACCCTCTTTTTTGGAGTAGCAGGCGTTTGGCTTCTTCAGCTTTTCACAGAAATGTTTGAAATGTGAGATAATGATCCGAGGTGATATTTTGAACGATCTCATCGTGGGAGGATGAGGTGTATAGACTAGGGGTGTAACGATATAGTAACTGTATCGAAATATCGTTTTTAACTTAAAAAATCGAAGTATATCGAAATTAAAACAGCTAAAATCGAATCCTATCGTTTTATTTTGTATCGTATCGAATCGGCAGTGCAAAGAATCGATTGTATCGATACTACCTACTTGTGCACTGTATTTAGCATTTTTAAGAAGAAAAAATGAAAAGGAGGGGTTTAATTACTTTTCCTTTCCATATAGCAACACTGGTCTATCGATAAATGTGTGTAATCTCTATGTTCATGTCAAGGAGCAGGTTTGTCAATATACAATGTCCATGTCTTTGGCAGATAATCACTGTGTTTACTTTACTTTCCCTTAAAAAGCTGCGCTATCCACACCTTTCACCCAGATTTAATTTCTTTGCTAAATAGTTACTATATCGATTTTAAATCATTAAATCGAATCGTATCGTATCGCCATGAATGAACCAATATCGTCCATGTATCGTATCGTCAATCATGTATCGTGATATGTATCGAATCGCTATTAAAATGTATTGTTACACCCCTAGTATAGACGTATGTACCGGTAATCTTCTCTCTCCCATTTACTGTGCTGATCTGGGATAAGCAGTGGTGTAACAAACGGAAACTAGTACTTTATATACTGTATATCGTCACTGTCGTGCAGAAACCTCGTATCTCCAAGTTTCAAATGTGTACGTTTTTCCGCGAAGTAAAGCCCTGCTTCATCAGACAAGGCCGTCGCACAAAAGTAGTGAAAACAGCAGATCTACAAGCACACAACGCCTCGCGGTGCGGGCGTTGTGTGCTTGTAGATCGGCTGTTTTCACTAGTTTAGTTCATTTTTTTATGATGAAAATTCACTAGTTTAGTTCATTTTTTTATGATGAAAACGAACGGTTTTGGACATACAAGATTTCCACCTGACAACGACGATATAAGTGCTGTACTTCAGTACAATCTCGAGGTACCATAACTTTACCAGTATTTCCATTTTCCATAAAAGTATACTTCTATGTACTTTAATGTTATCATCCTTAACCTTTAAGTTAGACTCATTATTTCCGTGGAATTACAATCATTGTTTTATATTATGGCCTTCCTGCCCTCAAAAGAACTGACAACACCAAAAGCCAAGTGGCCTTGACCCTAAAATTACGACATTTTATTTCATTATACCTTTTTGAATATTTAAGAAAGTGAAATGAGCCATTATCTGCATAATGAGTACTTTACGTATATAATTATGCCAATACTTTAGTACATTTTTCACTCAAGTAAGATTTTCAATACAAGACTTTTGCTTGTATCATAGTGTTTCTCTTTTTGTTTTATTATGTCCAAAAAGGTAGCAAAACAATACTTTTGTGTTCTGTAGTTGATCACGTAGTAGGAGTGTTAATTTACGACAAAAATGAAAATAAAATATGGAGATATGAGGTTTCTGCCCGACAACAATGATATTCTATCCCGTCGTCAAGCCTCCTGGGGCCAACAATTCAAACATTCTGGATGTCCTTGGTGTCCAGATGCTTTGGAAGGATCTCCAAAGCGTCTTGTGATAAGATGAAGGTTAGGCTGCGTCTAGCTCTGATGGAAACACCTGGAACCTCGAACTGGTCAAGAATGGGCTAAATCTCAGATCAAATGCCTGGTTACGCTGTGTAGTACCTGCATTTACATCTGAGGGAGGCAAAAAAAGCCTCTCTTTTTTGGCCCCTGGTCATGGAATGACCTTCAGTCCAGACTCAAATTGGCTGTGCTAATTCCTTTGAGAAGTTTTAAGAGAATCACTCTAGACAGATCTACAAACACTTGCACTTGTTCAGACCTGTAATAATTGCTCTGTAGATCTCTTCCTTTTTGGGTACACTATGCACACTGTGCGTGTATTGCTAATTTGCTACCTGAGAAATGTATACTAGTTTTTTATTTTGTGTCAATTTGGTATTTTGGAGTTGCTCTTAGGTATTTTTTTGTGTATCATGTATGTGCTATTCTTGTTGTTGATGTCTTGTATGTAAAGCAGGGATCGTGTATTTTTTTATTTCTGCCTCTTGGCCAGGTCACACTCGTAAAAGAGATTATGTCTCAATGTGTTTTTATCTGGTTAAATAAAGGTTAAATAAAAAATAAAAAAGAGACCAGGGACGTGCAGAGAATGTTAGAGAGGCAGGGGCTGACATTTCTAAAAGCGCACTTTTGGTGAAAATAGCGAAAATAGCAGACCTCCAAGCTCACAACGCATCGCGCTTGGAGGTCTGCTATTTTTGATGCTTGGTTTCTACACAGAGAGGACAATTCTTTCAACATACTGTAAGATGCTGCTTTCAAGTTCAGGAGGGTTTGGACGAGGCAATTCTCTTGAATGCTGCCTTCAGCTGTGGAATGGAAAGAGGGGCATTTGCATTTATTTCACCATAGTAAAAACTGCATTCATGGTCTGGAGAGGGCACTTTTTTACAGAAGGATAAAAGGGAAGGTGCTCAAGCCCCCTTTGATGTCTATGTGTGCACGTGCCTGGAAGAGACACAGATTCACATCTCATCGCTGCTGCATGCCACGCGGAAACCTCGTAGCCTATCTCTGTATGTATAGGTCAACTTTGTATATGCGTTAGTTTTTGGTAAATGAATGCTCTACTTCCTCATACATTTATTTCTTTGGATATAAATAAAGGGAACGGTTTTGGGACACATACACGGTTTCCACCTGACAGTGGCGGTCTGCAGTTTGTCAGACAGCAGCCTTGGTGGGGAGCGAAGAATCACAGGCCAGTCCTGGTGTGCAGGAGAGGAGATAAACACGTGACTGCAGGGGTCCAAGACAGCGGGGGAAGGTACCAAAGCTCCCCACGAGTACCAGCACAAACTAGGGTCTGACTGACAGTCGTTTCCAGGACTAAAGGTGGCTGTATACAGAGAGTCAAATCAAATAATAACCCTTTTCTTTTCATTTCTTTTTCAGATACGGGCAACCGAAAAAGTTGCACATGACAAATACTGTCACCGAACTCTCCACCGAACACTCGCAATTTTTTAGACTTAAGACCCAAAATCGTACAAAAGTGTCACAAACACAGACAAAATCATCACAAACTATCATACTTCTAGGAGGATTATCTGTCAAATATATTTTTTGACAGATGAGTTCAAATGTGGTCATGACGCTTTTTTGTTAATAAAAACAGAAAATCATTCCGTTTAACAGAATATCTAAATGTGATTATAGTACGGAGGATTGAGGGTTAAATCGTTCACTTTTTCATAAAAGCGTGAAATTTGGTACACTTGTACAGTTTGGGGCCCTGAACATTTTCAGATATGGAGCCATCGCAAAAACACCCCCTGGTGGCCATGGCGGCCATTTTAATTTCCACCATTACCATTTAATGTATTTTGCATCATAACTCCTGAACCGAACAAGATAATACAGAATATATGATGTCTATACCTATGTTTTGATGGTCAAGGATTCCATTGATATCATGTACAACATCATAACATGTTCAGCTGAATAGTTAATAGTCAATTCAGTGATGTTGTGAGGTAGTCCCGTGGTTTTGTCCAAACATTTTTCACTTTTTCATAGAAGCGTGAAATTTGCTACACTTGAACAGTTTGGGGCCCTGAACATTTTCAGATATGGAGCCATCGCAAAAACGCCCCCTGGTGGCCATGGCGGCCATTTTAATTTCCACCATT
The DNA here is from genome assembly GCF_963921795.1 of Nannobrachium achirus. Lineage (NCBI taxonomy): Eukaryota > Metazoa > Chordata > Actinopteri > Myctophiformes > Myctophidae > Nannobrachium > Nannobrachium achirus. The sequence goes on from NC_137830.1 coordinate 36,971,787, forward strand.
ACCATTTAATGTATTTTGCATAACTCCTGAACCGAACAAGATAATACAGAATATATGATGTCTATACCTATGTTTTGATGGTCAAGGATTCCATTGATATCATGTACAACATCATAACATGTTCAGGTGAATAGTTAATAGTCAATTCAGTGATGTTGTGAGGTAGTCCCGTGGTTTTGTCCAAACGTTTTTCACTTTTTCATAGAAGCGTGAAATTTGCTACACTTGTACAGTTTGGGGCCCTGAACATTTTCAGATATGGAGCCATCGCAATAACGCCCCCTGGTGGTCATGGCGGCCATTTTAATTTCCGCCATTGCCAATTAATGTATTTTGCAACATAACTCCTGAACCAATCATGATAATACAAAATATGTGATGTCTACACCTATGTTTTGATGGCCAAGGATTCCGTTGATATCATGTACAACATCATAAACTGTCCAGGTGAATAGTTAATTGCCAATTCAGTGATGTTGTGAGGTAGTCCGATGGGTTTGTCCAATTTATTTTCACTTTTTCATAAAGGTATGACATTTGGTACACTTGTACAGTTTGGTACACTGAACATTGTCAGATATGGAGCCATCGCAAAATCGCCAATTGGTGGCCAGAGGGAGAGCAGAGCCCAGGATTACCACTTAGGCAATTGGCACTGGGTGACAAGATGGGTTACAAAAAAATTAAAATATAACTAAATAATGTATTTTGCGTCTAATTTCCTAAACCATACATGATAATACAGAATGTGTGTCTACACCTATGTTTTGATGGTCAAGTATTCCATTGATAGCATGTACAACATCATAAACTGTTCAGGTGAATGATTATTTATTAGTCTATTTCATTGCAATACTCACGATACAGTGAGTATTGCAATGAAATAGATGAGATTATGCAGAATACAATTTCAAGCATATTTCATGTCATCCCACATCCTGATTTACTGTTATGATGGTGTCCACAAAAAGTATTTATTTTTGGTTGACTCATCTCTTTTGTGAAGATCTGTCATCTGCTGAACCCCTTCATGAAGCAAGTACCTTCCTGCCAAACGGCACAAAGAATACATGTTACCATTACCAATCATATGGTATGTAGCATAGAATTTGCTGAGCATGTCTGTACTATATTGAGAATGTCTGTGCAAATGAAGAAATGAAGTCTGTCTTTAGTTTTAAACTGTACTCCTGCCACCTAGATCAACTGAGCCAGGAACAGCAGGGATGTGCAAAGAATGTTAGAGAGGCAGGGGCTGAAATGTCTGAAAGGCCCTTTTGGTGGAAATATCGAAAATAGCCGACACACCGCTCAGCTATTTTCGGTGCTTGATACCACACTGAACTAATCAAGTCAATACTGGAGATGTGGTGTAACGGCATAGATTTCTACACAGAAAGGGAAATTCTTTCAACATAAGATGCTGCATTCAAGTTCAGGAGAGTTTGGACAAGATTGAATTCTCTTCAATGCTGCCTTCAGGTATGGCATGGAAAGAGGGCATTTGCATTTCTCCATAACAAGGACCTGCAGGCAACTGCCGAGGCTCAGCAAGAAGGTAGCAGCTAGGAGGATGAAGCTGGCCGGTCACTGCCATAGACATCGGGAGCTCCCGGCCAGCAGGCTTGTCCTGCAGTGGGAACCAACGCGCGGGCATCGATCGCGAGGATGTTCCGCGTTAACGTATGTGGACGTCCTGAAGAAGGATGCGGGAGCTGAAAGCGCTGGCCGGGTGTATGGAGAACCGGAACGATTGGAGACCCTGATGGAAGCTCATCTGAGGACGACCGAGGGAGAGAAAAAACGCATTCATGGTGTGTAGAGGGCACTTTTTACAGACAAACAAAAGGGCAGGGTCTCAAGACCCCTTTGATGTCTATGTGTGCCTGAGGAACAGACATCAAGGGTTAACTCCACACATTTAAAGAATAGGGTTAGGGTCAGTACCTGTGTCCTGAAAAATCAAGCAGCAGAACATATCTCCTTGGCAGCCTTTCATGCCAATAAACTGCAACCAAAGTCACCCCTGCCATCTCAGCTCTCCTTCCCCTATTCCCTGATGACTCAAAATCAGTGGCAATGAATGTTATCAATCAAGCAGTACAGAGGGTACATCCAGGACAACAGTACCTGTTGTGACTTTGGACCTATTTAGCCAAACAAATACAGTGGAATTGGCCCCTTTCACATGGAGAAGGAGAAGATCATTTTGTGATTGTCTTAGGAGGACTGCATATTGAGATGGCGGCTCTCAAGATACTGGGGGACTGGCTAGAAGGTAGTGGTTGGATGGAAGCCATTGTCCAAGCGTTCTTTCTGAAAGCTTTGGTAATGGTGGAAATTAAAATGGCCACCATGGCCACCAGGGGGCGTTTTTGCGATGGCTCCATATCTGAAAATGTTCAGGGCCCCAAACTGTACAAGTGTACCAAATTTCACGCTTTTATGAAAAAATTGATAATGTTTGGACAAAACCATGGGACTACCTCACAACATCACTGAATTGACCATTAACTATTCACCTGAACAGTTTATGATGTTTCACATGATATCAATGGAATCCTTGACCATCAAAACATAGGTGTAGACATCACCTATTCTGTATTATCATGTTTGGTTCAGGAGTTATGATGCAAAATACATTAATTGGTAATGGTGGAAATTAAAATGGCCGCCATGGCCACCAGGGGGAGTTTTTGCGATGGCTCCATATCTGAAAATGTTCAGGGCCCCAAACTGTACAAGTGTACCACATTTCACGCTTTTATGAAAAAGTGAATAATTTTTGGACAAAACCACGGGACTACCTCACAACATCACTGAATTGACCATTAACTATTCACCCGAACAGTTAATGACATTTTACATGATATCAATGAAATCCTTGACCATCAAAACATAGGTATAGACATCACCTATTCAGTATTATCTTGTTTGGTTCAGGAGTTATGTTGCAAAATGCATTAATTGGTAATGGTGGAAATTAAAATGGCTGCAATGGCCACCAGGGGGCGTTTTTGCGATGGCTCCATATCTGAAAATGTTCAGGGCCCCAAACTGTACAAGTGTACCAAATTTCACGCTTTTATGAAAAAGTGAACGATTCACCTAAAATCTGACCTCAATCCTCCGTACTATTATTCATTGAACTAACAAACTCAATGTTGGACATTTAGGAGAAGAAATGCGTAATAGCAATTCATTTTACATTGCTGTTTTAATTTGTCTTTTTTTCCTAATATTTTGGCAGCGATTACCCAGTAATCCATGTTAATTGATCTATTTAGACTACTAGTCTCTGGGTGGAAAGGATTTTTCTTTTTTTTAAAGATAATGGTAGATCTCGGCTTACACATTGGAATAAAACGTGCTCATGGGCTTGCAAGGGTTGGTTAGCACTGCTTTAGGAGAATACACAGGCTAGGTAATCTACACCAGGGGTTTTCAAAGTGGGTGACGGGGCACCCTGGGGTGCCGTGATGCCAGTCCAGGGGTGCCGCGAGATAATTTGATAATATTTGAAATTCATCAATATCAATATCACTACATCAATATCACTTCACTATGCTTAGTAAAACAGACCTGATTTGCACTGTACTTGATGAGTTCTTTTTCTATCTATGACAACTCTCTTCACCAAAAATAGCCGATCTACAAGCTCACACAACACGTCACAACTTCCCCCCCAGAATAGGCATGCTGGGGTTCAAGTGGTTAAACGTCAAGTATAATGTTATTTTCAGTCAGTTCTGATGGAAACTGATTTCTCCAATATGATGTAAGATTCTAAAAATGAACAGTGTAATTCAGGGGTGCCGTGGATGAAAAAGTTATTTACAGTTGTGCCCTGAGTCAAAAAAGTTTGAAAACCCCTGATCTACACTACACACTGTACTCAGATCATAGTAATCAAACAACTAGAACTCTAGGAATGAAGGACTAATACAACATTGACAAATGGAGATTGATTACAGATTTAGGTTGAATTAAATCATACATGAATAATTCCAGATATGGGCCTAGATGACGATAATTATTCTTTACTCAAATGACTGCACAGCCTATAATTGGAGCAAATCATTTTTGCTGTGTTACTGCATCACTCTTTTTCCTGGATTATTCCCAGAGACAAGTGTAATGTGAGTAAAAGCGGATTATACTGGATTAATGAAATGGATTGCATCAGCTCCACTTCTAATTTGAATGGGGTGATGAGTAATCAGATTACATGTTGTAACTAGCCGTGGCGGTGGTGGCAGCGCGGCACTCAGTGAGGAAATGAGATCAGTCTGAGGTGACAGTCAGACAGTGTTGTGTTGTCACATCCAGCGCCAGCGTGGCGCCTGTCTCTTTTGACCACTGTTACTGTCCATAGGACAGAGAGAGAGAGAGGGAGAGGGAGAGGGAGAGGGAGGGGGAGAGGGAGAGGGAGAGAGAGACCAGGCATGTGCACACATAGACAATAGACATCAAAGGGGGCTTGAGCCCCTTTACCTGTCTGTAAAAAGTGCCCTCTCCAGGCCATGAATGCTGTTTTCACTAAGGTGAAAGAAATGCAAAATGCCCCCTCTTTCCATGCCATACCTGAATCAGCATTCAAGAGAATTGCCTTGTCCAAACTCTCCTGAACTTGAATGCAGCATCTTATGTTGAAAGTTTAGTTTAGTTTTGTGTGGTATCAAGTACCTCCAAGCAAGTACCTCCAAGCTCACAACGTGTCGCAGCGCGACGCGTTGTGAGCTTGGAGGGCTGCTATTTTCGATATTTTCACCAAAAGGCCCCTGCCTCTCTAACATTCTCTGCACGTCCCTGAGAGAGACTGTTGTACGACAACGTATTATTATTTATTTTTTTACTTAAATCTTATAGAGAAGCTTATAAAAATCAGATTTGTTGATATACTGTATAAAAAAACATAATCAATTAGGCTGCTTACCACAAACTCTGTCTATTCGTCTACTCTGATATTTGCCTCCCACTGATGCTCGCATCAGAGCGTGTGTTTTACAGGGAGGCTCAGAGCTTCGGGGGCATATTTGAGTTCACTCCGCAAAGCATCAGATGGCTTAATCAATTTGACGGCCCTCAGGAGAAATAAGTGTTTGTGTGTTTGTGTGCAAATAATGTGCTGCAGCTGCACAATTCTACTCACACACGACGATGCCTCTGTGTGCAGTGCGTGCTCATGTGATGTGACTGTGCAAATAATCTTCTACACAGCATATATGATTAAGGATGCATGTTTGTATGGTTTTGTATATGCTTGTAAGCGTTTAGAATGCACAGAATATTGCCCGGGTATCTGAGACCAATGAAATTGAATGCTGCCAAATTCTGGGCCCTGGGTACAAGGATTCACTCACATTTTGTGCTTTAACTATTGAAAAATAGGGTTTGTAAATCTGCTATTTTCTCTTTTTTTTATCGTGAAATGTATGTTTCTATGTCAGTGGTGCTCAAATATTTTCATGTGAAGGACCCCCAAAATGATATGTATTTGGCCACGAACCCCCATCTCAAAATATTTTGTTCCAGGCCCCCCCCCCCCCCCCCCCCTTGTGACGCCCCTGTTGCCAGTAGCCTTTTATTTTATATAATGACATAATTGGGTTATTCTCATAAAGCTGTCACTCAACCACAGTCACAGTTCCTCCTGGCTCTATTTTTGCATCATTCTCTCTACGGAGCGATTGCACGCATCACATTTTATTTCTGGATCAGGGTTGTGTCAAAAATAACTTTGTTTTATTTATTTTTGTGTCGAGTGAGGCGGCTGTGTGATTCTATTTTTGTATGCCGGTGTGCGTGCGGGCCAGGACCCACGTGTCGGGCCGTGCGCCACTGCGCCCCCTCGGTGCAGGAGCCCTTTGTCTCCGGAGAAGGCGCACACATGCATGCACGCATAATGAGGATGAAAATATTTTCCCGCTGCTTTTATTTCCGACCGGCCCGACCGCGTAATTCGGAAAATTATGTAAATGCATCATCTAGCGCTCGTGGCGTTCATTCCTCTCACGTCCTTGAAACCCCTCAACCAAACCATTCTTCCCCCTACACCAGGGGTGGGCAACTTTGATGATGGAGAGGGCCACTATATTTACACCTTCACTCCAGAGGGCCACATTGCATATTGCTACGTTCTACTTCTACATCTACAAAACATTTTGATTTAACTTCAAACGCATTTTGTTATATACTCATGTTAACTTTATGAACCTAAATACAAAAACAATGGACATAAAAAAATACATTTTAATACTACTATACTAGTCATTAAGCTACTAATATAGACTGACGGAATTAAAGCAGACCATGGTTGTAATTGTAACAGCTGAAATCAATAAAATATCAGTATTCTGGTATTAACCTGAGGGCCGCATTAAGTGAAGGTGGGGGCCGCATGTGGCCGCCAGTTGCCCATGTATGCCCTACACTCTTCTCTTTGATGCCACACTAAATGCAATCCTCTATGCCAGTGGTTCTCAACCTTTTCAGGCCGTGACCCCCAAAATAATCATACTTTAACTGGTGACCCCCCACACCTGATGAGTTGAGGCATTACATTTTGTATAAAATCGTTCTAATGTTTGACAATTTGGCCAATGTTTAATTTGTAATTTTAGAGGAATTAAAAAGTCCTTAAATTGTCACTTTAGAAACGTGCAGATACCGTCGATTCACTTAAATGTTATGTTGGTTTGTTAACTGTTGAGTGAGAAAACAATGTTGCACATTAAGCTAATCCTTTGGGGACCCCCCAAAATACCCCCCTTGGGGTCCCCGACCCACAGGTTGAGAACCACTGCTCTATGCCAGTGATTCTCAACCTCAGGGCTGTGAGGGCCCCCCAAATAATTGGCAAACTGAAATTATTTTTAACATTAAAGTAGCACTAGTAACTTAATTTTGTCCAGTGATTATGGTAGGGTATGTTAATACAACTAGCCCTTACCCGTTCAAAGATATGAGCTCCAAAATGATGTGCAGTGTGTGGGTTTATGGGATGTGCACTGTGCATACAGTATATGAGGGATGGAAAGTAACTTTAACTGGTGCTTGCATGATAATATGTAGGAGCATCAATGTAAGAAATATCCGTTTCGTTTAATGGCTCCCCCCCCCCCCCCCCCCAGCCCGCCCGCCCACCCGCCTGCGCACACACACACACACACACACACACACACACACACACACACACACACACACACACACACACACAGGGAGAGCTGGTTAAACATGTTGCCTCATGCTAGATGCAGAATAGATGTGCCTCATGCTAGATGCAGAATAGATAGTAGATACACCATAAAAATGCTAATATACAGTATATGATTTGTGAAAGTGACAAACGGGCTTCACAGTTATGTTAGGTGTGTTCATATGCTAATGGTGATGCGATTTCAGATCAATTGCTCCAGCCACTGAGGAGAAACGCTGTTTCAGACAGACAGACAGACAGACAGACACTCACTCACACACTCAGACATTCGCAAAATTATAGTATAGATATAACTTCATAATTCACCCTTTGTCAAGTCCCGCCCGTTGTCCTGCCTCTCTTCGCACCCATTGGTTTCTGTGTCTTGATGGGACAAAAGTCCTGTCTCTCCATTCACTATCATTGAAATTCAGTTGCTTCTTATTGTTATTTTGCGTATTCAATTCTCATTTTAGACTTGGTTTCAGTAAAAAAAAAAGGAGCCTCTCAGGTGCAGTATAGTGACTGGGCATGTTTTTAAATGTTTTTATTTCTCCAAGAATTATGTTTTAGCAAATTAAACATAAAAAAGGCGGGTTTCGGGGAAAACCCCCTGTTTCGGGGAAACAGGGGGTTTCCCCGAAAATATATGTTTTAATTTGTTTAATCCCAGTGGGACAGAATCACCATTGCAGATTCTTTTATAGTGGAAGTGGATGGGATTTTTTTTTCATAGCCTCATTACAGCTATATAAAGTACCAAAAAAAACACATCTACGTGATATTAATAAAAAGGGAAGAAAAAGGTACAGTAATTACATAGCAAAACAGTAGTTTTCCCCCGAAAATATATGTTTTAATTAGTTTAATCCTCTGGATCAGAGAGAGAATAGAAAGAGAAAGAGAAAGCGCAGTGCATCTTGGGTAGGAAGATGACAGCCAGATTATAGTTCTGCTCACATAATAGGCTGGCTTTTCGTAATTCTGCCCATTTAAAATATATGTACCCAATCGTAACTCTTAGTTACATTGATAAGGTCCATGTGAACTAGTTTGTTGAAGATTATTCATTATGATGAGCGAGATCGATATCACCTCGCGGGGCCGTACTGCGCGAACGCCGTGCTCCGCAGAGCAGCGGACCGTTGTTGAAAGCCTGAAGCAACATTCTCCACTTCACAAACTCCACCCCCGATAGCAAAAACTGAATGGTTTTTTCTGGTTGGCCAGTCAGGGAGTCTCAGGGACCAATCAGAAGGCTGACAAACGGTGAATTGGGGTGGCTCGTGGCTGTACTGTATTTTGTCAGCCGTACTCTGACTATTGAGACATTTTGATCATGTCAAAGGTCATGTCTCACCTTAGACACCGCTCTATAATGCAAAAGCACTGTCACCATGTCACTGTGACCAGAGGTCTCTCCCTTCATTGTGGAATTGATTAATCGGTCGGTTTGGTTTTAGTTGATCAAGACTTTGTTGAATAATCGATTTTTATGAATATATATATTTGATTTGATTTACCAGACTGTAAACCACAAACGTTTTAATCTGTTAAATTCGTTATGTACTCCCCCCTAATTTTTTTTTCACTTAAAGGACAACTTCAGTTTTTTACAACACGGGTTCATATTTTAGATTGTAATTAAAGAATATAAAAGATGAGTGTTAAAATTATTTCATTTACTTCTTTCTATTGTTTTAGAGATTCTTATTTCAGTGGCATGCCCCCATGTGTACGCATGCCCCACATTTTTGCACGGTAAACGCGATAAAACAATAGAACAAAGCAAATGAAAACATTTTAACACTCACTTTTTCTTTTCTCTAATTACAATCTTAAATATTAACCCTTGTTGTAAAAAAACAAAGTTGTCCTTTAACTCATTGGAATTATAAGACATAATACTTATAGAAAGTGGAAATTGTCCTTTAACTCATTGGAATTATAAGACATAATACTTATAGAAAGTGGAAAAACAGTATATCTCCAACAGTTTGTGGAACAACAGTATAAGTCCGTACAAGCAATATTCAGCAGACAAAGGGAGCAGATAACATTAAAACAGACAATTGAACAAAATGAGGGGGGAGTGCATTAACAATTTAACAGATTAAAAATGACTTGTTTGTGGTTTACAGTCTGGTAAATCAAAATATATATACATTAAAAAAAACTGTTATTCGTCTCAGGTACTCAATTCCAGCATGTTTGTATGCAGCAAACACCATAAGTATCCCAAGATACAATTGGGCTACTCAATAAGAACGGGTACACATTATTGTGTATCAATATTTTATGCTTTAACTATTGAAAAATAGCAGATATACAAGCTCACAGCGCGGCACCGAGTGCCGCGCTGCGAGCTTGTAGATCTGCTATTTTTGAAAAATCGTGAAAATTTGAATTTTGACCCGATTCTATAAGTGTCTTTTGAATCCTTCTAAGATTTTTTGAAAAACCTATGTTTCTATGTCAGCAATCTGGCTATAGCCATCGTCAAAGAAAAGGTCCTTTTCACTTAAATGGAGCTCAGTTAGTCTGTTCTTGAGAGACTACTATGTCAGTGGTTCCCAAACCTTTTCATGTGAAGGACCCCCAAAATGATATGTATTTGGCCACGGACCCCCATTCAACATATTAGTTCCAGGGACCACCCAGAAGCAAAATTTGAGTAACAAACGTTCGCTTTGAAAATACATATATGAAGATTTGCACACATTTTCCCGACTTCAAATCTGGTTCCTTTGACCATGAAACCCCTCACATCCTGCACTGTGATGCTAATGAACTGCGCTGGGTTAAGCAGCTTTGGCTAATCGCTGCATTTTGCAGCGTGAACACAATTTCTCCAGCTTGCACCCTATATTTTTGCTTCCAGGGGCGTCACACAAAATTCTGGGCCCTGGGTACAAGGATTGTGTGCTTTAACTATTGAAAAATAGCAGATATACAAGCTCACAAGCTCATTGCAAGCTTGTAGATCTCCTATTTTTTGAAAAATTGTGAACATTTGAATATTTCAAATACTTTTACGTTTTCTTTTCTTTTTTACTTTTTTTTTAAAAACCTATATGTTTCTATGTCAGTGGTGCTCAAACCTTTTCATGTGAAGGACCCCCAAAATGATATGCATTTTGCCACAGACCCCCATCTCAAAATATTTAGTTACAAATGTTCGCTTAAAAAATACATACCGGTATATTCAAAGATGTGCACACATTTTCACTACTTTTCAAAAATAGCAGATCTACAAGCTTGCAGCGCGGCCGTGCTGTGAGCTTGTAGATCTGCTATTTTTCAATGGCTAAATAATTCAGGCCCCTCCACCTTGGGCCCTAGTAACTCAGTCCCACTCCACCCTTGTGACGCCCCTGTTTGCTTCCATTCCCCCCCAATCTGACTTACTGTAAGCCCCCCCCCCCCCCCTCCCTTCTGTGCCATTGTAGATTACATATCCATAATCTTGGAGTCATATGGATGTACAGTATGTATTATAACCCACAGTGTGTGCGGCCAAGATAGCAGTCTTGTCGTACTTGAGGACAATCTTCCGCTGCAAATGTGTATTTGGCTTGTCTTCAATTTAATCTGTATATTCTATATTCAGAATTTCTGTAGATGTTTTTTTGCAACATACAGTACAATGTAAAAAATGGAAATGTGTGTTTTGTCTCTCAGCTGATGCTGTGCTCGTAGCTTGGGATGGTATCATGCCCATTTAGCATCTGCCCATTTACGCACACCCAGGCCAGGCGTGTGTGTTTTGTGCATGAGATCTCATAATAATATATATATAAAACTAGAAATACTGTTCCTACGAAACAGTGTGGGCTCGCTTGTAAAGAAATAATTTTAAAAAAATAACTAAAATAAAAATTCTTAATCAAATAAATAGTTTTTCCTTCTTTTCTTATGTTTAAGAAAGATCTACCCTTTGGCTCATTGGCACCTCAATTGCAAGTGTGGTTGCCAACGTGACTATATTCTGCAGCGTGCTAACTGTCATATGAAGCTCAACCAATACTCCAGCTAACACCACTCCCAGATGTTTTTCCGCAACTCGATTGCACCTGATTGGCTAAGGGCCTTTGTACTGTCTGCAACGGAACTCCCTCTATAAATAATGATAATAAGATAACATAACATAACATAGTGTTCTCGCTTTCAACTAGAAATACTGTTCCTACGAAACAGTGTGGGCTCGCATGTAACACCATGTATGGGCACAAAGATCTACCCTTTGGCTGCACCTCATTGGCTAAGGGCCCTGCCTTTGTACTGTCGAGGATTTTGCCGGATTTCTATATATCGCTTTGCTGTCGTTAATCTGGGTCTGCATTTTACTTAAATTCATCAATGTTTTTTTTTCTTCTTTTATTTTGGCTTCTTCATTCAATTCAATTGAAATTCATCATTTCTATGACAACCAGGAAGAGCCTGGTGTGGGTGTATGAGGTTAGCAACCTCATGCACAGCACTCGCGAGAGGGCACCAACACAAGCTACAGACATTTATTCAGATACCCTCAGAGTCTCCCGAGAGGGGGGGAGTATGTGAGACATAACGGTAACAGCCCTTAACTAATCACAGCTAACAAGATGGCTCACCTAAACAACATCAGCTGGGGAGAAATTGGAAGTAAAGTGTCACTGCGAGAACATCTGCAGGAACACAAAAGGTAAAAATACATCAAGCCAGGACCAAGTGTGGAAAAGAGGGGTCACAGGTGCAGCGCACAACTTGGTTGGTGAGTTGGTGAGACGAAGGAGAACTCCAGGCAGGAATAACCCCACAGTACTGGAGAACTCTACGTACCTGTGTCACCTCAAGACCTCAGGAGGGACCCACCCAATACCTCCCCAGAGAAGCCTCTTGTTGGAAAAAAACAAGAGAGGGGAGTTTACGGGTTTGCGGGTCGAAACACCTTATGATCGATGGTTACCACCTGAAGACATCAAATTTTCCTGGCCAAGGCTACATTCACCAAACGTGAATGGAGGAGAAGCATCGTTAGATGTAATTATAATCTATTCCTATAGACCTATTTCAACCCATGGTAGATTTGTTTCCAGCTTCAACCAGTAGGGGGGGGGGGGTCGCTCTCCATTCCGACATGTCGCCACTCCGACATTGACTTCTTATTGTCGGAGTGGCAACACTTCCATAGAGGTTAGGTTTAGGGTTAGGGTTAGAGATGGGGTTTATTGTGTCGGAAAGGAGACATGTCGGAAAAGAGACATGTAAGTTAACCACCCAGCAGTAGGGCATACATGGGCAACTGGCGGCCCGGGGGCCACATGTGGCGGCCCGGGGGCCACATGTGGCCCCCACCTTCACTTAATGCGGCCCACAGGTTGATACCGGAAAACTGATATATTATTGATTTCAGCTGTTACAATTCCCAACATGACCTGCTTTAATTCTGTCAGTCTATAGCTAGTAGCTTAATGACTAGTATAGTAGTATTAAAATGTATTTTTTTATGTCCAATGTATTTGTATTCAAGTTCATAAAGTTAACATGAGCATATCATTAAATGTGTTTGAAATTAAATCAAAATGTTACATTTCAGGATTCCAATTAAAAAAATAACAAAAAATTATTCAGTATTCCAATTCAAAAGAAGCTAAAAATAGCCGATCTACAAGCTCAAAACGCATCGCAGCGCGATGCGTTTTGAACTTGTGGATCTGCTATTTTTTGCTTCTTTTGTATGAGATACTAGAATGACAAAGTAGGACATAGCAATATGCAATGTGGCCCACTGGCCCTCTGGAGTGAAGGTGTAAATATAGTGGCCCTCACCATCATCAAAGTTGCCCACCCCTGACATAGGGGATTGCCCACTGCCCAGGTGGGGTGTAGGGTTTAAGTGTCTCTTGCCAGGAATCAAGCTTCTCAGGCGGCCGGACTCTCAGTCTCAACCCATTCAGCTGTCGCTGCCCCAGCTACCTGTATTGTGTGCCCCACACTTTATGGCTGAATGTGTGCTATAGTATAGTTTTCATTATAGGTACAAAGCAGTAGCCTCTTTCAGTATAGTTTGAGTATAGTTTTCACTATAGGTACAGACTCCAATGGCCTATCAACACAACGCAACACAACGTTGACGCAGATTTGTACCTCTGTTACCATGGAAATGTGTTGTTATTTATATGTTTGGGCAGAGTGATAGTCACAGCATATTTGAGCACGACTGATCAGGTGTACTTTATTGTGATTTGATCGTGGCTGGAAATCCTATTTGGACTAATCAAAAATGATTGGCAAGAATGACCCAGTGTATAATACAGATTCTAAAACGGCTAGTTCCATTCCTTGATTCTGATTGTCTGGTTTCCCTTTAATTGCTGTGGTATGTGAGACTATAACCCACACCTTTAATCAGTTTATCAAACCCAGGTGCGTTATTTCTTTCCACAGTGTTGTGAAGCTAGACTAGAGAACTTGATTGCAATTAACAGGTGTGTTGTTTCTGCAGCCTGGCCGGGAACTACTTTCTTGTAGCTAGGGACTACTTTCTTGCAGAGCAGACCTTAGAGTGAATTATTTATTAGTGACATAGAACAGTTTTAATTGGTACATGTCTATGATTTTTCATGTTGCCATATTGTAACTGTTTTAGAAAAAGCAATAAGCCCCGCAAGGCTTGTGGTTACCTGTGTTTTACACCGGCTGAGAGGGTTGGAGACACTCGGCTGCGCCTCGTGTCTCCCTACGCCTCTCAGCCGGTGTAAAATACCAGGTAACCACTGGCCTCTTGTGGCTTATTGCTTCAATGAAACCATCTATATGTCTACTGCAGTTGTCAGGCTAGTTCCAGCTCACTTAATGGCATAGCCTACTACTCTACTTAATGATATATTGTTGCTGTCGGGCAGAACACTTGTATATTCACAGCAGAGTAGCTCAGAGCCTCTCCCTGATGACCAAAAGCCTATCTCTCCCTGCCGCTTTAGGCTAGTGATTTAGATGTTGTCTTTCCACACGGGAGAATAGATAGATAAAATAGATGGCTACAAAATAATCTGTGTGTGTGTGTGTGTGTGTGCGTGTGCGTGTGCGTGTGTGTGTGTGTGTGTGTGTGTGTGTGTGTGTGTGTGTGTGTGTGTGTGTGTGTGTGTGTGTGTGTGTGTGTGTGTGTGTGTGTGTGTGAGAGAGAGAGAGAGAGAGAGTGTATATATATATATTGTGTACACACAAACACACACAGATCAGCGATTCTACCTTGTATTCATTTAAGGACTTTTAAGAAGTTTTTAATACCAGAATGAAAAAGACCTTTTCTGCATCAAAAGTAATCATCAAACTATACCATAAAAACTGGTCAAACATTGGCCAAATTGTCAAATAACATAAGCAAGAGGCAAAGATTGTGAAAATAGCTGATCTACAAGCTCACAACGCAGCTTGTGAGCTTGTAGATATATAGATATATATTTTCAACATATTTATCTTTGGTGGAACCGAGTCAAACTGAATGTAATGCCTCAACTCTTACATTCCACGTGCTTGTCAGGGTGGTAGGGGTCCCCAGCTCAAATATGATTATTTGGGGGGTCAGGGCCTGTTCAGAACCACTACACCAGGGGTCTTCAATAGGGGGTCCCTAGAGTTACAACAGGGGGTCCTCCAAATCTTTGAGTGATAAAAACGTATTTTTATACTTTTTTATATTAACCACTTGAACCCTAGTGCCCATCCATATTCTGAGAACTTTAGCAAAAAATAGCAGATCTACAAGCTCTAGTCTAGAGCAAGCTCTACAAGCTCAAACCTCTTTTAGCAAAGAGGTTTGGTGTAGAGGGGAAAAAGAGCAGACCAAGTACAGAGTGAAAGGTCAAGTTTATTAAGTATTGACGGTTCAAGTGGTTAAATATCTGAAAACACAAATTGACATGAATCCAAAATACACGATTGAGGATTGTGCTGTCAAACAATGAAACTATATGGAATCTATGAACAGGTTGTAGGGGTCCCTGCTTCATCTCTCTCTCTCAACTAAGGGGTCCTTGGCCTGGAAACGTTGAAGACCCCTGCACTACACTATTTACTTTGAACCCAGCTCTCTCTCCTATACAAATGGCTTGTTTGTAGTGTAATGTTTCTTTATTGTACCTCAGATCCTTTGTTCCATTATCTAATCTGTTTCTCTTTCTTTTGGTGTAATTCTTTCCTCGTTCTCTGTTTCTCTCAGTGTGTCTTTCTCTCATTCTTAGTCACTCTCTCTGTCATGCCAGCACCGTTGCCAGATTTTGCGAGAGAAATAAGTGTTTGGTTTTTTTTTGTGTCTTTTTTCCCCCCAGCACTTTAAACATATACATTGGCTATTTGAAAATGTAGGCAATCTACAAATGTTATTGTATTGAAAATCTTAAAAAAAAAGAAAAAAAAGACACTGAATATGTTTTGAAATAGGCCTACATTAACAACACAAATCTGGTATTGGGAGGGGGGCGGGGGTGGACACATACATATTAATTTAGGAGTCCATCACAAAACGTTTAAGAACCACTGGTTCATAAGGAAGCCCAAATATGCAAAGTTACTTTAGCAACAAGCCCAAACTGCAACCCGCAACTATACCAATAATGCAACCTTACTGGAAAATCATGCCCAAAGTCACTTATAATAAGCATACATGGCAACACAGTCTGCCAGCCTGCGCTCATTGTCCCTGCAGAGTGCTGATAAGAGCGCCAGTGGCGTCAGATCAGCAAAAGCTAAGGTATGGCAACATGACTGGTGTCTTGCACGAGCGTGAAGGTGCGCATGCAAGACACCAGTCATGTTGCCATACCTTAGCAACAGGCATGATGAATTTATTTTAAGAAGTACAGTCCCCCCCCCCCCCCCCCCCCCCCTGTAGCCAAGTTATGGCAGCTGGCAGCTGCCATACCTTGGCATACCCAATTGACGCCTCTGAAGAGTGCCCGCCCCACCCGCCCCGTCTCACACTGGAAACCATGGTAACCCAGCAGCCACGCGTTGACATCACAGCGTGTTAAATATAACTACAATCTCTTACTGCTGTGCAAATACTTGTCCTGCGTCGGCCCTCCTCTAACCTTCACTATAAATACGTGACTTCCCTCTTATTAGTGCAGTGACAGCCGGGTTGGGAAGAAGACGCCGTCGATGTTTCGCCGCCTGTGTCTCGCCTGACTTGCGTGCGTGTGTGTATGTGCGTGTTTGTGCGTGCAATGTGCATGTGTGTGTGTTGCCATGTACACTCACAGCTCTTCTGAACTGTACTGTCCTGTGCTGTGCTGTGCTGTGCTGTGCTCTTCCTATGCAAACTTCTAATAAAGTATTCAATCAATCAATCAGTTAAAACAGAGCATCTGGAGTGACTCTGAACGTGCCATGGATGTTGGTGCCAAATCGGAGTTGGAGTTAAACTTTGCTGATCTACTGGGATTTTCATGCACAACCATCTCTAGGATTTACAGAGAACGGTGAGAAAAAGAAAAAAGACAAAAATATAGCGAGCAGCAGTTCTGTGGGCAGCAAAGGCCTTGTTGGTGCCGCAGGTCAGGGGAGATGGAATGGACAGAAGGGTTCGAACCGATAGGAAGGCAACAGTAACTCAAATAACCACTCGTTACAACCGAAAGTCTGCAGAATCCCTGAACTACTGCAGCAGAACACCACACCAGCTGCCACTTCTGTCAGCTTAGAACAAGAAACTGAGGGCCCGTAGCTGTCTTGCACACTGCCTAACCCTTATGCCTACATTTTTAGGCATATTTTACCAGTAAGACTCCCTAATCGGGAGATAAGCGACCGTCAGGTCAGCAGTGTCAAAAAATGTGATTGAAAAAATCGGCCTGATGGTGGAGCTAAATGGGATAGATCTATGTTGATGACATGAGTTTAGACATACTGTGTACCGCTTTGCATGATTTTAGGGCAACATCTGTAGGACAGTGTCCAAAAATGTGTTTGAAAAAATTGTCCTGATGGTGGCGCTAAATGGGACAGATCTATGTTGATGACATAACTCTAGACATACTGTGTATCGCTTTGAGTGATTTTAGGGCAAAATCTGTAGGAGCAGTGTCCAAAATGTGTTTAGCAAGAATCGGCCTCATGGTGGCGCTAGAAGAGGGCCATGTGAGAAATGAGGGGTTGTGGTTTGGCAGCCAAGGAGTGTGTGTGCAAAGTTTGGCATGGATAGGGGCAACGGTGGCAGAGATATGAGTAGGGGAAAAGTGTGACGTGACGTGACTGACAGACTGACTGACTGACTGACGGTTTCAGCAAGCGGCTGTTACCATGGTGGATGTCACCATGCTCCTCTCCAAATTTGGGCTCTGTTTCTAGCATGCGGCTGTTACCATGGTGGCGAAACTGTGTAGTATTAGTGATGTCTATACATATATATACACAGGCACGCACGCACACACACACGCACGCACGCACGCACGCACGCACGCACGCACGCACGCACGCACGCACGCACGCACACACGCACGCACACGCACACACACGCACACGCACACGCACACATACACTGTATATACTGTACACACGATACATACATGATGTTTTCCACTGATGGGAAAGGCAAGGGGGCTGAGCTTTCTCAAAATCAGAGTGTTTGTGTTCCACTTGCTGCATCTTAATCAATTTCCATAAAATATTCATGGTTACTCGCAGCATTTACTCGATGCTGGCGTCCCTCTTGGGTTAATTTAATACCGTGTAGGTGAAGGTACTTTGATGGACAAAAACTTAGACCAAGGTACAAAAGACTCTCCCCGTAACGTTGGCCAACCACAATGTTATTGGAAACAGGCACATTTTTTATATACATTACAGTAATATACACAATATTACACAGTCATACTAATGGAGAAACGGACAACAGGACGTTCAAGACTGTTGGGTCTTGCTTATAAAGCGATTGTAAAAGTATAATCTCAGACTCTCTGGCAAAATAAATCTAGCTATTTCTGCAAATTGTCATAAGAGTAAGTGCAGTATATCTAGTTGTTATTGTATATGGAATGTTTTTTTTTTGATTGTGATAGGCTTTGTTCAGTCTCTCCAGCTTCTTTAGTAAACAGAAAATACATTTTCAGGTTGAGGAGAGAGAACTCATGCAGGATACACTGGATAAACAAGAGAGATTGGGAGACAAAATTGGAACTGGAATACTATAAAATTGAAGCTGGGTTCGCTCTACTGATTGGATGAAATTAGTGAGCCATCTGAGATTTTCTATTTTCTTTTCTTTTTAGAGCGGTGAAACCGGCTCCCTATAAACAGGTTTGTCCGTTTGTGGCTGGCTGGCTGGCTGGTTATTGCGACCGTCAGGTCGCAGTTACTATCAAAACCTCCACCGGCTGTCAGTCAGTCAGTCACGTCACGTCACATCACATCACATCACGTCACGTCACGTCACGTCACGTCACACTTTTCCCCTACTCTTTGTTTTTTATTTCCTCAATATTTTTTGAAAGGCAAATATACAAGCTCACAATGTGTCACAATGTGAGACATGGTGAGCTTGCTGATCTGCTATTTTCAATAAATGTAAAGTAGTAGTAGTAAAACTGAGTTTTTTGTTTCTTTGGCAAAATCTGGCAACAGGCAATTCCCTGTCACTTATTACATAGGAGGAAGTGAAAAGATGTTTTTGAAGCAGCACACAGAGAAGAACTCACTTAGCTACACTACTCTTTAATAGGAATTAAAGTCGAGAAACACATGCGCACGCACGCACGCACGCACGCACGCACGCACGCACGCACGCACGCACGCACGCACGCACGCACGCACGCACGCACGCACGCACGCACGCACGCACGCACGCACGCACGCACACACACACACACACACACACACACACACACACACACACACACACACACACACACACACACACACACACACACACACACACACACACACACACACACACACAAAACAGCTCATTGTGCTGATTCCCAGAAAACCAAATGTGAGCTTTTGTAGTGAGCGGTCAGCAGGGTTGCCATGTCCACTTGTTTAAAGCGACTCTGGGCTTATTTCTTCCTGTAAAGTTGCTTGTAACTATTGGTGCTTGTGTGTTGTCTTTTTTATTATTATTATTCTCTGTTGGTTTCTAAAATGTATACTTGCTCATTTGGGCTTGTTTCCCAATGTTGTTTAAAACAGTGATTCTCAAACATTTTCATTTCATGGACCCCCAAATGTAATTGTCCCTTTGTACCCATCTGAAAAGAATGGTGCCAGGTACCCTGATTTGTGTTGTTAAAATGGGAAAATCGCTGTATATGGTTAAAGTGCTCACGTTTAAAGGGGAAGACCACCCATTTTCAATATTGAACTGTGTCATTAATATACCTTAGAGGAGTTGTGTGGAAATAGAAAAAGAGTTCCCCCCCTTCTGTGTTGCCTAGAACTGGAGGATTGATTTTGGGGTTTGTATTGTAAAGTACAACTTGATGACATCACACATTGTACTTTACAATACAAACCCCAAAATCAATTCTCCAGTTCTAGGCAACACAGAAGGGGGGAACTTTTTTTCTATTTCCACACAACTCCTCTAAGGTATATTAATGACATATTTCAATATTGAAAATGGGTGGTCTTCCCCTTTAAGTCCTGTCCCTTCTTGGGGCTTGTTCTCACAGACCTGGTTGCTTATTTCTCTGAAGACTGTGACAGGGAGAGCCCGGGGGCTCCCCTGAAAGCAGTGTGTAATACATTTCGGACAGGAGGTCTCCGACCACAGAAAAAAACAGCCTTAACCCTCACGATGTACACTTTTTATGTCACAGACAAGACAGTTAAGGTCCTCAAAAGATTCTTACGAGACTACCTGTCCTACTCTGTCCAGAGAAACGTACTGATGCTCACCACTAAAGACTAAAAAATATGAAGTGTGAGCTTTTATCAGTAGTGTAACAGCCGTGTGGAATTCAGATACTCACAGATGGGTATTGCTTCTAAAGAAGACAAAGTCAATTTATCCTTACAGCACTTTATTTCTCCTTACCGAAAATGAGGCTTTTTGGAAGTTTAAAGCTTCCTTTTATTCACTCAGTGGTATTACACATGTGCATTTAAAAATACAAATGCAAATACAAAAATAATTGGAAAGAAATCAATCAGGATTTACCAATGCCTTAAATTAGGCTTGTTCTAAAATAATTCCAAATTTAGATTTAAAAGCAGGAGGTTCCATTAGATTTAGATAATTCCAAAAAAGTATAATATTTAACACCAAATAGGTTTAATCTCAAAATAGAGAAATGTACCTCTTTTAATGTAAGTCAATTTTACCTTCATCCATGTGGAACCAACTGCTTGAGATCTGACCAAGGTGCAAGAGAAGAATCCCCCAAAAAAGAGCGCAAAGGGGCAGAGGACCAACGGCAGGGCCTGAGCCCTCCGTGTCCTCCAAAAATCCCCCAAAAAGCCTAAAAGATGCTCTGGTGTGAGCCGTTATATACGATGGTTTCGATCTCAGGGAAATTCCCCAGACATATGTATGTGTGCGTGTGTGCACGTAGGTGTGCACACTCACAAAAGGAGCTTATCTTGCATCTTTTTCAGACATGGACATATGCTGAGGTATGCAGAATGCGCTGATCAGTGATGAAAATAGACATGCATGTCTCAAAAATACAGGCTGTATGTTCCGTACACAGTGTATGTAGTTCAACCACAGGAAATGCATAACCACAAAGAGGCTTCAAAGGCTTGCAAAGTTTCCAGTGCACCTGCAGTCATTTCAACCAGTCAATATCGTTCCTTCTTTAACCAGGCCAAGTGATAATAATGAGCCTGTGAGTTGTTCAACATAAATTACGTTCTTTAACATTTTCACGATGTCCAACACCCTCTCTCGTACATTTATGTTGATCAAACCTAAAAGAACATGAACAAGACAACACCCCAAAAAGAACAAAATAGTTTGACAAAAATCACCACGATTACAGCAAAGTAGCAAACAAAAGTCAAACAGCAGATTATAAAACAACACTTTTACATTTTTCCCCCTTTTTCCTTTTCTTTTCTTTCTTTCTTTTTCTTTTTTTCTTCTTTCTTTTTTGCTTTTTATGGAACACACAACAAAATAGAATGAATCACGCAAAACCAGAGCAGTATAATGATTGTCCTTCTTGATCCAAACCAGCCCATGTCAGTCCCATCCGACCGCATTTCAAGCCCCGGCAAAAGTCTATTCCTCTTTTTCTCCTCCATTCTTCATCAAAGTCACACAAAAAAAAAAAAACTTTGGCCCACGCGGCCTAAGTCTCACAGTGCTACCCCTGGCCATTTCGTGACCTTGCGGGATAGGGACCCCAAGTCACCCCCTTCAATGGGAGCCTTGGAGCCTTGACGTACCACAGGTAGGGACGAGGACCAGACTAACAGGCCCATGCTGACGCTGACTACCTCTCCACAGTCCTGCGGGTGCAGTGGTGTCCTAACCAGGACACAGTTTCTCAGACAGTTTCTCAGACAGTTTCTCAGACAGCGACAGTAGCGAATCTTCACGGGCATTTGCGGTACGATCATGGGTCGGATAGGAAGAGTTCATCGTCGTTGTTGGGCAGAACCCCTCACAAACATTGAGACGAAGGTCTGGAGTGTTCATAGTTAGTGGACTGCTCCCTTGGTCTGGCAGGTCAGGCTCAGCCTGTAAAGTTGTGTTAATGTTCCAAATAAAAACATATGTGACTTTAAATGAAGTAGAAATATTTCTAGTTCAAATAAAACAGGAAAAAGGAAAATACACAATTCTTTTAGAATGAAGATTGTCACTCTATCCCTTTTTAATATAATTTAAAATACAAATTCAGTGTCAATCTACTTGAATGTATTATTCTTATGTTTTCCTTTACAATGGGGTGGTCAAGTTCATAAAGCAAAGTGATGTTAAAGTTAAAACAACAAAAACATATTTCAGTGTTCAGAATACTCAGCCAGTAGGGCAGACAGGTCGGTGTGTCTCTAGCGTGTCGCCCCTTACGACATGTATCAACTGCTTCTAGTAGCAGCGGTGCTCCTGCTATGACTCAGACATGCCGTAATCAACTCACACATAGATCAAACAAGCCATACATACGTACATGCATACACATTATGGAATGCATTGTTAGAACTGAATGTAAAATAGAAATCAAAATCAAGCTATAATATAGATTATTATAATTTTCCTCATGTACGGATACTCTTGTTATATTAACCAATCATAAAGATAGTTAAGACAACATGAGTGACGATTTCTTAAAACATATTTATTTTTCTCTCCCTCTCTGGCTCATACTGAAGCCAGCATACAAAGTCAGTTAAAGAGCCAGTCTAATAATCTTCGGAAAATAATCCGGAAAATAAAAATAAATCCACACGGCTGTGTGAGATCTCTTATTTGAGATTTTTGAGATGTTCTTAATCTCTTTCGTAGGTTCTTGTATTTTAAGCGGGGAAAGATTAGACCATCAAACTCCAGATTATCATTTTAGTTCTAGCAGAGTTCAACCTGCTAAGTGCCCGGCTGTTTTAGGTATGGTAGTTTGATGCGCTAAAGCTCTCGCCCGCCCCACGTTGGGCGCCATGAAGACTGTGACAGGGAGAGCCCGGGGGCTCCCCTGAAAGCAGTGTGTAATACATTTCGGACAGGAGGTCTCCGACCACAGAAAAAAACAGCCTTAACCCTCACGATGTACACTTTTTATGTCACAGACAAGACAGTTAAGGTCCTCAAAAGATTCTTACGAGACTACCTGTCCTACTCTGTCCAGAGAAACGTACTGATGCTCACCACTAAAGACTAAAAAATATGAAGTGTGAGCTTTTATCAGTAGTGTAACAGCCGTGTGGAATTCAGATACTCACAGATGGGTATTGCTTCTAAAGAAGACAAAGTCAATTTATCCTTACAGCACTTTATTTCTCCTTACCGAAAATGAGGCTTTTTGGAAGTTTAAAGCTTCCTTTTATTCACTCAGTGGTATTACACATGTGCATTTAAAAATACAAATGCAAATACAAAAATAATTGGAAAGAAATCAATCAGGATTTACCAATGCCTTAAATTAGGCTTGTTCTAAAATAATTCCAAATTTAGATTTAAAAGCAGGAGGTTCCATTAGATTTAGATAATTCCAAAAAAGTATAATATTTAACACCAAATAGGTTTAATCTCAAAATAGAGAAATGTACCTCTTTTAATGTAAGTCAATTTTACCTTCATCCATGTGGAACCAACTGCTTGAGATCTGACCAAGGTGCAAGAGAAGAATCCCCCAAAAAAGAGCGCAAAGGGGCAGAGGACCAACGGCAGGGCCTGAGCCCTCCGTGTCCTCCAAAAATCCCCCAAAAAGCCTAAAAGATGCTCTGGTGTGAGCCGTTATATACGATGGTTTCGATCTCAGGGAAATTCCCCAGACATATGTATGTGTGCGTGTGTGCACGTAGGTGTGCACACTCACAAAAGGAGCTTATCTTGCATCTTTTTCAGACATGGACATATGCTGAGGTATGCAGAATGCGCTGATCAGTGATGAAAATAGACATGCATGTCTCAAAAATACAGGCTGTATGTTCCGTACACAGTGTATGTAGTTCAACCACAGGAAATGCATAACCACAAAGAGGCTTCAAAGGCTTGCAAAGTTTCCAGTGCACCTGCAGTCATTTCAACCAGTCAATATCGTTCCTTCTTTAACCAGGCCAAGTGATAATAATGAGCCTGTGAGTTGTTCAACATAAATTACGTTCTTTAACATTTTCACGATGTCCAACACTCTCACAAAATCTGGCAATACAGTCAGTCAGGCAGCGAGTCAGTGACTAAGTCTGAATCGCTCATTCTTTCCGGGCCTTTTGTTTCTTTACCTCTCTGTTTGTCATACTGTACCGTACAGTAGGTCCACTGGGACCCCGTGGAACGATGACTTAACTAACATGCAGGTGTGATTTTTGTACATTCGTTGTATTTTTAAACTTATTTACATGCCTCGGTCAGCAGCACACTCAACTCCCTCTGCCAAATGTCTCAGACTAAACCAAAGTGTACTCGTCACGTAAACCCTAACGTTGGGCCTGCTACTCCTACCACAGTTTTGGCGACACACACAAGCACAATTTTTCTAAGAGATGTGTCATATAGTTTAATTAATTTATATTAATTTATAAGTGAATTAATTTGTCCCAACGGTATATTTCTTGTGCGACCCTAGTAAACATGTACCCTAGTCAACATGCGGATTCAGATTATTATCACAAAACATACTTTAAGTATTTGATACCAATTATTTTTTTGCTTTTACCCAAGTACATTTTGAATTCCGTCTTCTACTTGTAACAGAGAATTTCTACATTGCAGTTGTAAAGGAGGACTAGGGTAAGGACTGTATATCTGCTGGAAATGGTGTCCACTTGACCAGTTACCGGGGAGCCCAGGGCCGTTACCGCTTGAACTCTTATTATAACTCTTAATATAATATTGCTATTAAGAGTAGGCTTGTTCTTCATGCACTATATTCTATAGTACGTCTGCTGTTCGAAATTCTTCTGTTCAATTTCTCACTATATGATGGTAATCTGACAAGATCTTGTGAGGTTAATCACGATCTGACAAGACCTAATGAAGTTACCTCTGCTTGGTGCTAGGATTTCGGTGAATCCTTGATTCGATAAAAGGGACTAATCCTTATAAGTAATCTATAATCCACTTTGGGCAAATCCGTCTTCCTTCAGTCTATAGCTGGTTTTATTGCGACCGAAGGTTGCAGTTTACCATGAGAAATGTCACAGTTTGTGTCCGTGAAGCTGTGTGTGTACAGTACACATTACCGTCTATGGGTTGGTTCCCTTGACACATCACTGTGACATCACAGGTGATATCACAGATGACATCACCTATGTAAAAGTCCATATATGGGTATTCCCCAGAATCCCTTTTATGAAGATCCCTGATGTCATCGATATATATCTCTGGCCAGATGGCCAAGACATGGCCCATATCTGTGTGGCTGGTTCAAATAGGGATCTCCATGTATGGGCATAAAATATATTGTATGTTGTGATGTCATGGGAACCACTCTAACAGAATCCCTTTTATGCCTATATGGAGATCCCTGATGTCATCAATATTAAGCCCATATCTAAAAGGACTTCATATGTGAATGCCCATATATGGAGGAAGACAGCCCATATCTGTGCAGCTGGTTCAGACAGGGATCTCCATGTATGGGCAAAAAGGGATGTACTAATATAGGCTACAGTACATGGATCTCCATATATGGGTAACTGGTCCGATATACATCACTGGCCAGATGGCCAAGAATTGGCGCGACCTCGCCCTTTAGGGTGAGGTCGCATGTTGCCCTGAGGCTTCTTACTAGTAGCTTAAATGTGACATCACGGTGTGACGTCAAGCGTCATGCTCGTTTCCTCGACAAAAGTATATTGAAACTTTTACTTAAGTAACAAATGTGAATACTTTTTCCAACACTGAGTGTATCTTTCCCTTCCTAATTTTGGCTTGGTTTGGCTCCCACAGTTAGGGCTGTCACAATTATTACATAATCGTCTAATCGCAATTATTTTACATAATCGCAAATATTTTGTCATAATCGTCATAATCGTGAATGTTGAAAAATGTTCATACTTTTACAAACATTTTCAGAAATAGTGGAAATAGCAGATCTACAAGCTCACAATGCGTCATATCGCGGCGCGTTGTGAGCTTGTAGATCGGCTATTTCCACTATCAATGTTATTTTTTAAGTAGAAAGTTGTCAAATATGTCAGTAATTTCTTTGTATATTTAGGTTATGTGTCATATCTGCTGTGTGCAACTTCAAAGCCTAAAAGCCAAACAGAAATATAATTATCAACGACAAAAACACAATTAAATCGCTAATCGCAATTATTTGAGGGACAATTAATCGTCATGTAAAATGTCATAATCGTGACAGCCCTAGTGTGTGCGTGTGTGTGTGTGTGCGTGTTAATGCATGTAAAGATGAACAGCATAGATTCATGCATTCTTTTGGGTACTGGGTACAGTACACATGTACAATATTATACGTCCATGTGTGCAGTTTACTGTAGCCTAATAATTACTCTCTTTAGGGACACGGCACATGGAGGCCTATTAATAACTCACACCACCGTCGATGACACAAAACTTCATAACACATGAATCGTCATTACGCAGTCCCATTAACAAATAGTAAAAGGACACAATAATCTGGGTGCACCCCAACGGCATGCTGGGAATGCTTCCATCAGCCACTAATAGCCCAGGACTCCACTGTACTATATATATGTAGTAAACTGGACTACACTTTTAAATGCCCTTTGACCCTTGTAGCTGTTCACACCTGGAGCTCTGGTTGTCTCCACCAGCCAAAGGCTGAGGGAGAGTATGTTTTCCCCTCCGTCCGTCCGTCCGTCCGTCCGTCCGTGCGTCCGTGCGTGCGTCCGTCCGTGCGTCCTCGTAGTTTGTGAACAGCTAATCTCAGTCACCGTTGGCCCGATCGCTGCCAAACTGAGCACACACACTCCCTGGATGCCAATCTAGAACCTCTGCCCCACATTTTTCAAATCAGCCTCATGGTGGCGCTATAACAGGCCGATTTGTGTGGCCTGGTTGTTACCAGCTAATCTCCGGCGCCGTTGGCCCGATCGCTGCCAAACTGAGCGCACACACTCCCTGGATGCTAATTCAGAACCTCTGCCCCACATTTTTAAAATCAGCCTCATGGTGGCGCTATAACAGGCCGATTTGTGTGGCCTGGTGGAGACCTGTGCTCGGAAGAGCACTGCTTCTAGTTCTCTATGATTTGTTAAAAGGACAGCTTACCATGTAGCAGCCATGGTAAGTAAGCCTGCATTATTTTTCGTGGATTGTAAACGTTTCTTCTTTTCCGACGACCGAACATATTGACATCTTTCCTCAATCAGATGATTAGCTTTTATTTCCCAATAGAAACTTAATAACCCAGCAGACAACAACAAATAACATGTGTATTCTCATGCCGACATTCCAGCCAATCACAGAGCCTGTTGCTGCGTCCGAGAACGTTCCCCCATATGATTGGCCACTACTCCTACAATATTTTGCAGCTTTTCATTCATTTTTAACGACGGATAGACCAGATTTTCATCTCGTCACGTCAACGAAAACAGACATTACGTCTCGTCATATTTTAGTCATCATGACAATGCTAATTTTAGCTCGTTAACGTCACGTCTTAGTCATGAAAAAAGGGGCGTCAACGAAATCATTTTCGTTATCGTCTCGTCAACAAAAACAACACTGGTTGTAAATAAAGTGTGTGAATATTTCAGTTACAAAACATGAGGTGTTGTGAGCTCATAGATCAGCTATTTTTTCAATATTTATCTGTGGAACTGAGTCATAGAGGGTCATTTTTTTAGTGTTGGTGTTCTAAGGCTACAGGATATCACATTTCAAGAGCTTTATTGTGTATTTTTCCCCCCAAGATGCAATTGTTTTATTGTTACAAGAGAAACTTTCTTTAGTTTTGATCCCTCAACCTTGTAACAATGATACAACTAGAAAGGTGCAATTATGACGCGAGCCGCGACGCGAGGCAATGCTGTCTGATTGGACGTTATATGGTTGTGTGTGTGTGTGTGTGTGTGTGTGTGTGTGTGTGTGTGTGTGTGTGTGTGTGTGTGTGTGTGTGTGTGTGTGTGTGTGTGTGTGTGTGTGTGTGTGTGTGTGTGTGTGTGTGTGTGTGTGTGTGTGTGTGTGTGTGTGTGTGTGGGTGGGGGACTGCACGTGTACATGTGATGTGAGTTATACAGGGTCCTCACCAAGTCTGTCTCTCTCTCTCTTTCTGCAGTGTGTAAGTATGTGTAATATGCAGCCGAGCCCATGGTGTCCGGACACACTATCTGGCACCTCCCCAGCCACTGTTACACAAGGTGGGGTGTAGAGGGGGGATTTCTCTGTGTGTGTGTGTGTGTGTGTGTGGGCGCTCGCTCGTGTGCATGTGTGCGTGTGTTCCTCTGACACGCCTTACACAACACAGAAATGTGATTCTGGAAGGGTTAGACATTAAGAGATGGATGGAGGTTTGGTTTTGAGGGGTTTGGGATGAAGAGGTAATTCTTGGACACTTTCATTCATTCTTTCTTTCTTTCTTTCATTCATTCATTCATTCATTCATTCATTCATTCATTCATTCATTCATTCACTCACTCACTCACTCACTCACTCACTCACTCACTCACTCACTCACTCACTCACTCACTCACTCACTCACTCACTCTTGCATTCATTCGTTGCAAGCGCATGACTTTCATACATCTACATTTAGAAGATAGAAATATTGTACTGTACTTTTGACTCAACTGCATTTCTAGTAAGGGACTTCAAATAATAGTGAAAATAGCTCACAACCAGGGCAGGAATTTCAGGGAGGCCATGGCTGCCGTCGCCCCTCAGTTTGGCCTTGTGCCCCTCAAACCAATGGCATGACTTGAGGCCACAGTGGCCTTAATGCCCCAGCTGACTGTACCACTTTCTTTCTTTCTTGTCAATATATAGACAGCAGTCTCTTTCGTTGAGAATCTGAAATCGTAACTCCCCCAAGTCCCCATCTTTAAACCAATCCAGTGACTTTGATTGGTGCAGGGCTGAGCATGGATCAGATTGTAAATACCATCATTTATCGTTTTATTTGTTGGCCTTCCTGCCCTGGCATTTGGCCTTTGTGCCATCCAAAAATGGACAACACCAAAAGCCAAGTGGCCTTGCCCCTAAAATGATGAAATTCCAGGCCTCATTGCGGTGAGATGCTTTGTAGTATAAAATAGGGGGTGAATTGGTTAATGTATGTTTAACAACCTGCAAATATTACAGGTGTTGTACAATATTTGCCTAATATAAGATATATATAGAAGTATAATGTAGGCAGTTGTAGCCATTCGAAAAATGGCCTATAATATTTCTACAAATCGTTCTCTCAAAAAAAGTGTAGCCTACTTGAGTAAAGTAAATAGCACTAAATAGTACTTTCTGCCACTGTTTGTGTGTGTGTGTGTGTGTGTGTGTGTGTGTGTGTGTGTGTGTGTGTGTGTGTGTGTGTGTGTGTGTGTGTGTGTGTGTGTGTGTGTGTGTGTGTGTGTGTGTGTGTGTGTTGGGGTGAGAGACCTCCACCCCCGCAACGTCTAAACTCCCCCCCCCCCCCCCCCCCTCCATTCCTCCACCTCTCGGGGGAATTTCCAAAGCTGTTCCATGGAGGACAGAGGTCTGTGACCTGCATAAACGGACCACTAAAACCTTTCACTTAGTTCCTGTGTCAGTGAACTAACGTGACAGCGGAGGGGACACATCATGACTCAGATAAGAGCAATTCTGTGTGTGTGTGTGTGTGTGTGTGTGTGTGTGTGTGTGTGTGTGTGTGTGTGTGTGTGTGTGTGTGTGTGTGTGTGTGTGTGTGTTAAGCCCCTTTTCCACTGACATGGCCTGACACCACACACACCCACTTGTGCCAGGTTTTCCAAGGACCTGGGTAGAGTGGTGTGAAAGTGGTGCTAAACGTGGTACTAAAAAGTATCCAAGTAGGTCTGAGCTAGGCCAAACAGGGCCAAACACTTCATATTGACTGATCACTCAAAGACTTTTCATTTAGACCACCAGGATATAGTTGTCATACATGATAATAGATTCTACTGTGTTATAATCACTGTTGTAATTTATTTATTATAATTATCATAGTAATATATTAATACTTTGTAGTGTATTATAATCACAGTTATTATCCATTATAGTGCATTATAATTAGGATAGTTGTAATACAAATACATTTATATTGTATTATCATCACACTTAAAAGGGTACATTAGTTTCTTACCGATAGGGGTACTTTTGTGTAATGGAAAATGTAGATATTTTTATGTGGTGTGGTGTAGTGTGGTGCTAAAGCTGCAGTCGAAAAGGGGCTTCTAGAGAGAGAGAGGGAGAGAGAGCACCGGAGGGGCCGCTTCCATTTTGGATATGAACACACAGTTGTCCTCCTAACGACTTCCTGAAAAAACCCTGCTGGCATTAATGACATAATGACTTTGGCCCAAACGCAAAGGGTCCTGTTTATATTTTCCACTGAGTGATCACAGGGGGCATACTAAGAGAGAGAGAGAGAGAGAGAGAGAGAGAGAGAATGCATACTCTCTCTTCACCAGTGGGATTTCCCTAGCTCTGGTCCAGAGAGACCCGTTGCTAAATGACTAGACTGGGATTTCTCAGCCCCTACGAGCGCTCAACTTGAGTCAAAATAAACTAAACTACTTCACTACTCATCAAACTAAGGTAGTTTTGCGTTGTTGAAAGTCTATTCTCCATGGTGGGAAACCTCTCAGCACCCCATCCACTCTGTAAAATATATTATTTTTGTCATGAAATAAAACGCACCCACCCCGAGCCACCCAGCGGCCACCGCAGACACAATGGTTCACAACCCGGAAATAAGCAGCGGTCGAGTTGGATGTGCTTTATTTAATGACGAAAATAATGTATTTTACAGAGTGGGTGGGGTGCTGAGAGGTTTCCCACCGCAGAGAATAGACTTTCAACAACGCAAAACTACCTTTGGTTTGGTGAGTAGTGAAGTAGTTTAGTTTATTTTGACTCAAGTTGAGCGCTCGTAGGGGCTGAGAAATCCCGGTCTAGTCATTTAGCGACAGGTCTGGACCAGAGCTAGGATTTCCCCTATTCTCTCCATTGAAACAGCTGCCTCACCAGCAAACCCCCCCCCCCCCCCCCCCCCCCGCCCCACACTGTCTCCAAGGTCACTCGATCTCCCTCTCCAAGATCTGAACCTTGACCCGGCGGCAGCCCTGTCATCCAAGTGTTGCCATGGAGACGTGTGTCATCGAGAACGGCGCGCGGCGTCTTTGCGGCGGTATTTTTAGCCGTCCGGCTGTGGGCATTGCCAGCTCGGGCAGGTGTGTGTGTGTGTGTGTGTGTGTGTGTGTGTGTGTGTGTGTGTGTGTGTGTGTGTGTGTGTGTGTGTGTGTGTGTGTGTGTGTGTGTGTGTGTGTGTGTGTGTGTGTGTGTGTGTGTGTGTGTGTGTGTGTGTGTGTGTGTGGAGGGGGGTTCCAGGGTGGAACTTCCCAGCTGCAGTTACACCTATGCCAAGGATGTTCCTTCTACATAGAATGCCACTCAGATATTCCTCTAGTCATGCTTCCTCGTGATCTGTATGTCACTGTGTGATGTCAGTCACGGCTCACAAAGTCAAACGGAAAGATCCTTTGGCCTACAGAACCCCCGGCCCTCCCGGCAACTTGTGACCGGGGACTTCTACTCAATTAATAATACGCTGTCTGTTTGGTTTCCGATTGGCTTAAGCCCGGACGCTATAGGCATGTGGTGGATAAAGTACTTTGGCTCAGTATATCGTCACCGTCGGGCAGAAACCTTGTATGTCCAAGTTTCAAATTTGTATGTTTTTTTTGCTAAGTAAAGCCCTGCTTCATCATACAAGGCCGGCCCGTCGCACAAAACTAGTGAAAACAGCCGATCTATAAGCACACAACGCCTCGCGGTGCGAAGCGTTGTGTGCTTGTACTGTAGATCGGCTGTATTCACTAGTTTAGTTCATTTTTTAAATGATAAATACTAAACGAACGCGTTTGGACATACAAGGTTTCCACCCGACCACAACAATATAGTTGAGTCAACGTATAGATACTCCCGGTCAAATATCTATTATACAAGTGAAAGTTGCTCAGTCAAATTAGTACTTGAGTTAAAATACTGAAGTACTTGTTTTGAATGTCATAATCATTTCGCTTTGTTCAGAAGTACAAATTGCAATGTGCGATTTTCTTTTTAAACAATAAATGGTATTGACATTTTACTGAAGATTCCCCAAAAAGAAGAAGAAAAAATCAAGTAAAGTACAGGTAGCCTACTATACATATAGAAATGTAGTACAGCACTCCAGTAAATATACTTGATTACTTTCCACCACTGACGGCTTACAAAGTGAAACGGAAACTCCCCCTCTCCCTTCCCCACGACCACTTGCGATGGTGACTTCTTCTGCTCAATTACATGGTGTCTTTTTGTTTCTGATTGGTTTAGCTCGGGTTTCAGGTAGTATGCTTTGTGGGTCTACAACGTTTTTTTAAAACCACTTAAACCCTATATACTTATCGACTTAGAGTCCCCCAGGGCTCTATCCTGCTAGACCCCCTCCTTTTTCCCCCTTGACACTGAATATCTTCGCCAAAAATAGCCGATCTACAAGCTCATAGCGTAGATACCGTATGCTATTTTGGGGTGAATGTTGACACCAGCATGGGGAGGGGAAGCTTGGATGCATGTTGTAAAGCCTGACACCGTCACGAACCCGTCACCTAGCAATATGCGTTGTGAGATTGTAGATCAGCTATTTCTGTTGCATACAACATGTCTTTTTTGAGAATATTTACGTACGACATGGCCAAAATATGGACACCAGGGTCATAATAAATACAGTATCAGTGTGGTGAATTGGTGACATTTGCCTCGACAGCACATGGTGTTGTTAACTAGCCTAGTTTCACACATCTTTAACTGAGACAAACATAGATAATAATAATATAATAATAATAATAATAGATAATAAAACACTGCATTTCTTTTAGGGAACATTTATATTTGAAAAATAGAAAACAATCTAACAACACATCATAGCTTGTGAATCAATGTAGGCCTATAAAATAGTGGTTTAATAGTCATAGGGGTTAACTTTCCTACTGCCAGATTATTTATTTATTTATTGGGTCTGGTGCCATCAAAAAGCGGCTTACCTTTGCGACGTTATAGTAGATAGACAGACAGACATTTATTTATTTATTTTTATTTTTTTGGGTTGTGCAATAGTGCACTTTGGTCTGCCAGGCAGCAGAGGGCGGCGTCATGCGAGAATGAATGTGAATTTGCCTGTTATGTGTTGAAGAAGAAGAAGACCAGTCACTGGCCCCAGAGCCTTACAGCCAGAGGAAATCAACAAGGAAGTGAATTGTTCTCCGTTGATCTAACGCATAATGGATTTTTTACACCATCACCGCGGAAAATGTGTTTACAGTAGACGGCCGCGCGACCCCTCATCAGCTTACAGTCATCAGACGAACGAACCGAACGAGCGCCGTATTGGCGGAGAGGTCTTGCGCAATCGGGCGAACGTGAACGTTCAAAGCGGTGGGAGAGTTAATAGTCAGACTAATCATTGTAGTCAATACAAAATCTATTAGAATGATTTCATATTGAATGGAAAGCAGTTGGCAACACACCTGCACGCATAGAGCAACGAAGTCATGACATGACTCGCTCATCCCCCGGTTCCACGGAAGTAATTTCTCTATGGAGAATAACATTGAGTCATCTTAAAATCGACCCATATAAGCATTGCAGTCCAAAAATAAACAAACGGTCTTTGCGATATTGTCGGCACTCTGCAAGGTGGTTCTGTATGGTTTATGATTGTCAGTCACCCATATTTGATAAAGCCTGTTTCTAGCGAAAATGTAACTAATTCGGCGACAGTAACATTAGCGTTTTCTCACCATCAGTTGATTCTTCATATCCATATGAGTCAACCCGTGGAGATCATTTGTTTATAATTGGAACACAGTTCTTATATGACGCGATATGAAAAAGGTCAATGGGAATTCAGAATGGGGGAAGAAAACCGCGAACCAGGTAGGATGTGAAAATTACGTCTCACTTCACTGCACTAGTATCTGTATTTACAAGCTTCCTTTATGAACTCAAGCATCCAGACTCTATCTGCGGCAGACATCTAGTATCAATGGGTTTGTTTTCCTAAAAAGCTATGAGCTGCATGAGAAACTGGGTTAGTCTGTTATCTGCTTAGATAGGGCCAGCAGAATCTAGGGAGCAGTATATCAGGTTGAAGGTCACACAGCTGCCAGCAGAAGAGGTTGGAGGCCTTTGTTTTTTACCATTCACACAGCTAGTAGAGGATATCAAATGTTTTATTGTTTCTTTAGCCAATTAAAAGCTGACAGTCAGGGAGAGGGAGGCAGTCTGTCTTGTGTGTGTCTTTCGTGTGTATAAGACGTACAGTATATATGTGTGTGACTGTTACAGTGCTGTAAATAAATGTGTTCTATCTTTTAACATTGTATGATCTGAGTCAATGTTTGCTGTTCTTTGAGAGTTTAAATTCTGCTATTATAGACTCTTAGACTGAAGTCCATACATTAAGTAAGGATGGCCATGTCAATGTCTCAGCATCCCAGTGTACAGCATCAAGCTTTGGCGCGTCGCTGCTTGGTTAAAATGTCCTCAGTGTCTCTTGCCTGGTCTTGCCTGCTCTCAGCTGCTTTTCTGGCCCTTGAAGCTTGCATTCTATCCGTAGGAGTTTTATCCCTTTTCTCAGAAAGAGTTGATGGTGTACAGTAGATTCTAGGTGTACCAGGGGCCACCGAGGACCATATAGGCAAATCTGTCTTGTGAACTTGTGGCTGCACTGGCTGGCATCAGTGCATGTCGAAATTGTTTGTAATTTGTGTTTTTGAATACTTCAGTATTTTTGCAAGAAAGTTCTCCAAGTACTTTAATCCAAGAGCAAATTTGACAGAGCAACTTTCTCTTGCAGGTGATCATTTTTAGCTGATATAAGGCATATTTGATCAGGAGTATCTATACACGATTTGTGTAACCCATTTTTTTTCACCCGGTGTCAATTATCGAATGTAATCCTGGGTGCTACGCTCCCTTTGCCAACCCGGGGAGAGCAACGGACTGACCACATGTTTCCTTCTATGCATGAGGAGTCCAAGGCACTTCTTTTCACCTGACTGGGGAATCTCCCCCAAGTCGGACTTAGCACGTGGAAGGAACACGTTATTCTAACCAGTTCCTTTCCCCTCCATCAGGCACCCTGGCTGGTCAGGGGGAGGCAGTATAGAGACCAGGATTACTGCATGTTTTTGTGAGGGTACCTACCCTAATGCACACGGGGAGAACATGCAAACTCCACACATAAGGGCCCTTTTGCCAACCCCACCTAGGGTATGGGCACTGATGACGCACAGGAGAGAACACGCCCCCAGCGCCCACAGCGTCTCTAGTGGGAATCGAACCCGGGACCTTCTAGCTGTGAGGCGACAGCGCCACCGACTGCGCCACCGTGCTCCACTACTGTTACTAGGGATGGGTATCGCCTGCGATACTTTTAATGGTATCGATCGCATGACGTCGATACTATCGAGTATCGGTTCACGTAAAAACGAACGATACCTTGTTTCGATACTCTTGAACGCACCCCTGGCCGGTCGCATCTGTAACAGTTGAGCTACTGAGAGTTTAATGACTGCTTTAGTAGGCTACACTCGTCACTGTGGAAAATAGCCGACAATAGCCTATAATGTTTATTATTATGATGATTATCCAACGTCTATACTCTCTGCTCTTGACATGAAAATGGCTGAATAACTGGCTTAATAACCTATTTTGGTGTGTAAAATAGCCCATAGAAAAAGGCAAATAATAATTATCTATCAGATAAACCACCAAACTCACACACTCACACACTCACGCTCTAACGCTCTAACGCTCACGCTTATCTACGTTTATCTATTCACTCGCTTCAGCAACTGATCCCAAAGTTCACATGGTATTGGCCATTAGCATTATACCAACGGTGACGGAGCCCGAATTTCATTTCTCCCAAATTAAAGCTGTTTATTAGCGTTTTCTTTGCCTGTTGTCATGGTTACGGTCCGTTCCTCCAGGCCATGGGATCTGTAGCCCAACACACACACCCCTCTCTCACAGTTAGGAATGTGCATTCTCTCTCTCTCTCTCTTTCTCTCTCTCTCTCTCTCTCTCTCTCTCTCTCTCTCTCTCTCGCTTTTACCAGGTGCGTTTGATGTGTGTCTCATCTTCCAACGGGTATGAAAAAACTATGTGGAGCAAGCGCATTCATACTTCTATTCACCTAAATTTGCTGTTAAATTATTTGCATCATAAATATACACTCCTCCATGAGCTGCTCCTTACATTATGATGCTCCCACATATTCTCACGCACGCACCACAGTAACTTTCCCCACAACCCACACTCTGCACATATTTTGGAGCACATATCTTCGAACGGGTAAGGTCTAGTAATAATAATAAATAAAAAATATCGAAAAGGGTATCGTATCGATTCCCAGGTATCGAAAAAGGTATCTTATCGATTCAAAGGTGAACGATACCCATCCCTAACTGTTACCCACCTGGCTCTGCTTTACGTGTGAAGAGGTGCAGACGCAGCGCAGGTCAGCTGGGTTCTGACAGCACTGTAGTGCCTCCGTCCACGGAGAGTAAAGTGATTCTTGTGTTATGTCACATCAGTGAGGCTCAAGCGGAGGTCACCTTGACACCTCAGCCCTGGAAGAAGCCCTAACAAAGGATGACTTTTCAGAGCGGAGTGGAAAGTTCCACTGTCCCCCTTTCAACAGATGTCGGGGAGAGGGGTTGACACCTTAGGTGTCAAGATAGACAGATGGAAGAGTGCTTTTTACGTCACTCTTTCTGAGCCTGACTCTAGCTAGGGTTCTTGTTTTGTCACTATTATAAGGAGCGCAGTCTAATTCTGGTTACTGAGAGGTCTAAACCCAAGCTGGACCGTGGCTGAGGTGCTGATAGTTTGTTTGACCTGATTACCATACAGTTCAGATGAGGAAAACATACAATGCACTCAGTTCTTCATGCAAAACATTGTCATTATTTAGCTCCAAACGGCATAACACTATTCAAGCTAATCTTTGGGTTCCCGCACCACATCGACAAAGACAAAGTGGTCAAAAACCTTTTGCCCTTCCGGGTCAAACCTTGTGACAATGCCAGTGAACTTCACACGTACAGTATATCGTCACTGTCGGGCAGAAACCTCGTATCTCCAAGTTTCAAATTTGTATGTTTTTTTCGCGAAGTAAAGCCCTTCTTCATCAGACAAGGCCGTCACACAAAAGTAGTGAAAACACACAAGCACACAACGCCTCGTGGTGCGAGGCGTTGTGTGCTTGTAGATCAGCTGTTTTCACTAGTTTAGTTGAAAACGAACGGTTTTGGACATACAAGGTTTCCACCCGACAACGACGATATACACTCTGCGGCGCCACCCCATAAGTTCACAAACAGCTACTGTACCGCATGGCTGGGTTTGTGGTAGCATCCGAGGGCCAACACACATACAGCCCTAATGTACATTAGGGCTGTCACAATTATTACATAATCGTCTAATCGCAATTATTTGACATAATCGTCATAATCGTTTCCATGTTGAAAAATGTTCATATATATATTTTTTAAGTCAAAAATAGCGGGAATAGCAGATCTATAAGCTCACAACGCGTCGCATCGATCGGCTATTTCCACAATCAATGTTATTTTTGAAGTATAAATTTGTCAAATATGTCAGTAATTTCTTTGTATATTTAGGTTATGTGTCACATCTACCATGTACAACTTCAAAGCCTACAAGCCAAAAAGAAATGTAATTGTCAACGACAAAAACACGAATAAATCGTTAATCGCAATTATTTGAGTGACAACTAATCGTCATGTAAAATGTCATAATCGTGACAGCCCTAACATACATACAGTAATATAGGTCATGACCCTAAAGGGAACTCAGAGATCCTAATGATCCAGAATGCTGCAAGCTGCCCGCTTGGTCTTGAACCTCCCTACATAATCTCTCCCCTTTTTTCCGTTGCCTCCATTGGCTTCCGGTTGCACACACACACACACACACACACACACACACACACACACACACACACACACACACACACACACACACACACACACACACACACACACACACACACACACACACACACACACACACACACACACACACACACAGAGAGAGAGAGATCAACTCTCATATGTCCATGGCCTGGTGACATCACTATGCTAGCGCGGCTGCACAGAGGGATTAGGAAACAGGAAATGATCTCGCCGCGGAACGCATCATCAGTTCAGCCTGGCCACGCGCGGCCTGTCTGCCTGGCTGGGAGGTCATGTGACGTGTCGTGGTGGTTGTGTGACGCAGAGCTGCAGGCAGGGTCCTTGCCATGACGTAATGCCTCCATGCCTGTAGGGGCGCCACACTCCACACTTAACCCATTATTAAGAACTGAGGACACATGTCTTTAGTGTTCTGAAGAAAAACTAAATAAAAAATAAAGACTTATCGATTTTATTAAAGTCAATTTCGGTTTCTTTTGTTTAATACTATAGAAAAAATGCTCTGAAAAGTTGTAGATTGGCGTGTGTGTGTGTGTGTGTGTGTGTGTGTGTGTGTGTGTGTGTGTGTGTGTGTGTGTGTGTGTGTGTGCGTGTGTGCGTGTGTGCGTGTGTGTGTGTGTGTGTGTGTGCACAATAGTGCAGCTTTATAATATAGTTATAGATATTATAGTTGGTTTACAAGTAGAAGTTGTTGTTTTTTTTTGCAGCAAAAAAGGCAAAAGTCAGCCTGCGTCCGTGGAGAGCCAGGTACGTACGTACACAGTACACATGCACGCACGCATGCACACAAAACACACTAGTCGCTGACCACTGCTGAATAATGGATTACTGTAGCATCGTGTCAGAGTCCTTGGAGTGGACTGGAAACCAAGAACAGATTAAATGTGCACCAGCTCTGACCTCAACCAGACCATGTTTCACACATGCGCACGCACGCACGCACGCACACACATGCGCACGTGCGCACACACACACACACACACGCGCGCACACACGCACACACACACACACACACACACACACGCACACACACACACACACACACGCACACACACACACACACACACACACACACACACATGCGCATGTGCACACAAGCACACACCGTTACTGTAAGCACACACACAGACATACAGACGCACGCACAGGTGTAGTGTGCTATAATGATAACACTCCTTCCCTGGCCACAGACATGAGTTAAAGTTACCAGAGCAGTTGCCTCATAACAGAGTCTGTCTGAAAGCTGCTGTACTCGGGTTACTGTCATCGTTAAACCTATCGACCCTTAAGTTGTCATGTAAAACTTTCATGAAGAACACCCTTCATCACACAACGGGCTAATTAGGAATGTGTTTCTTTGCATTCTGCTCTTAAAGATGCAGTGCCATGATTTATTTCCCCCCTAAAACATGATGATCAGGTATTATGATTAAACTAGGAGGAGGATTTT
Organism: Nannobrachium achirus; assembly: GCF_963921795.1. Classification (NCBI taxonomy): domain Eukaryota; kingdom Metazoa; phylum Chordata; class Actinopteri; order Myctophiformes; family Myctophidae; genus Nannobrachium; species Nannobrachium achirus. Next base: position 37,011,209 of record NC_137830.1, read on the forward strand.
TTTCAAAAAAGTGTACAGAAATAGTTAAAATTTGTTGTTGTTTTTTTTTTGTGGCCACAGTTCATTAAGTATGCCTGGTTGTCATGGTGGGTGGTGACCCAGCTGAAGTGATGTAATCTTTTGGATTGGCACTTTTGACCCACAAGGTGGCAGCCTCGAGGAAGGAACCCAAAATACAAAGGGAATGAAGTAATGAAGTATACTGTCAACCTCGTAGACACAATGAAAACCAGAAAAAGAACAAAACTATGGCACCACATCTTTAAGAAATGATCCTGCTGATCGATATGATCAAAGGTGCTTGTTGTTTTCTGCCTGTTGAACTGGGAGCTGGGAGCTACTGATATGCATACCGCTGTGTTTACTCTGTACATCTCGTCAACAACAGGGACGTGCAAAGAATGTTAGAGAGGCAGGGGCTGAAATTTCTAAAAGGGCCTTTTGGTGGAAATATCGAAAATAGTCAATACTGCAGATGTGGCGACGTGGCGTAACGGCATTTATTTCTACACAGAGAGGTCTATTATTTCAACATAAGCTGCATTCATGTTCAGGAGAGTTTGGACAAGGCAATGCTCTTGAATGCTGCCTTCAGGTATGGCATGGTAAGAGGGCATTTCTTTCACCATAGTAAAAAGTGCATTCATGGTCTGGAGAGGGCACTTTTTACAGACGGATAAAAGGGCAGGGGCTCAAGCCCCCTTTGACGTATATGTGTGCTGGTGCTTGCCTGCTTGGTCAACAATAGCGGTCGTTGGTCTCAAGGAGACAAATACTGGTATAATAGCGACCGCTCAAACTCTGACTGACTATCAGCCACCTACCAGCAGATAGACAGCAGGTGGAGCTTGTGTTCACGTTTCGCCGTCCAGGACACCAGGCGAAACAACCGTTGGCCTACTTGCCAAGAAGCGGTGGACTCGTAGCTAACAAAAAAAAAGTAAAAACAGCTCGCCTCCTCCCATTCTTTTCCATCACCGCCGCAAACGTCTTCTCCACCCTCCTCCTCCTCCCGAGGAGCCATGAAAAATGAAGTGAGTTTGCGTCACTGTTTGTACGGGGCAACAATGTTGGCATGTCAAGGCAGGGCATCCGATCCTGTCTTCCAGTGACATGATGGAATATGTTCACTGGTGTTAGTTTTCACCAGGTAAGGCTGCAATATTGATGAAGGGGTGAGGCGTTTTTTTCCACTGCCTCGGCGGCCCAGCTCCCCCCCCCCCCCCTGTCGCTACCTTTTAAGTCCGATCACCCGATACAGTGCGGTGCCGGGCCACTGACCGGGCTGATGCCGAGATGGTCGGACGGGCCGGACGAAGGAGCTTGGAGGAGTAGGGAGGAGAGGAGAGGAGAGGAGAGCGGCATGTTGCACATTTTCCATCTGCCATGAAAGGGGAGCAGCTCATTAACGCAGAGTGCTACTCTACTGAGCTGACCTGAAAAGACTAGGAGTGTGTGTGTGTGTGTGTGTGTGTGTGTGTGTGTGTGTGAATACTACTTGTATTACTATACTTCTGAGGGCCAAATATCCCCACAGGTGCAGTAGAATTGGGGAAATAGACGTTGTGAGGACCATTTTCCTGGCCCTCACAAGATAAATGGTTTCTATTTTGGTTCGACAGAAGCATTTGGGAATTAGGCTTACAATTATAGGAAAATATTCAGGTTAGGGTTCGGATTAGATATTTGGTTGGAGTTGGAGTTCTGCCTGACTCATATACGCATAGTTGCATGCCAGTTGCGTGCACTTCAAGCAAAAGGTCTACAACCCGTTGCCTTGTGAAGCGTTGTTTGCTGGTAGATCAGCTAGCTATCTTCAGTGCATGACGCCAGCCCAGCGCGCAACTAACTACAACTTGGCCTATTGGTGCATGCGTGCGTGTGTGTACAATCGTATGTGCAGACTGCATTTGTTATCCTTCCATGTCTCCAAAGTGAATTTCTATGTACCGTGTGACAGTATAACCTGCAGATGCTTACATGTCTAGTTGTGACTGAGTGTGCATACATTAGAACAAATTGACATAACGGTGTGTGACATTGCTCAAGCATACTTAAAACATTTTCCTGATTGTTCCTGAGGTTGTGTCAAGGCCATCGAACCCCATCCTCGGCTGCAGACCAGTTCCATAGCCGAACCTCTTATCCCTCCGAGACACCAAATTGCGGGGAACTTCACCCGCCCATATTGTCTCAATGTCACCGCTGCTGTGTATCTTTGCAAAGCGCAGTTAATGTAGTTAATGTAGCTCTCCTCCTATTGAATAAATAATGCCTTTGAAAGGCGGTGAATAATGCAGCAAAGACTGCAGTAACACAAACGTACTGCAGGCTTTTGTGACGCTGTTGCATGCCGAGTGGTGTGAAGTGTGCATTGGATGCATGATATTTAGAACTTAGCCCTACCAGTGAAGGAAATGGTCTCGGGACACCTGCGCGTTGGGTTGGGCAGGTGTGATCATTGATCATTGCATCGTGATTGGCCAAGATGCATTCAGAGCTGTGCCAGTAACCAAAATAACACCAACGGGTAAATCACTGGTAAAAGCATCACCCTGTCATATGTTGTGGACGAGTGCAAGCTGGTGTTAAGTTGCCAATGGCAACACTAAACAATAGGGAACAGTTTTAGATTAAGGAGGAGGACGCAAGTGAAATTGAACACTAATAACTCATATTAACCACGTGAACCCAGGCATCCATTATTCTGCATATCTGAGCTTGTAGATGAGCTGTTTTTGGCAAGGGGTTCCGTGTAGATGTGTGTGTGTGTGTGTGTGTGTGTATGTATGTATATTATATATATATATATATATATATATATATATATATATATATACCAGTAAGTATATTGGTGACGTTTTTGTTCTTATTTTGCCAGAGGTTGCTCCTCTGGTGTTGTACCCAAGCTCAGAAGCCATTTGTAACTGTTGAGCCAAGCTAGACGGCTTATTGGTGCTAATAATGTTACGCAGTACCATTAAAAGATTAACCGATAATTTCTCGTCAACCATTAGCCATGCCAGATTATCATGCATATAATACCGTATACTTGTCCTATATGAACATCCTAGTGCCAGACAAGCTGCTTTGTTCTGAGCAACTTGTAACTCTTTCTAATCCAATTTTGTAGCTGACGACCAGATTAAAGGGCAGTAATTCTAAATTATACAGAAAAAATATATTTTTTGATTTGTTCTGATTTCATTATGGAGGGAGTGATGAAAGCAGAACACTTCCTAGTCAAACCGATTCCTCTTCCCATCTTGATGACAATATTGTTTATTGTTTAGACCAAGATAAAGAGCTATCAATAGTTACCCCCAGACGTTTTATTGTGTTCATTTGTTCAATTTGTGTGGTGCCAATTGACTGAGGATTCTTGCCCAACATGTGTCTAAATCCAAGCACAATGGCCTTTGTCTTAGAAATATCTAATACCAACTTGTTGCACTTAATCCATTCATAGTGTGACTGTTTAAAGTGTCAGCTTGCTCAGATACAACAGTACTGTATGTAACTTAATGAAATGAACTGCTCACATCACTGGGTTTGACTTTTGTTTTGTGATTTAAAAAGACCAAGATACTAGCCTGGCTCCATTCCCTGAATCACTTGTTACGCACATTAAAAAAATGGAAATCAGGCCGTTCAGGTCTGGTTATAGCCTGATCTCAGACTCAGCTGACGCTTGAGTCTGACATTGTGCCCCGTCTGAACGGACTTTTGTGCGAGTGTGCACGCGAGTGAACGCGATGCGTGGTGATCGCGACACGTGGTGATTGCGATGCACGACGTTCGCGGCGTGTGTATGTGTGTGTCTGTCTACGACCAGAAACATGTAAACCTTGTGGGAGCCAATCAAAGTTGGGGTCTCACTGACTTTACTATAGGCTACAGGGGAAAAAACGTGCTTTAAGTAGCACGTGGTCAAACTAGGGGTTTTTCATGGTTCTGAATCCATTGCAAGCATTTGTTTTGCACAAATTTAAGTACATTCCTTGGGCTAAAAACGGCCCCCACAAACGTATGGTTTAGTGATGAGTCATCACTTTTCACAGTTTTGTGGGGTCCGTTTTTAGCCCAAAGAATGTTTTTCGTGCAAAACAGATGCTTGCAATGGATTCAGAATCATTTTTATTTTGTATTCTTTTCCTGTATAGTAAAGTCAATGGGACTTTGATTGGCTCCCACAAAGTTTCCCAAGGGAGTTGGGTTGGAACAAATTCTGAGGTGATAGTAGACCAGAAAGCTCTTGGTAAGCATTTATTTCCCAGATTGGTCAAAGATTCGGCTAACTTTCCCTAACTATCCACAGGTTCAGAGGAAACGTTCTGAGACCGCCTTTCCCAAGTTCAGAGCAGGGACATGCTGGCCATTGGGAAAAGCGGGACAACTCCCGAACGGCCGGTTCATTCCCGACCGGTCCAGGCCGGCCATTAGGAAAAAAATTAAAAATAAAATGTCGGCCTTCGTTCCATTTTGGGGGCTGGGCGGCCATCAAAGTAAATCGTCACTGTCGGGCAGAATACTCATATCTCCAAGTTTCAAATGTATACATTTTTTCGCAAAGCAAAGCTCTGCTTCATCATACATAGTCGGAGGACTTAAGGATATCTCACGCTAATCAGTCTAAACGCGCGAAATTTTGCACAGATGTAGCTCAGGGCATGCTCTAATGATTTAGCTAGGGCGCCCGAGTCGGCGACCTTCGGGGTCGCAACAGCGGCCAAATCAAGTTGGGCTCCCATTAACTTTCTATACAGGAGGAAAATACCCAGAAAAACACATTTTATCTGGGTATTTAAGTAGGATCTGAGGGGTCTAACTAGGGGTTTGTCATCATGCTGAATCCATTGCAAGCATTTGTTTTGCACAAAAAACATTCCTTGGGCTAGAAATGGCATCAGAAAACGATGCATGTATGGGTGAGCATTCATGTTAGTCGGAGGCCTTAGGGTTTTTTTTTTTCGTGCTAATCAGTCTAAGGGGGTCTTTAAACGAGTTCGCTTGGAAACGCTGCCGGTCTCATTTTTGATTTATTACCCAAAAAACGGCGCGTTTACACCTCGTTGTTGGTTCGTTTTTCTGCGTTTAAACGACAAGTTGACAACGCATGAATTCAAGCAAAATGTGTCATGTTCCCACTCCAGCCTACATAGGCCTAGCCTATACTGTGTATTTACCCTTCAACTATAAAATATATATTGTTTTTAATGAGACATGCTTTGTAGGCTATGCTCCCAAATCCATATTATTATCGTCTGTTCGCATATTCAATGAGTCCCGCAAAAGGAGGTTTTTTAGCGAGGTGAAGTGAAACACCAACAAAAGTCACCTGGAAGATGAAGGTCGGAACATTTATAGCCTATGGAGCACATTTCTGGACATTATCTATGGGGATGGGCAATATAAAGTGAGTTCTGTCTTGTCTTCTATCTGCAACACAGAAGTATAACGCATCATGCGAGGCAGCGAACGGAGTAGCCAGAGGCACATATGGGTATGGTAGTCTACCATACCTTGATTACAAGGGAAAATAATAATATGTACTTCTTAAAATAAATTCATCATGCCTGTTGCTAAGTATTGGCAACATGACTGTCTTGCAGCGTGCCTTCACACGTGCAAGACCAGATAACAGTCATGTTGCCATACCTTAGCTCTTACTGAACTGACGCACTGGGATGCGGCGCACCGTTTCAAATGTTTTTTATTCGAGCAAATTACAGCAGAGATAAATGCAACAATGCATGCTTTTTATGATGAGCCGTTGCAAAATAAACTAACGGAATAAATTAATGAACTGGAGAGGGAGCAGTAGGTTTAACAGTGGACTGACACACTGGACAGTTTCTGTTTATTCTGTCTGTCTGTCTGTCTGTCTGTCTGTCTGTCTGTCTGTCTGTCTGTCTGTCTGTCAGCAAGACTCAGCATATTACAATAACTCACTCATTACCTGAAGTCCGCTGCTTCTGTGATGTGATGCGGTGCATAAAGAATTAATCCAGTATTTGTTGGTGAGAAGTTGAAAAAGGGGAACGCAAAATAGTCATTAATCATTAGTTTACTTTGCTTAGAATGGAATACCAATCCATAGCCTAATGGTTTAATTTAACTTTGCGGAGAGGAGAGCTGTTACAACTCTCCCTCACGGCCGAATTCCGTTATTACACCGTTGCGAAACTGATGCGAAACCGCACTAATCCACTTCTAGAGCCGAATTCTGAAAATTCGGCTCTGGGTCAGGAAAACGCGTCTTCGTGTGTCAAAATGGCCGAATCAATAGTAAAAGCTATCGTCTTACTTCAAAATCGACCAAAATCGACCTCATGTAATGACCACCTAAAAGCGCCAAATTTTGCACAGATGTAGCCCAAGGCATGCTCTAATGATTTAGCTAGGGCGCCCGGGTCGGCGACTTTCGGGGTCGCCACAGCTCCAGAAAACACCCAAAAAACTCTGAAAAGTGATGACCCATCACTTTTCATCACTAAACCATCGTTTTCTTGGGCCATTTGTAGCCCAAGGAATGTTTTTTGTGCAAAACAAATTCCTGCAATGGATTCAGCATCATTACAAACCCCTAGTTAGACCCCTCAAATCCAACTTAAATACCCAGAAAAAAAGTGTTTTTCTGGGTATTTTCCTCCTGTATAGAAAGTCGATGGGAGCCCAACTTGATTTGGCCGCTGTGGCGACCCCGAAGGTCGCCGACTCGGGCGCCCTAGCTAAATCATTAGAGCATACCCTGGGCTACATCTGTGCAAAATTTTGCGCTTTTAGACTAATTAGCGCGAGATTACCATGTCATCTCCCTTAGGCCCCCGACTAACAAGGCCGTTGCACAAAAGTAGTGAAAACAGCAGATCTACAAGCACAGGTGTTTTCACTAGTTTAAATCATTTTTAAAATGATAAATACAAAACAAACGGTTTTGGACATACAAGGTTTCCACCCGACGACGACGAAATGCAACTCATGTAATTGGCCCACTGGCTTGTCACTTGTCATGATCTGAAATGGCAAATCTTTGAGTAGCAGCAGCGCTATAGAGAGAGATCTCTCTCTATAGCGCGCAATGAGGGCCTCTCCAACTCTTTTTCAGGGGCCCAGCACGTCCCTGCCTGCTTGGACACCATTGCAGCGGATCTTGGCTCAGGTTTAGATAACCAGTCGAGCCTTTGCTCTTTTACATGGTTTATATCACCTCCCCATTCCAAAGAAAAGTTTGGACGTTAGAAGGAGTATGCATTGCGCTCAAGCATGCATGGAACAGTATGATGACTATTGTAAACAAGACATTGATGTTGTGTATCTGTTTTATGACGCTTAATTATGCAAACCCCTGTTCAAATGTGTTGATCCATCACCGTTTTCTGTTTGTAATTTGACCACTCGTGTTCTGATCTCAGTTTTTCCCCTGTTGCTTCTTAAACTCAAACATGACCCATTAGCAAAACAAATGCATTTGAGCATATAACGCTAGGACACCTTTGCGGTGTCAAAACGCAACGCTTTCTCTTCACTTCCACTTCATTTCATTCCTCTGAGCATGAAGGACAAGATGAGGTCCTCACAGCTCGGGCGAGTGCAGCTTTCTGAGACGAGAGACATCACTCCAGTCCAGTGTGAATACTCACCTTGTGAAGTGCACCAAGCAATTCACAAGGGAGAGCGGCACTATGAGCTCTCTCTCTCTCTCTCTCTCTCTCTCTCTCTCTCTCTCTCTCTCTCTCTCTCTCGCGCCCTGTGCTCAGTCCCTAGGGTTTGATGTCACAGTTAAGAATGCAGCATGTCAAGTTGGTGGTTGTGACGTGACTCTGCTCAGGGGCTCCACAGAAACAGTGATGCTGAGTGAACCGGTCAGAGAGAGAGAGAGGGATGGGGGAGGGCCATAAGTGAGCGAACACAGAGCGGTAGGTAGGAGCAGGAGAGAGAGAGAGAGAGAGGATAAATCTACAGGGAGATGTTGATTGTTTGCCAGCCCCCCCGAGTCCATACGTCCATCTGAATAAAACCACTTTCCATTTAGTTTTCTTTCTTTGGGCCACAAAAAAAAATGTGTGTGTGTGTGTGTGTGCGTGAGTGAGCGTGCATGTGTGCGTGTGTGTGTGAGAGAGAGAGAGAGAGAGCAGGTGATGTGGGCGTCTTGCGGAGCTGTCTCTTCCGTTCAGCTTGGTGGATGTGGCGCCTCCCCAACTCTGCTGCAGCATGCTTGCCCTGAGAGGAGAGCAGTGTTGTGATCCCCCCAGCTCTCTGGATCCAGACCACAGGGTTTTGAGGGTGGCCTTTGGAGTGTGCTTACTAGTGCAGCGTCTTTCAAAGTGGGTGCTGTGTGCTCAACCTTCCTTGTGGGCAGGTGCGCCCCATAGTGCATTGCGCAGACGTTGTACCGAGCTTCCGGGGCCGCAGCCGAGTGTGATTTACAAGCTCACAACGGGCTGCATCTGCGACGCGACTGAGCTTGTATATGTCTGCTGTTAAACCGCAAGTGTGGTCCAAATAATCTCCAGTAAACTACCGGGGAAAGAGGTGGATAGGAGGACTGGCAATTGTGTTTAGAGTAGAGACGTGTCGGATGTTCCGTGGTGGATTTGAACCCCTCGACTCTGCCACGGTGGACAGGGACTTTACCGCTGCGCCACCCGAGTGCCACCATCCGGAACCACTGTGACAACCCAAGCTGTGTAGTGTTAGAGTGGCGGGCATTGTGAGGTGAACACGTTCATCATTTTGCGGCAGTTTATACATTAACGTTGAGTTCAAACATGCTGACATTGTGTTGAATATTAACGCAGCGCCATCCCTTTAGTTTTTGCTGTCACGGTGGCATGCCAGTTTTTATTGTCGCCGTCAACCAGTGTTGTTTTTGACAGCAAATTTTGATTTCGTTTTAGTCATAGTCTTTTGAATAAAAAGTAATTTTGTTTTAGTCATAATTTAGTCACCTGAAAAGTAAATATCATAAGATTTTAGGGCGACTAAATCTACAGTTGATTTAGTCGACTAAAATGTATTTTGGCAGGCCTTGATGGCATCGTAATGACTGATTTTACACTTGGTTGCGTGCTGAAAATAGCAGATCTACAAGCTCACAACGCGTCGCAGTACTCAACACCTGAGAGCAACCAAACATAAAATGACTCTCTTCTCCACTAGTCCCTCCCTAACGTTTTGGTCTAGTTTTTATTTTGTTGACGAAATTGTTTTAGTCACCACAGCTTAGTTTTTGTTTAGTTTTTATTTCGTTTTCGTCAGTGAAAAAAATTATTTCGTCATAGTTTTAGTCGACGAAATTACACTGCCGTCAACACAACGTTATCTTGTCTTGTTGGTTTACGGGTGATGTGCGTGTGCCGGGGAAAATGTGTCCCCGGTGTGTTGACGCACCAACAGGAAGTGAAGTCACATCCTCTTTCAGTTCTTTACGTCATAACACTTTTAACAGCGCTAGTAAATCTGCACGGAGAACAATACGAGTGGTATTCTATAAGCAGTGGTTTTCTACGTATATATCGGCACTGACGGGCAGAAACCTTGTATCTCCAAGTTTCAAATTTGAACATTTCTTCGCAAAGTAAAGCACTGCTTCATCACACAAGGCCGTCGCACCAAAGCAGTGAAGGAAGCTGATCTACAAGCACACAACGCCTTGCAGTGCGAGGCGTGTGCTTGTAGATCAGCTGTTTTCACTAGTTTAAAGCTATACTGTGTAAGATGCTCAACTAGTGGTCAGTAGCCCTATAGCAAACCGCGGTCGCGTTCGCGTCTTTCGCCCGTTTTTCGTACCTTCACACCCCCGCGTCTGCCTCCACAACGCCGAGAGCTATCTTTAGAGGGGTCCCTGGTTCCTGTGCGTTCAGGCATTCCGGAGAAACGGACTACTTCACCCTGCCTGGTAGGCGAGATTACCTTTTGAGTAAAGAGACACACGGGCGACTACAAATATGGCGACCCCACTTCAAGATGCGCTGTGATTGGCCGGTAGTGTACCATGTGTGCATGATCGGCGATGTGATTGGGCAACGTATACACAACGTATACAGATGATGCAGATTACGTCATTTTGGCGCGAAATCCGGTCCACGGCCAGGATCATAGAAAACATATAAAGAGAAGGCTTCAGAAGCTGAAAATAACGGAGTGGGTGTTCTAAAACTTTAGCGATTTAACAGTTAGGACAATTTTAAGATTTATTTTATAAAAAAAGTTACATGGTACAACTTTAAATCATTTAAAAAAATAATAAATACAAAAAAAAAACGGTTTTGGACATACAAGGTTTCCACCCGACAACGACGATATACATTCATAATATTTGTTTAGCTGTATACTATTTAAATAATAAATGAGTGTGTGCACACTTGTCTCATGGCACACCAGGGTGAACTTTTTTCTTTCCTTTTTACAATGGAAAACGAATTAAATGTTGGACATTGTTCAGGGGAGATATAGTCCTCTGCTATCTTTGACCTCTCTCTCTCGCGCTCTCTCTCTCTCTCTCTCTCTCTCTCTCTCTCTCTCTGTGTCTCTCTCTCTCTCTCTCATGATGGCGCTCACTTATTCAATCATTTCCTTCCCTTTGCAATAAACAGGCATTAGGGCCCTCCGAACTGCAGCGTCAACCGTCCATTGAGGGCGGGATTGTCAACTAAGCATGACATAGTTCCAATCTACTTGTCCCTCCCGTCCCGTGTGTGATAAACCCCTGATGGACCTCAGAGACCAAAGGTGACGCAGCAGTGATTTGGCACACGCAGCTGGCCCGGCCCGGGGGCAAAGTGTGCTCTCTAAGCAGACGGGAGGACGGGCCACTGGGTTCATTTTAGTCACAATGTTGAGCCTTCTCCGTCGGATTAAAAACAATGGAATGAACAACATGCCAGACGACCGGTGGTGGAAAAAGTACTCGGATGTTTTACTTGAGTAAAAGTATCAATACTTCTTTGCAGAAATACTCTGTTAAAGTAAAGTATTGGCATCAAAATGTACTTTAAGTACCAAAGGTAGAGAGTAATCATTATGCAGAATGTGCCATTTTCCCAAGTTTTCAAATGTATAAAATGTACACAAATCATTTGAAAATAGCAGATCTACAAGCTCACAATTGTGTCACATCGCTTGCATTGCATGGTTCCCTTATTTGCTGCATTGAAATGGGCCGATACAAATCATGATAATAATATACTGCACTTCAACTGCTGCAGCAGTGACTCACAGCAGAATGATGCTGGATCATTTAGCAATTTTCCCAGTAACAGTTATGTGTAGAAAATAGAAAAGAGTCCTCTTGCACCCCAGGGCATTCTCATGATAGCCTAGTTAGTTCACAGTTGAACAGGGCACACATCGCTCCATGTTATCTCATGGTGCAATAACCATCAGTATATGTTGCCTTTTTAACATATTTTTCTAAAGCAGAGCTGTGTTTACAGTTTACAGTTTACAGTTTAGGCATTTAGCAGACGCTTTTAATCCAAAGCGACTTACAATAAGCAGATACAACATCGCAATAATAAACAAGATAATAGGTCAGTACATTAACAGCAATATAACAATGTAAATGGATATCTATCTAGAGAAAAACACAATATAATCAAGTTCTAAAGAAACCTAACAAACAAATGTTAACTAGCTTCATGTATGGTCATTGATTTTACTGTAGTGCTAAAATCAATGACCATACATGAAGCTAGTGTTCTGTGATGATTACTCACAGACACAGTCAGGGTCGTGCAGAGAAGAATGTTAGAGAGGCAGGGGCTGAAATTTCTAAAAGGGCCTCTTGGTGAAAATATTGAAAATAGCCGACCTCCAAGCTCACAACGCGTCGACGCGTTGTGAGCTTGGAGGTCGGCTATTTGATATGATACCACACTAAACTGAGCATAATCAAGTCAATACTGGAGATGTGGCATACAACTTGGATTTCTACACAGAGAGGGCAATTGTTTCAACATAAGATGCTGCATTCAAGTTCAGGAGAGTTTGGACAAGGCAATTCTCTTGAATGCTGCCTTCAGGTATGGCATGGAAAGAGGGCATTTGCATTTCTGGAGAGGGCACTTTTTACAGATGGGTAAAAGGGCAGGGGCTCAAGCCTCCTTTGATGTCTGTCTATGTGTGCACGTGCCTGCTCACAGTCTTTCAGATGGGCCAGCAGATAGGATGGATTGTTTGGACAGCGCTGAATAATTGGTACACCTGAGTTTGACCTGGGGAGCAGATTCAGTCTGTGTGCGTGTTGGGAACATGGTTGCTGCACATGTAGGGAACGGAACATGGTTGATTAACACTTTCCCAGCCTGGCCAGAATGGCTTGTTGTGGACTAGCCGGAAATTTCTATCATTGTATTATGATCTGAGACATAATATTATGATCCTTCTAGGATGGCGGCGTTCTTTTTTTCTCTTCCGTCAATCCCCCAGTTAAAACTCACCACGAATTGTCTCATCTCCATTGGCATATAGTGGGGATTTTGGCCGAGTCGTCTTCCCCCCTGTGCGTTTCGCGTGCACGATCCGTGCACATCAAGATAAACGAATGTAATCCAGTCCGTATGAAGACCCCATCTCAACTTCTATCTGGTCGAAAACATAACCGAGAGATGCTATGCTAACGCCTTCTCCTAGGCTACAATGAAAGTGAACGGGAATTTGGGTATAGAGCTAATTCGAGTACAGATGAAGTACGGTTTAATCCGGTTTTAATATTACGTGGCTCCACGTGGCTGAGAAAGAGTTAAGGCTGCCACGATTATGACATTTTACATGATGATTAATTGTCACTCAAATAAATGCGATTAACGATTTAATTGTGTTTTTGTCGTTGACAATTACATTTCTGTTTGGCTTTTAGGCTTTGAAGTTGCACATGGCAGATATGACACTTTACCTAAATACAAAGACATGACTGACATATTTAACGACTTTATACTTTTGACAACTTTATAGGCTACTTAAAAAAGAACATTGATAGTGGAAATAGCCGATAGTGACGTGTTGTGACACGTTGTGAGCTTGTAGATCTGCAATTTTCGCTATTTTTGACTTTTTTTTTTTTCAAATATATGAAAATGTTATAAAATGGGAACGATTATGACGATTATGAAAAATAATCGCGATTACGTCACATAATTGCGATTAGACGATTATTATGTAATAATTGTGACAGCCCTATGGCTGATTTATAGGGATCACAACGCAAATGCATTGTGAGCATGTAGGATGTAGATTCTGTTGTTTTCACATTTTTAGGAAATATCCTGGCTGCCTTTGGGGCGCAGCAGTGACGGCATCATGGCTGTGTGGTGGCGGGTGAACACACGGTGCCATCTCAACCATCTGGCCATATCAGCACAATGTGCCATGGCACCGAGACAGGTAGTGATGTCACCCCTCCCTGCAGGGACGCCCGTGTTGTCATATCACGTTCCCTCACAGTATTTATGGTTGGGGGGGGGGGGGGGGGTGCTAATTACTACACTCAAGGGCCAGTTTGAGCAGGACAGGCTTGACACAGAACGGAACGGACATCATTTAACCACATGAACCCCTGTGTTGGCTATTTGGGGCATATGTCACAATAGGCCATACATGGGCAACTGGCAGCCCGGGGGCCACATGCGGCCCCCGCACCTTCACTTAATGCGGCCCGCAGGTTAATACCGGAATACTGATATATCATTGATTTCAGCTGTTACAATTCCAAACATGACCTGCTTTAATTCCATCAGTCTATATTAGTAGCTTAATGACTAGTGTAGTATTATTTAAAATGTATTTTTTTATGTCCAATGTATTTGTATTTAGGTTCATAAAGTTAACAATGAGTAGACAGTAATGAGTTTGAAATTAAATCAAAATGTTACATTTCAGGATTCCAATTCAAAAGAAGCAAAAATAGCCGATCGACTGCGATGCGTTTTGAGCTTGTAGATCGGCTATTTTTGCTTCTTTTGTATGAGATACTAGAATGACAAAGTAGGACAATATGCAATGTGGATGTGGCCCTCTGGAGTGAAGGTGGAAATATAGTGGCCCTCGCCATCATCAAAGTTGCCCACCCCTGCAATAGGCAGTGTTGGACAAAGTCAAAGCATAGATCCTCTCATATTTGGCCCCCTCCTTTTTCCCCTCTAAACCACATTTCTTCACCAAAAATAGCAGACTTAAGCTGTAGACCAGCTTTTTTTTTCTTAAAGTTTTTGGACGGGGTCCTCTCTATGTTCCCCAGGTTCCATGTTCCCCAGGTTCTATGTTCCCCAGGTTCTATGTTCCCCAAACACCCTACCCACAAAAAGGTTCTATGTTCCCCAACCACCTACCCACAAAAAGGTTCTATGTTCCCCAACCACCCTACCCACAAAAAGAATATATGTTCCCCAACCACCCTACCCACAAAAAGGTTCTATGTTCCCCAACCACCCTACCCACAAAAAGGATATATGTTCCCCAACCACCCTACCCACAAAAAGGTTTTATGTTCCCCACCCACCCTACCCAAAAAAAGCTTTTATGTTCCCCACCCACCCTACCCACAAAAAGGTTCTATGTTCCCCACCCACCCTACCCAAAAAAAAGGTTCTATGTTCCCCACCCACCCTACCCAAAAAAGCTTTTATGTTCCCCACCCACCCTACCCACAAAAAGGTTCTATGTTCCCCACCCACCCTACCCAAAAAAAAAGGTTCTATGTTCCCCACCCACTACCCACAAAAAGGTTCTATGTTCCCCACTCAACCAAAAAAAGGATCTACTGAATGTTCCCCACAAAAAACAAAAAGAAAAGTATATGTTCCCAACTCAAGTACAGGAAATGGTGGGACATCTGGGCACTAAGAACATGTGGGCAATCCTAATTTAGGTGCCCAGTTGCCCAGGTGCCCACATGTCGCTATAGTGCCCAGATGTCTCCACCCCTAAGAGCCCACTCGTCTAGGTGCCCACTCGTCCAAATGCCCACATGTCCAGGTGCCCACTCGCCCAGATGGCCAGTCATAACAAAAGTATGGTGCCCAGATGTCACTAGTGCCCCCTGTCCCACTAGTATTCACCATTTCTCCCTATTATTGTGTGTTTAGAGTTGTTATTATTAGAAATGAATGTTTCCTGCATTTTTGGATGAGTGGGGAACATAGAACCTTTTTTAAGTTGAGCAGGGAACATAAAATCTTTTTTGTGGGAGTAAAGGCCCATTCCCACTGGGCCAGATAACAGATAAAAAAATCTCTTTCTTTCTCTATTTTTCCATTCAAAGTGGATGGTAGATACAGATACAAAAAAAATCTTCCACAGATAAAAGAAATATCTGTGGCAGATGTTTTTTCATCTGTATCTACCTTCCACTTTGAATGGAAAAATATCTGGAGAAAGAGATTTTTTTATCTGTTATCTGGTCCAGTGGGAATGGGCCTCAAGTGCATGGGGAACATAGAACCTGGGGAACATAGGTCCTTTTTTGGTTAAGCGGGGAACATAGAAGCTTTTTTGTGGGAGTAGATGGGGAACATAGAACCTGGGGAACATAGAACCTGCATGGGAACATAAAACCTGGGGAACATAGGTCCTTTTTTGGTTAAACAGGGAACATAGAGGCTTTTTTGTGGGGCTAGATGGGAAACATAGAACCTGGGGAACATAGAACCTGGGGAAGGAACGGTCCCTTTTGGACTTATGAGGTTTCCACCCGACAGGGACGGTCATCATGCACTTAACCCCCGACATGCTGCTCCATGGAGTCAACGAGGTGGCAGCTGCAGAGGATTGCTGCTGCGCTGCGCCGCATGGGCAGATGGGAATGTGGAGCGTGGAACTGTGACACAATGTGTGACGCAGGGACTCTGTTGACAAAGAACGTCCTTGCTCAGCAGTCTTTGCCCGAGCTATAGGGAGATTACAAACAAAAACAGGTTGTTCACATGAGAGCGCCGTTGGCCGTACGGCAAGCGGGGGTTCCCACGCGGTGTTATAGTTCGAGACCCGACACAGAAATAATATGGTGTCTGTCTGGGACCCCAAGCGTTACGAAAAATACACAATGAATGAGTCACTGAAAGGGATAGTTTACTATTTTTGATAGTTTCACTATGTTTGTACATTTCTGGAAAATGTTGGATTTGTCTGAAAACTTCTTTGTAGACCAAAAAGAATAATCGTATGATGGTAGAGGTTAAAGGACAACTTTGTTTTTTTACAACAAGGGTTCATATTTTAGATAGTCATTAGAGAAAAGAAAATATTAGTGTTAAAATGTTTTCATTTACTTCTTTCAATCATTTTAGGTTGGGGGCATGCATACAAGTGGCCAAATATGTATTTTTAGACACAATAAGCCCATTCCCAAGATGCACCGCAGTCTTTCATGTGCAAATGTGACTTATGGGGGCTGGTGTAAATAGTAACAAAGAAATTGCCAGGTTATTGTGTCTAAAAAGACATGTTTAGCCACTTGTACGCATGCCCCCACCCACTGAAATCAAAATACTAAAATCACTAAAATAATAGAAAGCAGTAAATGAAAACATTTTTATACTCATATTTTCTTTTCTCTAATTACAATCTAAAATATGAACCCTTGTTGTAAAAAAACAAAGTTGTCCTTTAAAGAACATTTCTCTACTTTGAAAACGGGTACGCAACCCAAATGGGCCTGTGTTTGGAAACCACTGGTAGGTAGCCTATACACACGACTGTGTGTGTGTGTGTGTGTGTGTGTGTGTGTGTGTGTGTGTGTGTGTGTGTGTGTGTGTGTGTGTGTGTGTGTGTGTGTGTGTGTGTGTGTGTGTGTGTGTGTGTGTGTGTGTGTGTGTGTGTGTGTGTGTGTGTGTGTGTGTGTGTGTGTACGCGCACGCGCGCGTTGACAGTGCCGTCTCTGCACGGACTGGTGTGTTTAAGTAGCGAGCATGTAAACATAAGCAGTCTCTTTAGATAAGCATTGCATTGACACAACACACAGGATGTAGCAGTTCAAGTGTCTACAGATGGAGAGTGTCAGTGTGTTCACCACCTTCAACCTACAGTATTAGCCAGGGGTCTTCAACATTTTCAGGCCAAGGACCCCTTAGTTGAGAGAGAGATGAAGCAGGGACCCCCACATAGATTCCACATAGTTTCATCGTTTGACAGCACAATCGTCAGTGTATTTTGTATTCATGCCAATTTGTGTTTTCAGATATTTAACCACTTGAATCGTCAATATTTAATAAACTTTACCTTTCACTCTGTACTTAGTTCTGCTCTTTTTCCCCTCTACACCAAAACTCTTTGCCAAAAATAGCCGATCTACAAGCTCACAACAGATCTACAAGCTTGTAGATCTGCTATTTTTGGCTAAAGTTCTCAGAATATGGATGCTAGGGTTCAAGTGGTTAACATAAAAAAGAAGGAGAAAAAGGTTTCTATCACTCAAAGATTTGGAGGACCCCCTGTAGTAACTCTGAGGACCCCTTGTTAAAGACCCCTGCTATTAGCGATTAGCCATGTGTGGTTATATGTCCACATTTTTTAACTAAAAAATATATTTGTTTTTTAGTAAAAAATAATTGCCTAGCCTTAATAATCCCCTTATGAGGACTGATAATGATGCAACTTTTAGAATATTGCTGGAAGTTTCATTTTAAAATTGGAAGCATTATTGAAGACAATTGGGCTAAAATGGCCCCCACAAAAGTGTGAAAAGTGATGACTCATCACCTTTCATCACTAAACCTTGTCTTGTGGGGCCGTTTTGTAGCCCAAGGAATGTTTTTTGTGCAAAACAGATGCTTGCAATGGATTCAGAATCATGAAAAACCACTAGTTTGACCCCTCATATGCTACTTAAAGCAGATTAATCTTTTGCTTTTTTTTCCTGTAATGTAAAGTTAATGGGACACCAACTCTAGCGGCTGATAACACCAATTTAGCTGTGTCTCAGAAAGGGTTATCATACCAAAATATAATCTACAGATATAGAGCTTTTCAAAAATGCATGATAACCTTTGCCACCTATCCGATACCGACATCTTGTATGGCCCATGGACTATTATCTCAACGTTTTCCTCGCAACATAATCGCTAAAATATGCTATAAATATAAGGTGCTGGTATTATGAATATATAATGAAGGGGACAGGGGTGCCTCGGATGAAAAAACTATTTATAGGGGTGCCCTGAGCCAAAAAAAAAAGTTTGGGAACCCCTGTGGTACAGTATTTTAATACAATATAATTATTTATATATTTTAATATAATATAACTACCGGTAGTATGAGTATGGTATTTAGTTGTAACAGAGTATTTACACATACTCCGCCGTATTGCACTTTTACTTTACTAGTAAGACACCTCAGGGTGACTTGCGACCTCAGGGTGACATGTCACGCCAATTCTTGGCCATCTGGCCAGTGATGTATATGGGACCAGTTACTCATATATGGAGACCTTCAT
Organism: Nannobrachium achirus; assembly: GCF_963921795.1. Lineage (NCBI taxonomy): Eukaryota > Metazoa > Chordata > Actinopteri > Myctophiformes > Myctophidae > Nannobrachium > Nannobrachium achirus. The sequence continues at coordinate 37,029,639 of NC_137830.1, forward strand.
GATAGTTATGTTAGGTCTACACATGCCCATATATGGACATTACCAAATATTGGCATTCCCATATATGTCCTTAATATTGATAACATAATATCCTTAATAATGTCCTCAAGACCCATAGAGCCTAGTTCTTCCACGCGCCAGAATAGTACAGAGTAGTTCCGGTGCAGCACATTGAGTGACCCTGTCTTTCCCTAATAGGACTGATCGTGGATAGCTACTGGGACGTAAGTCGGGACTTGATCAACCCCGGCTGGGTCACCTGGGCGAGGGTGTATGATGTTGCGAGACCCGAAACACCCGTCGACCCCAGGCTACATCACTGATGATACGTCCCAGTTGCATCCTTGTGATGTTTTTTTCATTATTAGTTCTATTTATAGTGGCTCATAGGAATAGACTATGTGACAACCAGGAATAGTTTGGTAACCACCGGAGAGTCGGTTGACGGCCGGAATGTAGACGGCACCCGGGAGCAGGTTGGGTTAGCGCCCCAGCCTGTGTCTTCCATGAGGAAGAAGCCCAACAAATCCACGGTGAGGCCTTTAGGAGGGCCATTCAACTGCAGCAACTGAATGGAATGTTTGGATTGGGGTCTGGTGCAACGCACATGTTCTGAACCTGGTGAGAGCAGGAGAGGACCTGGTGAGACGTAGGAGTAGCCCGGCCAGGAGTCAACCCATAGAGCCTAGTTCTTCCACGCGCCAGAATAGTACCCCCAATCCCGGCAGAGTAGTACCGGTGCAGCACATTGAGTGACCCTGTCTTTCCCTAATAGGACTGATCGTGGATAGCTACTGGGACGTAAGTCGGGACTTGATCAACCCCGGCTGGGTCACCTGGGCGAGGGTGTATGATGTTGCGAGACCCGAAACACCCGTCGACCCCAGGCTACATCACTGATATACGTCCCAGTTGCATCCTTGTGATGTTTTTTTCATTATTCAATATTGACAATATAGGAATCTCCATATATGGGCATAAAACGTACGTAAGTAATGCCAAGCAGGGCCTTGGTGAGTTAGGGCCTTGGTTTGATGCCTGTGGATCTCCATATATGGGCATAAGGGGGTACCCTAACATTCTCATTTTCGGCCTGGGATTTATGACATCAGAAATCTCCATGTATGGGCATACAAGTTTTTTTTTTTTTTTTTCTGGGAATGACCATATACTGACTTTTATACCCTGAGAAATCTCGTAGCTTGTCTGACTGTCAGTAGAGGAAGTG
>NC_137830.1:37035866-37058366 GCF_963921795.1 Nannobrachium achirus
CACCTCAGCCTGACTATTGCAACAGTATCCTCCACGGCACCACCTCCAAAGTCCTCAGTAAACTTCAATATGTCCAGAACTCAGCTGCCCTACTCACCAGTGCCCGCTCCAGGGACCATACACCAGTCCTCCACAACCTTCAAACACCTACAAGGCAGAAGGCACTAAGCAATCTTGGGGGCTGTTGGGGTGCTTAAAGCGACGCGAACGCTCACGTTTTGAGCTTGCAGATCGGCAGTAAACCTATGCCATCATCCAATCGCTGTCTCTCTGTCTGGCTCAGCGCAGGCTGTGCAGCGTCTCGTGATAGATGCACGTATGGATGTTACACAGATATTGGTGTCGGACAGAGCCTATAGAAATGTGTGACCGGCGACCGCATCGCCTTCCCTATACAGTAGTTGCATGGCTGTTACACACAGACATCGGAGTCTGGGGCTTTAGCTTCTAAGTGAATAAACTTTACACCTGCTATAGGCCTACCTATTTTAGTATTTTGTTATTTAATTCGCCTTATATTATTTAGTTACTTTATTTATTTTAGAGATATTATTTCGTTGTTGTTATTGCTGTATTTATTACTATTCTTATAAGGCCATGATAATAAACCTTGGCTTAAATAATGAATGAGTTATCTATTAAAACAAAAGTCAAGAAGACATGTTATTTAAATGAGTGTTTCACCTCTGTTGTTAAAAATAAAAAATAAAAATAAAAAAATAAATAAAAAAAAAACGGGCCATAGTCGACTAATATTCGACTATCGACACAATGACTAAAATCATAGTCGACTATACAAATCCTTAGTCGGGGACAGCCCGGCCCAGAGTTTGGTGTGACACCCCTGCCTCCTCAGACGTCATGTCGCTTCCCGCTCCCTCAGGTCTGGGGCAAATCTCACCAGACCACACTAATGACACCATACCTGGTGCAACAGAGCTGTTGCTGTTGCTGCCCCAACCCTCTGGAATGCTACCCCCAAAACCCTCAGAGATGGCCCCACCGCGACCGCGGTTTTCCCGGTGAACCTAAGCACAACGGTGGGGGCCGATGGGCAAGGAGGGTCGCGAGCTTATGAGAAACAACTAAAATAAGACCTTAAAACCTGGCGAAAACAGTTGCGTGCATTAGCGCAAGATGACGATAAAGGAAATCATTAAAGGGAAAACATTAAATTAACTTCTGAAAAGGCTTCTAACCCTACTTTAGTACTAGTAAAACTAGTGGAACCGCGATCTTGCCACACGTGAATAATTGTGGTTGTAAACAATAACACAGACAATATAGATCCAATAGTCTAATAATGGGAAGAAGGGGTTATCATCATGGCCCCAAATAGCTTTTAAATATCTTGCAATTGGCAAGGAGTCTCTTACGAAATCGGCAAGAGTGCCTCTCAATACATAAAGTCTCTCCATCATCAGCAATAGTCATGGTGTGTGTCTGTGTTCCCCACACTCCCACGCCCCCACCTTTGCGCTCAGGTTCACCAGGAAAACCGCGGTCGCGGCCCCACCCTCCAAACCCACCTCTTCCATATTGCTTCGCCTAGCTAACTTATTCCACTGTCCTTATTATCCTTGTCATCTTTAATCCTTTTATTTGTTTTATTCCTTAGCCTTAGTGTTTTTCCCTGATAAAGTTGTTTATTCTTAGTTTTCTCTTTTGCCCCCATATGTGAAGCGTCTTTGGGTACTCAGAAAAAAGCTCTATATACAGTATAATTTTGAGATAATATTACAATTTGAGATATTATAGTGCTTTAAAATATATTCCAAATAATGCATCAATATGGGGGTCCTTTGACATGAAAGTGTTTGAGAACCGCTGGTGCATTGCATGCATGCACACAAATCTACAAACACACACACACACGCACGCACGCACGCGCGCGCACACACACACACACACACACACACACACACACACACACACACACACACACACACACACACACACACACACACACACACTGTACTGCATGGTGCATGCAACTGCAGTAGACATGTATGCTTTGGTTACTGTGGTAACGACGTAGGCGTCGACGCTAGTTGATTACGTTCAGGAAATGCGACATAATAGACCATAGTAAACAGACATTACAATATTGTTTTTCTCTCTTCTTTTCTTTACTCTTGTTTTTCGCCCTTCTCTCTGGTTTTAACTGTTTAGCTCACGTGTTTTCTCTCTTCTCTTTTGTTTTTCTCATGAGCTCAGTGCGCTGTAATCAAATAGTAAATACTCGCGCTCTGTAATGATGTAATTAACAGCCGCGCTCGGGTCGCGCAGCAAGTGACGCTTGGCCAGTTTGATGTGACTTGCATGTGACTTGCATATAACTCTATGGGGTGGATGTGGTTGCTGCTTTCAGACTGAGTCAGATGTCCTCAGATACGATATGGATCGGATTTGAAACCACCTCTGGATGTGGTTTTTCAAAATCGGATTTCATGTGATATGCATGTGACCTGTCTGGATTTAGACTATTTAAAAAAAATCGGATTCCACTTTTGATGTGACTCAGATCTGATTCAGGCTAGATTTCAGTGTCAGTGTAAAGCCGGCCTTACTACTTTTTTGCCTAGTGTTTTCTGCCCTGACTAATTGTCATCTTGTCATTTTATTGCTGTCACTCCCACTCATCTGCTCATTCCCAGTCAGCCAGTCAGAGTGGAGGTTCACACCTGCACTCCATTCATGTGTCACACTCAGCCCTACTTAAACCCAGTTTGTCTATTGTTCTTGTTGCCAGATTATATCCTGCAGTTCCTGTGTCCTCAGCTCCCCAGTGCCACCAGTTTGCTTTTGTTAACTTCCCTCTTCTGACCGTTGCATGGATTTTGACCTCTCTTTTTGCCTGCTGGATATTGGATGTGTTTGCCAGGGTTTTTGAGAACTGTTCATGGACTATTTGATTCTACCTGCTATTCTACCTGCTTTGAGCTATTAAAACCATGTTTAAAACCTTGGACCTGTGTCCGTCCGCTTCTGGGTCCAGACTACATCCTCACAAGCGTCACATGAAACACCAAAAGTAGCAGACCTGCTTCACGCCGGGCTTCGAGCCTGGGGAAATCTCGCTTTTGCGAACGCCCATCATTTCGACCGTAGGGTTAGCGACTCACTCCACGGAGGTTAAGGTTAGGGTGAGGGTTAGAGTCGGGTGTCGAAAAGATGACATGTAGTAACAGCGACACGCTCCCTTCGAGCTTGTAGATCTGCTACTTTTGCTATCTTTTCCATTTGAATCCTGAAAAGTAAACACAGCTTGGGATGAGGTTTCCACCCGACAGAGACGATACACAGCACACGCGCTCACGCGCCAGTCAGACACAAACATTATTTAAAAGGGAAATATCACTCAGAAGAACATGTTTGCTTGGTTTGCTGCAAAGAGGAATCCATTCTAATCAACGAACGCACGGCAGACAATAACTCGGCCTATGGTGTGTGCATGTCTACTCAAGCAAACAGAGTTCATCACATCCAATCATGTCATATCTAGACCAGATGAACTCAATGAATACACAATGTACGCCGGTATATACTGTATAAATATATACTGTACGAACAGAATGCAGACGCAAACCTTCACTTGATTATTCTAGAGCCCGGCCGATGACAGATTTGTGGATGTTTTCACAGCGATTTCTGTCAAACTGTGAAACATTTCCTGTAATCAATTTGAAAAAAGGTTAGATCCGCTTATATATTTTAGATCTGTCGGATCTGCTATTTTTGAGAATTTTGTAAAACCTTTTAACCTATAACATCTGCTATTTTTGTGTGGAATCTGCTATTCTCACTACTTTTGTGCGACAGCCTTGTCTGATGAAGCAGGGCTACTTTGCGAAAAAAAAACGTACAAATTTGAAACTTGGAGATACAAGGTTTCTGCCCGACAGTGACGATATAAACACCCATATCTTAGCGGGGAGTGTGTTTGTGATGTGCTGTCAGGCCGGACACCAAGAAAGGAACCATTTTCACCGCAGACGGCACAGAAAGCATGGAAATTAAATGTCACATCATCCTCCCGTCAAGGAGGAGAAACGATGCGGCTTTCGTATCAAACGGGTACATCTCGGTGAAGAGTGTCCTCAAATTACTGCCAGACTTGCGGGTGTGGCTTTAGTTTAGTCAAAGATTTGCCGGCCCCAGCGTTTGCTCTTGACCAGAAAAACAAATATCACAGCTTTTATCTGAAATATTGAAATGGCTGTGTGTTGAAAATTGGATGCACACGTATCCACTGTTGGATTCATGTCGATACAGTGGTCATTCATGCTTTTGGTCAGACTGTATTCAAATACATTTTGTTTTCGAGAAATATAGACATTTCTGAAATACAGACATTTTCCTCACTAGTAGGCGAGCCATTAGGATATAAGAGCAGTGACGACACACAGAAATGTGTGGGGAGGATTTTTTTTAGATAAATGATAAAACGTGTCGCCTCACAGCTAGAAGGTCCTGGGTTCGATTCCCGCCGGGGGATGCTGTGGGCACTGGCGGCGTGTTCCTCCCTCCGCGTCATCAGCGCCCACACCCTAGGTGGGGTCGGCAATAGGGCCTTTCTGTGTGGAGTTTGCATGTTCTCCCCTCACAAAAACATGCACGTAATCCTGGTCTCAATAATGCCTCCCCCTGGCCAGCCGGGGCGCCTGATGGAGAGGAAAGGAACTGGTTGGAATAACGTGTTCCTTCCACGCACTACGTCCAAACCAGGGAAATCTCCACTGTCAGGTGAAAAGAAGCAACTTGGTCTCCTCATGCATAGAAGGAAGCATGAGGTCAGTCCGTTGTCTCCCCAGGCGCGGCAGAGGGAGAGCAGAGCCCAGGATTACATTGGCAATTGGCACTGGGATAAAAAAATGTAAGATAAAAAAGAAAGAGAGAGAGGGAGAGAGGGAGAGAGGGTTCCAGTGACCTGGATGTTTCTGGGTAGACATCCATCTCGAGGCCCCTGTTCCAAACGATCCTGATGAGCTCTTTCCTCTGCTGTTTGTCAGCTTCTATAAACGACCCCAAGGTGTATCGGGGGCCGACGACGTGGATGGATGAATCTGGCTGACATGCAACGCAGCAGAGGATGTATAAATGTGTTCAGTTCTAATAATAGGAACACTGAACGCGTCGGGAGTGTGTGCTGCACACTGCGCACACATAATTACACAACCGTGGCCGTTGACCTTTTTCTGAGGGCCACCTGAGGGAGAAACACAGGGGCGTCAGTTGGGTATGGCAGGGGTATGCAGCTGCCATATACCCTGGGTCCAGGGGGGAAAATAAAAGTTACTTTTAAATATAAATGTATCCATCTGTAAAAAGTGCCCTTTCCAGACCATAAATGCAGTTTTTAGAGAATTGTCTTGTCCAAACTCTCCTGAACTTGAATGCAGCATCTTATGTTGAAAGCATTGCCCCATCTGTGTAGAAATCCATGCCGTTACGCCACATCTCCAGTATTGCCTTGTTTATGCTTAGTTCAGTTTGGTGGAAATATCAAAAATAGCCGACCTCCAAGCTCACTGAGCTTGGAGGTCGGCTATTTTTGATATTTCCACCAAAAGGCCCTTTTTAGAAATTCTCTAACATCTAACATTCTCTGCACGTCCCTGCCGATATCGTAAACGAGCAGACCAATAACGTGGATAGCATCTGGGCCCGCGGCGTCCATCGTCTCCCTGCGTGGAGACACACAGGGTGTCCGAAGAGCTTAGAAAAGAGAGATTTGATAAACATCAAACGGAGTACAAAAGAGCTCGGGGTTACGGGAGCAGAGAGGGGGAGGGTGATCAGAAATAACCGCAGAGAGAGCAGGGGGGGGGGGGGGGGGGAGGTGAGTTGTTTCCTTTTCCTGAGGTCCTCACCAAATATGGTCACACAGCGCTGTAAATAAGTCTTTTCCATGCAGGCGGGCGACCCCCCCCCCCCCCCCCCTCGCAGAGCGCTCGGTGCCAGCAGTTCGCTTGGGGGCATCGCCCAGTGGGCTCGGGGGCAACATCAAAAAACACCATCTCCAATCCCAGAGAGCTATTTTAGCCCCCGGGAGGAGGGGAGGGGAGGGGGAGGAGGGGAGGGGGGGGGGGGGGGGGGGGCACGGGGTCAACATCTCCCATCATGCAGCAGTATGTCCCTCTCTCTCTCTCTCTCCTTCTCAGGGTGCAGTGGAGAGGTGGGCGAGCTGGGAGGCTTTGATGCGACGGACGGTACCGAAGTACGTTTACTTGAGTTTCTGTACTCAAGTACTATTTACAACAGTGGTTCCCAAACAGTGGGTCAGGACCATTTTCTTTTCATACGTTTAAGAAAAATATGTACCAGTAGGACTCCCTAATCGGGAGATAAGCGTCTGTCAGGTCACATGTGTGCAAAATCTGTAGGGGCAGTGTCCAAAATGTGTTTTAAAAAAATCAGCCAGATGGTGGCACTAAATGGGACAGATCCATGTTGATGACAGGACTCTAGACATACTGTGTGCCGCGTTGCGTGATTTTGGGGCAAAGTCTGTATAGGAGCAGTGTCCAAAAATGTTTTTTGAAAGAATTGGCCTCATGGTGGCGCTAGAAGAGGGCCATGTGAGAAATGAGGTGGAGGTTGTGGTTTGGCAGCCAAGGAGTGTGTGTGCAAAGTTTGGCATGGATAGGGACAACGGTGGCGGAGATATGAGTAGGGGAAAAGTGTGACTGACAGACTGACACCCGGTGGAGGTTTTGATGGTAACTGCGACCCAGCGGTCGCAAATATTCTTTAAATATATATTTTAAAATAATTGTATACATTTTAAAACAAACAAACAAAGAAAATCGTAGAATAAAAAATAATGATAATCAAGAAGTAGTGAAAATATCCCATCTACAAGCTTGTGGCGCAATAAAGTAGATCTGCTATTTTCACTAGTCCTGGGCAAACGTCTAATCTCTCTTGTGTGTCTCGACCAGGGACGTGCTGGCCATTGGGAAAAGCGGGACAACTCCCGAAGGCTATCCAGGCCGGCCATTAGGAAAAAATTAAAAATAAAATGTCGTCCTTCGTTCCATTTTGGGGGCTGGGCGGCCAACAAAGTAAATCGTCACTGTCGGGCAGAAACCTCGTAACTCCAAGTTTCAAATGTGTAGATTTTTTCGCAAAGCAAAGCCCTGCTTCATCATACAAGGCCGTCGCACAAAAGTAGTGAAAACAGCCGATCTACAAGCACTTGTGTGCTTGTAGATCGGCTGTTTTCACTAGTTTAAATCATTTTAAAAATGATAAATACAAAGCAAACGGTTTTGGACATACAAGGTTTCCACCCGACAACGACGAAATGTAACTCATGTAATTGGCCCACTGGCTTGTCACTTGTCATGATCTGAAATGGCAAATCTTTGAGTATAGCAGCAGCGCTTATAGCGCGCAATGAGGGCCTCTCCAACTCTTTTTCCCGGGCTGAATCAGGGGCCCAGCACGTCCCTGGTCTCGACCTGAAAAGTTTGGGAAACACTGATGTGCACTGAAGACAGTGCAGTGCCTCAGTAATCTACTGTATAGCAGTGGTTCTCAACCTTTTCAGGCCACGACCCCCCAAATAATCATATTTTAACTGGGGACCTCCCCCCCATCCTGATGCACTAAGAGTTGAGGCATTACATTTTTTTTATAACAGTTCTATTTTGAAAATAGCAGATCTGCATGCTCATGTGAGCATGTAGATCTGCAATTTTCAGGGTTAGGGTCACAATTTCTGCCTCTAATATTTGAAAATTTGGCCAATTTTTAATTTGTCATTTTAGAGGTATTAAAAAGTCCTTAAATTGTCACTTTAGAAATGCAGATATCCTCTATACACTTAAACTGCATTTTGGTTTGTTTACTGTTGAGTGAGAAAACTATGTTTCACATTAAGTTAATCATCTGGAGACCCCCCAAAATAATCTGGGGGTCCCGACACAGGTTGAGAACCACTGATCTATAAGGTCACAGGTAAACCAAAAACCTAGCATTATCCTAAAACACGTGAATCTATAGAAAGTATAGGATAAACAAAATGAACAAATGATCCATTTATTGAGTATGTACTTTACTTGAGTATTTGTATTTTTTGAGGGGAGGGGATAAAAAAGGCGACAAAACATTGTACTTTTGACGCCACTGCATTTCTAGTAAGGGAACAAAATATATTAATTACTTATTTAACAGTTATTTGTTTCACTAGATATATGTTTTTGGTACATTTCTTGAAAAATCGTATTTTATAATATACAGCTATGCATTGAAAATCATTGACTTTTGAGAACTTGAGTATTTTCTAGAGCTAGTACTCCAGTATTAAAGTACAAATGTGACTTTTACTTGCAGCTGAGTAATATATGACCAGGAGTATTCATACATATATTCATATGTACAGGGGTTGATCACAGAACACGCACGCACGCACGCACGCACGCACGCACGCGCGCACACACACACACACACAAACAACTGCCACAAGGGTTTTTTAAAGGTCAGTGTGTGTGTGTGTGTGTGTGTGTGTGTGTGTGTGTGTGTGTGTGTGTGTGTGTGTGTGTGTGTGTGTGTGTGTGTGTGTGTGTGTGTGTGTGTGTGTGTGTGTGTGTGTGTGTGTGTGTGTAGGGGGTGGGGGAGGGGAGGGGGTGATGATGACGTATTGTAATCTGGAATACTGAGCAGCCCAGCTGTGCAGAATCTGGTTAGAGCGATGAGGGCTTAAGTTACGTCACACACACGCACGCATGAGCGCGCGCATGCTCTCACACACACACACACACACACACACACACACACACACACACACACACACACTACTCCAATGATGTCATTGCATCTCCCTCTCTCTCTCTCTCTCTCTCTCTCTCTCTCTCTCTCTCTCTCTCTCTCTCTCTCTCCATCATTCTCCATTTCTCTGTTCTCTGTCGACTCCATCTTCAGAAAATCGTAAGGGCCCATTTAGTTCCATTTGTACACGCTCACTGTTACAAACCAAAGGGTCCATTTGGTTCCATTTATGCACTCTCACAGTTACAGACCAATAAGGGTTCATTCCATTTGTACACTCTCACAGTTAAAGACCAGTAAGGGTCCATTTGGTTCCATTTGGACACTCTCACAGTTACAGACCAGTAAGGGTCCATTTGGTTCCATTTGGACACTCTCACAGTTACAGACCAGTAAGGGTCCATTTGGTTCCATTTGGACACTCTCACAGTTACAGACCAGTAAGGGTCCAGTTGGTTCCATTTGGACACTCTCACAGTTACAGACCAGTAAGGGTCCAATTGGTTCCATTTGGACACTCTCACAGTTACAGACCAGTAAGGGTCCATTTGGTTCCATTTGGACACTCACAGTTACAGACCAGTAAGGGTCCATTTGGTTCCATTTGGACACTCTCACAGTTACAGACCAGTAAGGGTCCATTTGGTTCCATTTGGACACTCTCACAGTTACAGACCAGTAAGGGTCCATTTGGTTCCATTTGTACACTCTCACAGTTACAGACCAGTAAGGGTCCATTTGGTTCCATTTGTACACTCTCACAGTTACAGACCAGTAAGGGTCCATTTGGTTCCATTTGGACACTCTCACAGTTACAGACCAGTAAGGGTCCATTTGATTGCTATCACTAATTTAGCTAGAGACCCACCTGCATGGAACCACCTCCAGGACCCTAGGGTCCTTTTGCAGTGCGATGCGACCAGCAGTCGCACTGCATCGCCGGCGATAGGACCAGCAGACTGCTGGTCGAACTAGCGGTCGTGCGGCAGTGTCTGCCGCTGCAGTTCCGCGGCAGGTGACGGTGCCAGAGAATGTATTCACTCTTTCTACTATTCTGTCTTTGTTTCTGTCTAATAAAATATATTAGCTCTAATTACCAACACATTATTTCTTATATGGCTTTATTCTGTCTTATTCTGTCTTATTATGTCTTAAAGTGTACTGTAAAAGAGGATGGGACCTATTTCACAACTTCGGTTACTAGTTACTTTTGTAACCGTCTTTCTGTCTGTGTCCCTTTTGGAAGGTGGCTGGGTCCATTTGGGTTGGGGTAGTTAAAATTGGGCCTGTGAAGACCTCTACTGAGGACACAATGAAGCGGCGGTGTTAGGCGATTAGAGATATCGGCAGAAATGTCAATTTGGCTTAAAAACGACAATTAACCAATTATGCTATATGAGGCTAACGATTTTGTAGAACCAGCCTTGGATCTTCACGGGTTAAGTGTGCGCTGAGCGGCTGGCGTGGCACCGCCCTCATGTCGGTACCAGTCTGGGCTCTTCGCACACCTTTTGTCGCCACTGCCATCTCCTCTCCTGTTGAGTGGGCACAGTGCAGGCAGCAGAGCACAGATAAGTAGGCTGGCATTGAGCATAGATGAAGGGGGCATTGTGCCATGTTTCACATTGTGCAGCAGCACAATTATCTGGTGCCGCTGTGTGTGTGTGTGTGTGTGTGTGTGTGTGTGTGTGCGTGTGTGCGTGTGAGTACATTCTGATGCTTTGGTTTGTGTTCACAGGAAGAATATAGAGAGCAGCAGAGTACAATGTGATGTCTCTCTCTTTCTCTGTTCGTAGGGATGGGACGATAAGCGATATTATCTCTATACTCAGTAAAAGGTACTTACTTGATACAGTTTTTTTTTCACTCTCATCAAATGTCTTTGCCAAAAAATAGCCAATCTACAAGCTCACAATGCATCGCGTTGCGACGCGTTGTGTGCTTGTAGATCTGCTATTTTTTGACAAATGTTCCACCCCAGGATAATGGCTTTTGATTGTCGTGATAATCAAAATCCATAATAATCGTGATATGACATTTTCAGATTGTCCCATACCTATCTGTTCGTTCCCGCTTCTCTGGCTTCTCTTCACCCTTATATGTTACTTATAGATGGGTGAATGCTGAGAGGAATGAATGAGAGATGGATGGAGAGCGAGAGTGATAGGGATGGATGGACTGCTGCATGCTGTAGGTGTAGACAGGGGCGTCACAAGGGGTAGGAAAGTGGGACTGAGTTACTAGGGCCCAAGGTGTTGGAGGGGCCTTAATTATTTTATACTTTAGCTATTGAAAAATAGCAGATATACAAGCTCACAGCGCGGCACCGAGTGCCGCGCTGCGAGCTTGTAGATCTGCTATTTTTGAAAAGTCGTGAAAATGTGTGCAAATCTTTGAATATACCTGTATGTATTTTTTAAGCGAACATTTGTAACTCAAATTTTGCTTCTGGGGGGTCCCTGGAACTAAATATTGTGAGATGGGGGTCCGTGGCCAAATACATACCTGCACATGAAAAGGTTTGAGCTCCACTGACATCGAAACATATTTTTTCAAAAAAACCTTAGAAGGATTTGAAACATTCAAAGATTTTCATGATTTTTCAAAAATAGCAGATCTACAAGCTCGCGAGTGCAGCGCTGTGAGCTTGTATATCTGCTATTTTTCAATAGTTAAAGCACAGGGGCCCCACAGTGAATCCTTGTACTCAGGGCCCAGAATTTGGTGCGACACCCCTGGGTGTAGATATATGGATAAGATACATAGATACTGTACATGCCTCGGTTATGCAGGGCTATGGAGAGAGAGACGTGAATGCACTACTGCAGGGGTCTTCAACGTTTTCAGGCCTTAGTCGAGAGAGAGATGAAGCAGGGACCCCCACAACCTGTTCATAGATTCCATATATGTTAATTGTTTGACAGCACAATCATCAGTGTATTTTGGATTCATCAATTTGTGTTTTCAGATATTTAACCACTTGAACCGTCAATACTTAATAAACTTGATCTTTCACTCTGTACTTAGTCTGCTCTTTTCCCCCTCTACACCAAAGCTCTTTGCCAAAAATAGCCGATCTACAAGCTCACAACGCCTGGCAACGTGAGGCGTTGTGAGCTTGTAGATCTGCTATTATATTTGGCTAAAGTTCTCAGAATATGGACACTAGGGTTCAAGTGGTTAATATAAAAAAGGGGGAAAAAAAGCATCTGTCACACAAAGATTTGGAGGACCCCCTGTGGTAACTCTGAGGACCCCCTGTTGCAGATCCCTGGACTACTGTATGTGTGTGTAGAGAATATTTCACGTTGATATCATGTTTCGGGGGGTGGTATGAATGCAAAGTACATCTATGGCCTCAAATGTAATCATCACAGATCGTGCATCGGCTATAACCCGTCCAAGGTCTATGGCTACTGGTCTGCCAAGGTTCTCAAACCAGTGCATTATCCCCAATGATTCTGTTACGGTAATCAATGGACGAGACTCTAAAGTGCTTTGTAGCGACATCATCAATACCATCAGTGAGCGCGTTGTTCCTCCCGCGCGGATCCTGTCCTCACAGAACCGTCAATCCCTTTCAACCATCTGGCATCCATGTTTTTGGTCATAGTCATTATATGGTCATTATAATATAATGACCATGACAATTATATCGTCACTGTCGGGCAGAAACCTCGTATCTCCAAGTTTCAAATTTGTACGTGTTTCCATAAAGTAAAGCCCTGGTTCATCACACAAGACTATTGTACAAAACTAGTGAAAATAGCTGATCTACAAGCACACAACGCCTCGCGGTGCGAGGCGTTGTGTGCTTGTATATCAGCTGTTTTCACTAGTATAAATCATTTTTAAAATGATAAATACAAAACGAACGGTTTTGGACATACAAGGTTTTCACCCGACAACGACGATATAATAGTATAATGACCATGACCAAAACATGCCTCCTGTGTATTATAGGCACACGTTTTCAAGCATTTCCCGAAAGCTAATAGAAATAGCGAAACGTTTCACGACGGTCGGTCCAAGCTAGGGTACCGGAGACTAGCTGCTCACAGACACACACACACGGACGGACGGACGCACCGATGGACGGACATACACACCATGTACAGACGGAAGGACGGACAGACGGATATACAGGTACACACACACACGGACGTCTCGGGCTTTCGGCCGTCTGGCCTGGTGGAGACAGAAAATGTCCTCACAAATACAGTATTACCTTTGTTTGTGTGTGTGAGTGTGTTACGGAAGGGGGGGGATGAGTGCGCCCGGCCCCAGAATGAAAACCTGACATTTTAGGAAACAACATCACTGCATTAGTCATTACAGAAATATAATGGAAGGCATCTCATATAGACACTCTGGACCACTTCGCCACAACTCCGCTAAAAGGTTGTGTGTGTTTGTGTGTTTGTGTGTACGTACGTCCTTGTGTGTGTGTGTGTGTGTGTGTGTGTGTGTGTGTGTGTGTGTGTGTGTGTGTGTGTGTGTGTGTGTGTGTGTGTGTGTGTGTGTGTGTGTGCGTGTGCGTACGTGTGTCCTGCTTTCAATTCCGATGGCTCATCTTCAGTGCACATGCATGTTCCAGGAATCGTTTCAATCCAACATCTCAGATGATGTGACATCATGTACTGTAGCTCTCCTTTCCAACGCTGCGTCTGCTTGTCTTGTGTTTGTCGTGCGCTCGTTGTAGAGCCGAAGGCATCGTGTCTCTGCCAAGTTTGGAGTGTCAGCATCCTCACGTCCTGGACACAAGTACACAAGTATTGTACTTAAGTACACTTTTGAGTTATGTGTACTTTACTTGAGTATTTCCAATACTTTTACTTCTACTCCACTACATCTCGGATCCAAATATTGTACTTTTACTCCACTAAATGTATCTAAAAACTTTAGTTACTACTACATTGCAGATTTAAATTATAATCTTATAAAACATACATAAACCACTTTAGCCCTATTTTATACCAAGGCTATTTGAAAATAGCCTATCTACAAGCTCACAACGCGTCGCACCGCGTTCAAACATATGTTTTACTTTTACTTTTGGTACATTAAGTACATTTGGATACCAATACTTTTGTACTTTTACTCAAGTACATTTGGAATTCCGGACTTTTACTTGTAACAGAGTAATTCTACATTATAGTATTGATACTTTTGGCAATGGCTGTGTTCAGCTTCCTCCACCATGACACTGCAATGAATGCAGCGACGCGTCAATGCTTGGAAAGCAAGACAAGGCAACTCCTCAATCCGCGACGCCATTGGCTGAAGTGCGCAATGAAATATAATGCAGCCTTATCAATCCATATAAAAGAATAGAAGAGGGATGTAAACAGTGGACGGACCGTTCCCGGCCAAAAGGATTATTTTATCATTATTTTACGTTTTCTGTGGGCATTTTTGAATAGAAACACATATATGAAGCCTAATATTTTTTATAACATATTTTCGAAACATAATCTTTAATTTACCGTCAGTTTTTCAAGAAAAAGTTGACTATAGCTCCTTTAAGTATAAAATGTGAGTACTTTTTCCACCACGTCCTAGACAGTGGAAGCACTCCACGCAGCCAGAGGTTTGGACAAAGTACTCAACCCAGCTACTGGTAGTCAAAGTAGGAGGCCTACTCCTGGTCAAATAGTACTCCACAGGCAGTTGCTTTTAAAAATAGGTGAGAATGTAAAAAAGTACATGCTTTTAAAAAGCACATTTTCTTTTTAAATGCATTTGCCGTATTAAAAATCCAGAAGAAAAAATAAATCTGCAATAATGAAAATAGCCGAGCTACAAGCTCACGGTGCGTCGTGCGACGCATCGTTGGCTACGTTCGAAACAAAAGGTTGAAATGAAAGGTTAATTCATAATGTAATTTTTTCAGTCAAATTGTAGGCCTATGAGTGAAAGTCACAATAAGTATCCAAAAACAAATACTACTACTACTAGTAAAAGTGCAGATATTTCTCACTAAGTATTGTAGGCTACTCAAGTAAAAATGCACTTTGTATGTTCATTGCTCACCCTGTCTGTCTGTCTGTCTGTCTGTCTGTCTGTCTGTCTGTCTGTCTGTCTGTCTGTCTGTCTGTCCGCCCACCCGTAACTCTCCTCCCAGTGCAACGTCAGCACTTCCTGCCATTAGCAGGAAGTGTGGAGGAGCTTGAACTGGAAAGAGTGCCATTAACACGAGGAGAGGAGAGGAGAGGAGAGCTGTCAGGTTGATGGAGAGACAGTCAGGTCAGGAGATGTGTAGGCTCGCGTATAGCCAGACAACTATTCCACAATCTCAGAACGAGAGACAGTGTAGTGCAGCCCTCCAACCCCCCTCCACCCCCCACCTCATGCCTCGCCGGGGGAGCTGTGATGACTCGCAGCGGTAGAGCTTTAACTTGACAGGGGGGGGGGGAGTTGCGCGCTCTGTGCCGCGTGTGCCATGTGGACACACTCAGTGGTGTCGCACCGAATTCCGGGCCCTGGGTAGGCTACAAGGATTCCCTCACATTTTGTGCTTTAACTATAAAATCGTTAAAATGTGTGCGGTGTCTGAATATTTCAAATCCTTCTAAGTTTCTGTGTCGGTGGTGCTCAAATATTTTCATGTGAAGGACCCCCAAAATGATATGTACAGTATTTGGCCACAGACCCCCACCTCTAAATATTTAGTTCCAGGGACCACCCCAGAAGCATTTTTTTATTTGTTACAAATGTTCGCTTATAAAGTACATTATATTCAAAGATTTGCACACATTTTCACGACTTGTCAAAAATTGCAGATCTACAAGCTTGTACCGTATATCTGCTATTTTTCAATAGCTAAAGACAGGCCCCTCCACCATGGGCCCTAGTAACTGAGTCCCCCCCCCCTTGTGACACCCCTGGACACACTGTGTGGGAAAGCGCCACAGTAGGTCTGTTGCTCGCCTCTTGTTTGTGCTAGCAGGCTAGCTGTGCGCGCACATCGTGTAATTAGCGTAATGAGTTATTTATAGCCCACTGTGGAATTGCCATGCTAGGCGGCCTCTGGGCTGATTAAGCCACTCGCCAATCAATTATGTATGGACTTCCTGGAGGAGACTGCTCCGCTTGTCCTGCTTTGTGTGCGTCGCCATGGCAACACAACAGGAAGCAGACGGCATGCGGAGAGGAAGTGGTGCTCCTGTGATAGAATCACCAATGCCATCACTGTGCTGTACGAGTTTATGCACTCTCTCTGTGCGTCTGTCTCTGTTTCTGTCTGTCTCTTTCTCTCTCACACTCACTTGATCGCTCGCTCACTCGCACGCATGCACGCACGCACACACACACACGCACGCATGCACGCACGCACGCACGCACGCATGCACACATGCACGCAGGCACTATTTTAGGGTATTTGTACTGTAATATTTGCTTTGAGTGTTGGGTCAAGTACTGGGTACTTCAGCCAACACCAGTCTTCCATATCTACAAACATACATGCACACACGCGCGCGCGCACACACACGCACGCACGCACGCACGCACGCACGCACGCACGCGCACACACACACGCACGCACGCACGCACGCACGCACGCACGCACACGCACGCGCACGCGCGCGCACCACTAGGCACGCACACACGCGCGTACACACACGTACGCATGTGCATGCGTGCACGCACACACACACACACACACACACACACACACACACACACACACACACACACACACACACACACACACACACACACACACACACAGTGCTCTAATCTAAACCATACTTTTATTAGGAGCCTGCCATGAACTCCCTAGACCCAATAAAAGGTGTTTATGTTCTTTATTTGATAGAGAAGAATTTGGAGGGATGAAATTAGATTATCTGCACTTGGAGCAAGAAATGGAGGGGTGGACGGAGGGATGGATGGATGGATGGATGAATGGATGGATGGATGGATAGATGGATGGATAGACACCCAAAATGAAAATTTTTATATTGATTACTCACACCATGGAGACCTGAGTTCAATAATATCTTTTTGTATTTGTCACATTCCTAAGACAAAGATGTGATTATGGTAAATTTACCCCCATTGATTCCGGATGTGGGTCCCCATCCGGAATCAGTGGGGGTAAAGTCCCCATGGCGTGAGTAATCAATAGAAAGAAAGTCATTTTGGGGGTGAACTACTCCTTTAAGGAGGTCCAAACTCCCAGGAGTCTGTTCTAAAGCTGCCGTTTGTTCATCGGCAGGTCTTTCTTCTTCTTGAAGATGCTGTTGGCTTCATGCAGAAGAAGAGTTCCTCCTTGAATCATTTGAATATTTAATGAGGTAAGATGAAACCTCTATTGATGCCCAGGAGGCAAATTCACACGCCATACTGTAGCAACAACATGAATCACACGGTCAATAGACTCTATGCACAGCAGCCATCATAATGGAAAGACAGTGGGCCTCTTCCTTACTTCCTTCCAGGCACGTGCACACACACATAGACATCAAAGGGGGCTTGAGCCCCTGCCCTTTTATGCGTCTGTAAAAAAGTGTCCTCTCCAGACCAAGAATGCAGTTTTTACTATGGTGAAAGAAATGGATATGCCCCTCTTTCCAAGCCATACCTGGAGGCAGCATTCAAGAGAATTGCCTTGTCCAAACTCTCCTGAACTTTAATGCAGCATCTTATGTTGAAAGAATTGTCCTCTGTCTCTGTGTGGAAACTGACTTGATTTTTCTTAGTTCAGTGTGGTATCAAGTACCGAAAATAGCCAACCTCCAAGCTCACAACGCATCGCGCTGCAACGCGTTGTGAGCTTGGAGGTCTGCTATTTTCAATATTTTCACCAAAAGGCCTCTTTTAGAAATGTCAGCCCCCTGCCTCTGTAAGAGTCTCTGCATGTCTCTGGTTGCCAATGACCGTTCTGGTCAAACAGAGTCAGGGTGCAGATATACGCGCTATGCAGGGACGTGCTGGCCATTGGGAAAAGCGGGACAACTCCCGAACGGCCGGTTCATTCCTGGCCGGTCCAGGCCGGCCATTAGGACAAAAATACAAATAAAATGTCGGCCTTTGTTCCATTTTGGGGGCTGGGCGGCCAACAAAGTAAATCATCATTGTCGGGCAGAAACCTTGTATCTTCAAGTTTCAAATTTGTAAACTTTTTCGCAAAGCAAAGCCCTGCTTCATCATACAAGGCCGTCGGACAAAAGTAGTGAAAACAGCAGATCTACAAGCACACAACGCCTCGCGGCTCGCGGTGTGAGGCGTTGTGTGCTTGTAGATCGGCTGTTTTCACTAGTTTAAATCATTTTTAAAATGATAAATACAAAACAAACGGTTTAAGGTTTCCACCCGACAACGACGAAATATAACTCACGTAATTGGCCCACTGGCTTGTCACTTGTCATGATCTGAAATGGCAAATCTTTGAGTAGCAGCAGCGCTATAGAGAGAAATATCTCTCTATAGCGTGCAATGAGGGCGTCTACAACTCTTTTTCCCGGGCTGAATCAGGGGCCCAGCACGTCCCTGGCGCTATGAGCTTGTTTCGGACGGTTTTGAACGGTTTTGGACATCCGACAGCAACAGTCTCTCTTTCTCTCTCCCTCTCTCCCTCTCTCTCTCTCTCTCTCTCTCTCTGCATCTCTTGAGGAGACAGTTGTAATAGATGGTGACAGACATATCAGCGAGCCCTCTACACTAACAGGACATAATGATGATGCAGTGAAACGGAGCGCTAGGCAGGCAGGTCTTTTCACCTCATAAAGTACATACAGGAATGAAGTGTTCTCTCTCTCTCTCTCTCTCTCTCTGTGTGACACACACACACACGCACGCACGCACGCACGCACACATACACACACACACACACTAGGGCATTTTTATTTATTTTTTTAAACTGTACACTGTTACACTGTATGGTTTTTGTTGTTTTGGGTTGTCTTGGGTGACTTGTTGGTGTCTTGTTTTTTTGGGTTGTCTTGTGTGTGTAATAAGGCTGAGAGTGCTCCTGGCACAAGCATTTCATGTATATCTGTACCTGTATGGATATGCGTGTGACAAATAAACCTGAACCTGAACCTGAACCTGATTCACCAAATATTCGAATATTCTAATATCAAAGTCAATATTCTACGTTGTTCACCGAAGTCGAATATTTGCTTATCTTTATTTTTGTATTGTTTTCTCTTTAAAAAAAACTATAGTTTATAAAGCGCGGCTAGTTTACTTTTTATTTTTTTAACATAGGCTACTGTATATAATAATGAAAAGGGGAACGGCTTTTGGACATACAAGGCCCGATGGCGGTTTTAGTGGTTAAAATGTGGTTAAAAGTAGTTCAAATGTGGTTAAAATCATGGATGTAAAACTGTGTCAACAGAGCACCAGGTACCAAAGGGGGGGATGATTGGGCATCATTTCAAAACGTTGGCCTGATATTCATTCAATGCGCTGCTGCCCATGGCTTAATGGCTCTGACTTTCACCAGACTCTGGGCGGGCATCAAACTATACATGCACGCGCACACGGTCGTGCAAGCACACACACACACACACACACACACACACACACACACACACACACACGAAACCCTTCAGGTAATGGCAAGCTATTAAATCCATCATAAAGTTTCCAAAGCAAGTGTATAATAGGTCCACAATATCTGTGGAGTTATAACTCCAACCATGTTTTAGTCTGTTTCTCATTACCTGGAGGCCCTGTAGGAGCTACTATGCATGCACACATGCACATCATGCAAGCACACACACACACACACACACACACACACACACACACACACACACACACACACACACACACACACACACACACACACACGCTCAATTGAGACACTTTGTAAAGCACCTTTGGAGTAGAAAATACATAATATAATACACAATGGCTCATAAAACCTACCGAAGAGAGTGACAGACAGAAGGTGCATGACCAGGAGGTCCTCCTCATACCTTTTTCAGTTTTGTGTCTTTACAAATTCGCAATTGTGCGTGCGTGCGTGCGTGCGTACGTGCGTGCGTGCGTACGTGCGTGCGTGCGTGCGTGCGTGCGTGCGTGTGTTGCAGTGTACCCATCTTCCAGTCCTAACCCCAGACACTGGAATGCCCGCACTTCCTGTGCATGCATTCTTTTCAGCCCTGCACTCAGTACTGTTAGCCCTTACTGTAAATTTATAGCAAAATTCCGAACAGTATTATGCTGCGTTCAGATGGGCTCAGGCAAGCGGTAGACGGCAAACCGGAAGTCATTTTAGTGGACGGGAGTAGAACGGCAAACGGTACAGTAGTCCGGCAGTCGAAACCGGTGACGGTAAACGGCAGACGTGCCGTTCAAAGTTAAATTAATTTATCTTTTTACCGTGGTACAGGACGGAATCTGGAACCGGATGTTACGTAGCTCCATCTCACGGGACAAATTCGAGCAGAGCACCAACACACACAGAACACACATCAGCCAGCAGTAGCAGAGAGAGCAGCATGGAGCCACCTCAACCACCGCAGCGCGCGTTTTCATTTTGCGCGAGCGCTTTAAATAATGAATTAATGTTGCCGTAACCTTCCGTCGGGCATATTTTGTTCTACCTTGCTGTACCGTCCAGCAGGTGGTGCCGTTTGCCGTCTACCGCTTGCCTGAGCCCATCTGAACGCAGCATTATACTGTATTAGTATCAGACAGTATTATACTGTAAACAGCAAAGCATTCTGGGAGTGAAAATTACTTCTTCTTTTTTTTTTTACAGCAATTTACGAGAATGTCATTATTGTCAGGAATTGCTGTAAAATTGTTCTTAACAGCAAAGCATCCTGGGAAGAAGGCAGCAAAGTATTCTGTGTAAAGCATTTATCTAGTTAGGGGCATTTTGTAAGCTTCTGGGAGCTAAACATGCTTAAAGGGGAAGACCACCCATTTTCAATATTGAACTATGTCATCAATATACCTTAGAGGAGTTGTGTGGAAATAGAAAAAAAGTTCCCCCCCTTCTGTGTTGCCTAGAACTGGAGGATTGATTTTGGGGTTTGTATTGTAAATTACAACTTGATGACATCACACATTGTAATTTACAATACAAACCCCAAAATCAATCCTCCAGTTCTAGGAAACACAGAAGGGGGGGAACTTTTTTTCTATGTCCACACAACTCCTCTAAGGTATATTAATGACATATTTCAATATTGAAAATGGGTGGTCTTCCCCTTTAATGTGTCATCTCCATGTGTCTGCCTAGGCAAGCTGACTGACATTATGACAGAATTTGATTTGTCAGTATTTGAGCCTCATTTTTTTCTCCCTTGTGGAGGTATGATTTGTAAAATGTATCACACTGTGAAAGATGATCAAATAAACTTAACTAAACTAACTAAATAACTAAAACCCTAACCCTAGCTGCTATCTCTAGGTTAGGGTTTAGCTCCCTCACCCTGGTGGTTAGAAAAGGAACACGTCTAAGAACTCTAACGGGGGTTGAGTTTAGGACCATGCTTATCTTCTCGGTATTGTTCCAATTTTAAGAATGTCACAGACATTGTTAAAATTTGGACTATACAGAGATGATAAGCATTGGTCTAAGCTTCTTGGACCATGCTAAGTTTCTCTGAGTTGTCCCAATTTTAGCTATATATCATCATTCTGCACATACTGTATATTTAGTTTAAATACTATAATATACAGTAAGTTACTGAGAAACTTTGGAAAGGAATACAGTAAGTTACTGAAAAACATTTAACAAGAATACAGTAAGTTACTGAAAAACCTTGAACAGGAATACAGTAAGTTACTGGAAAAAAACTTTGAGCAGGAATGCAGTATTTAACTGTAAATCTATTTTCAGTAATATACTGTAATTCCAAATACAGTAAGAGAGAGCCAAAAAGCAGTAGATAGATAGAACACGTGCTGCCAGTACTTTACTGTAAATCTGCAGTGAAAAGGCTAACAATATGGGCATAAAACGGACAAGGACGTATGCCATATATGGGCATGTTCTGACATCACATTGTCGACATATATGGGCATAAAATATATGGGCATAAAAGGGACATCAAGCCAGAGTGTGCCGTGATGTCAGAGCGGCAAACCCATTCTGTTAAGAGTGTTTCCCATGAACAGTGACATCAGAGCGTGATGTCAGAGCGATAAACCCATAGAACCAAATGTGTACTGACTGACTGACTGACAGGAGACAAGCTGCGACATTTCTCATTGTATACTGCGACCTTCGGTCGCAATGTTAAAAATCGAACCTCGGTTCGAAGTGAAGCGGTGAATTCTTATTCTATGTGTTCTAGAGCTATGAAATCTGTGTTCTTGATCTATACATTCTATCTTCTAGATCTATACATTCTATGTGCTTTAGTTCTATATTTTCATGAATTCTGAATGAATTAATGATTTTGTCTGGATGGACAAATTGTCATGTGACGCTTGACCAATCCTCAATTCTGCATGCACGGGACAGACATGGGACAGACAAAGCCACACCTTGGAAGCGGCTTTCACCGCTTAAAAAATTGCACCCGTGCGAAGTGAGCGGTGCAAACTGATTCCTGCAAGGGCGCCTGCGCAAATCAGTGTTGATAGGCATGCATGGCAATATTCTTTTTGTTGTGTATGACGTCAGTCTAGAGGTCTGCTCAGACTATATAAGGTTTTCGTGTGTCCTGACCTTTACACCGGCTTAAATCGAGCACAACCCAGGATTCGAAACAGCAACCATAGTCTGCAGGGGTAATGTAGTGTGGTCAC